>NC_087268.1:3683076-3990000 GCF_015220805.1 Pogoniulus pusillus
TGAGTTACAACATTCTGAGCTGCCAACTGCTGGTAGATTTATTGACTGTCAGGCTAAAATAATGCAGAGAAACCCACCATTTATTTTATTATACTTCTAGATGTCTATTATGATAGCAAAATATAGTAGGAGAAAAAAAATACCTTCCTCCTCTCCTGAGGGATATTTTTAGATGACCGTAATGGCTTGACTGCTCTTACTTGGTTAATTTTTGTAGTGTACATGGAGCCATACAATGTGTCATATAGGAAAACACAGCATGGATTTATGGATTTTTGAATAGAAAGTCTGCTTCAAAATTTCCCTTGGCCTTCACACAACAATACAGGTAAGAGAAATAAGTTCTGATCTCTTTTACTGCCCCAAACACAACAGATAACCAGTTAATGCATAATTACGGAATCCTACTAGTCAAAAAGATCATAATTACAGAACCCTACTAAGAGAAAGGATCATAATCACAGAATCCTACTAAGAGAAAAGATCATCCTTTGAGAGTCCAATTCTAATTATGTTCCAGCTAATGACTGTGTTCAGCACTGACTTGAACTGGTGAAAGGCACATGAGTTGCAGACTGTATTACGCATACAGATTTAGAGTCCAGGATGGGTCCTGGAGTCCAGTTAAAGTTCTACACTTTATTCTTCTCATTAGCTTATGGCTGTCAATACCAAACTGAGGGGAGATTAGACACGTTTTTTGGTTGTGGTTTTTTTTTTTTGCTTTCCCACTATTCCTGTGAATGAAATTCCATCAGTGTAAGTGATTATCATCTTAAAAATCGTGTGGAGTGGATGCACAGCTTGGCACATCAAATTGTAACATCTCTAATTATATGTTGCAATCAGCAGCCAAATGCTGCTGTAGCAACACATCACTAAACAGTCTCCTTCTTGAAAGGTGTAAATATAAACAACAGACTTTTGCCACAGCTGTACTGGCTGATCCTAAGTAACCAATGCTTTATATTTTTCTCTAAGTCTGTTCACCCATTCTCCAGTGACTGACATCACCATAATTTAACTGACTTCAACAGTGTGAGTTCCCTTACTCACAAAGGAGAGCAGAATCCAATCAATGGAGGGAATAGGAGTTTCCACACAGAACACATCTCTCCCTCAGCATATGGGGAGAAGTTTCAGTAGACTTCTTTCTCCCAGACTCTAAGTAAAATTAATACACCTCTGATGTATTAATCTTACTCTCTGTCCAGTTTACCAAGACCAATGAGATCAAATAAATTGCTTGCTTTTTTTTTTGGTGGGTGTGTGCTGGAAGCAGAAAATATGAATCCTAAGATTAAAAAAAAAAAAAAAAAATTAGGGAAGAATAAATTTCACAGATGAGCAAATTCACACTCTTCCTGTCACTATTTACAGTTTATCTAAAAGTCTATTTCCCCTCACAGTTGTGTCCTTTACAATACTCATAATTTCACTCTATTTCTTGATTGTGAGAGAGACATTCTTGCGGAGGCTGGAGAATTCCTTCTTTGACAAGTTGCTATTGGTATTTAAAGAAAACAAAAAGGGAGCACATTCTATCTTCAGAGCATGTAGGAAGCCAAATGTTAAAGTCTGGAAGTCTGTGCTAAGCAAGGATCCTGGTTTCCTACTCGTGGTGGTTCTGGAAGACGCGAAATTGGTTGAAGGGAAAATCTGGATTTAAGACAACACCAAGCTCACAGTGGTGATGAAACAGCCTGCCTGGCAGGTCTGTCTAGCAAGCACTTAGGCCTTAGGCTGGATGTGAAGAGGAAGTTCTTCCCAGAGAGAGTGATTGGCATTGGATTGGGCTGCCCAGGGAGGTGGTGGAGTCACCGTCCCTGGGGTTGTTCAAGAAAAGCCTGGATGAGGCACTTAGTGCCATGGTCTAGTTGACTGGCTAGGGCTGGGTGCTAGGTTGGACTGGATGATCTTGGAGGTCTCTTCCAACCTGCTTGATTCTATGATTCTATGATAAACCCAGACAGGGTTTCACAAAGAACACGTCCTGTCATGCACAAAACAGAGGTAAGTCTGGGACACATTTTAGGGTCACATAATTGCTATTTCTCAAAATAACTTCAGTTAAAACATTTGCAGGGAGTGTTATGTTTGGGAATACAGTAGAAAACACTTCCCATCTTGAGATCTACAAGGCAGCTTTTGGAAAACATCACAATGACTGCCACGAAGCTGCTTTTCATTCACTGTTGGACTACTTAGAGACACATTTTCCAAAGATTTCTCTTTCCTTTTTGGCATCATAAAAACTGAATTTTCAAGAGAGTTTATCAAACCATGTGTTATCCCTCTGGCTGTTGATCCTTCCAGACACGGCATTTTATAATGTCCTTCAGAATCCTGCATGTAGCCCTGAGCCTTTTATCTATGTTTTCTTGCTTCTGCTTTTCCTCTCCCTGTTCAGTGTTTCACATAGTTTCATATTTGTGACATCCAGGCTTTTCTGGGCAGCCTTGTAATCATATCCACATTGTGCAAATAAAGAGGTTACCTGTGAGGAAAACAGACATAAATATCTGTAAAAGTCTTGCAAGTTATCCATTTGCAAGTGGATAACTTGCAAGTGGATAATTTGCAAGTTGATTTGGCCCCATGACTCTTCTAAATGTGCTCACCACTGCAGCTCTGTTTCCACCTGGGGCTAAAAAGCAAAGAGGTTCTGACTGAACTGATGATCCCTTTCCTGCTGTATGACATTGGATAATACATAACTTTCAGACCCAAATAATATTATCTCTGTATCTTATTTGTTAATATTTAAAACATTGCAGATGCCCAAGCACTGACTGTTGAATCTTCAGCAATTTAGACATCTTGTGGTTATGACAGATTTCACTCTGCTTTGATCTGAAAAGTTAGAAACACTGTAGCAACTGTTAAATCTCTGCAAGACGCACACTTGTCTATGTTCTTTGTAAGTCACATCCTCTATTTGAAATTGTAAAACCCAAAGCAAAGGAAATATATTGCTTAAGTAGACAAATGCACATATTTTGAGCTCACTGCCTTCAGACATCTAATTCTTGACTTGGGCAGGACATAAATAAGTACCAAATGTGTATCTAGAAATTATCACAGTATCACAGTATTATCAGGGTTGGAAGAGACCTCACAGATCATCAAGTCCAACCCTTTACCACAGAGCTTAAGGCCAGACCATGGCACCAAGTGCCACATCCAATCTTGCCTTGAACAGCTCCAGGGACGGCGACTCCACCACCTCCCCGGGCAGCCCATTCCAGTGCCCAATGACTCTCTCAGTGAAGAACTTTCTCCTCACCTCCAGCCTAAATCTCCCCTGGCATAGTTTGAGGCTGTGTCCTCTTGTTCTGGTGCTGGCCACCTGAGAGAAGAGAGGAACCTCCTCCTGGCCACAACCTCCCCTCAGGTAGTTGTAGACAGCAATAAGGTCACCCTTGAGCCTCCTCTTCTCCAGGCTAACCAATCCCAGCTCCCTCAGCCTCTCCTCGTAGGGCTGTGCTCGAGGCCTCTCCCCAGCCTCGTCGCCCTTCTCTGGACACGCTCAGGCATCTCGATGTCCCTCCTAAACTGGGGGGCCCAGAACTGGACACAGTACTCAAGGTGTATATATTATATATATTCCCCTGCTTAAGAGAATGTTCTTAGATGATTTTTAAGACATGCTTCTGCATTTCTTATACGTTGCTGTGCCACTGGATTTGGCATACTTCACACAGGATCACTGCAAATTTTGCCAGTAGTTAAAGTGATGCTGCAGTTCCAGAGTTCAGGCAAAATCTAGGAAGAGTTAACAGTGGAAAATGGATTTCTTGACCAGCCACGGGAGAAGACAGAAACTAATAGCCATAGAGAGTCTGCCTCAGATCACAGTCTGAAATGTTCATCGAAATGTTCACCATATTGTAATGCGGTTCTCATGCTCATTTGGTTTGGGTCACATATGGACATCTCCTAAGGTCATCCCTCAGAAGTTTTTATTAACTTCCAATAAACTGCATCAGAGAAAATAAATGCCCTGAAATATATTAAGTCATTACATACACCTGAAACTGACTCCAAAGTAATTAGCTGAAAGACTTAGGATTCTGCAAATTCCTTTCTTGTGAAGCAACAAGTATGTTCCACAACAGCTACACATGGATGGAAACAAAGAAAGTGGAAACAGAGGAAACCCCAAACTTTAACAAGACCTGTACAATGGAGCAGGCCACTGCAGAGACACAGAATCAGCAATTTCTGAGCATGACTCATTTAATTAGTCTTGCTTTCCCCTTATACTTTCTCAATCCATTTACCCCAGGTAACAGGAAGGAAGGAAAAGAAGGAAAAGGAAGGAAGGAAGGAAGGAAGGAAGGAAGGAAGGAAGGAAGGAAGGAAGGAAGGAAGGAAGGAAGGAAGGAAGGAAGGAAGGAAGGAAGGAAGGAAGGAAGGAAGGAAGGCAAGCAAATGTGAAATAATTGCTAATGGATTGTGTGGCAAAGTGCCTCATACAAATAATGGCAACAATATCAACAGAAACTAATTTGGTTCAAAATGTAAGGAAACAGATCTCACAGGAAAAGGAGTAAAAAAAAAATGTATACATTAAAACATTAATATACAAAAATAACTGACTTCATTAATGTTTATAAATATGTAAGTGGTGAGTGCCAAGAGGATGGAACCAGATTCTTTTTGGTGATGCCCAGTAACAGGACAAGGGGCAATGGGTGGAAGTTGAGGCACAGGAGGTGCCATGTGAACCTGAGGAAGAATTTTTTCGCTGTGAGAGTGACAGAGCACTGGAACCAGCTGCCCAGGGAGGTTGTGCAGTCTCTTTCTCTGGAGATGCTCAAGAATCACCTCAATGTGTTCAAGTGTTTTCTGTTGTAGGTGATCCTGATCCTGCTCTGGCCGGGGGAATGGACCAGATAATCTTTAGAAGTGCCTTCCAGCCCCTGACATTCTATGAGTCTGTGATCTTATCAGTACATAGTTATTTTTAAATTTCCACTGTGAAGTGACAGCACCATCAGAAATGAGTTTTCCTGAACAGCATATGCTGCTTGCAAATGCTATTGGGGTAACAAGGATTTCAGATTCTCTTGAACATCTTCACAGTCCTATAGGTGAGTCCATTTCTCAGGGAAGGGTGGGGCAGAGGGATAGACATGAACAAACAACAAAACTGGCAAATTCACCTCCAGAAGTCAACATCTAAATTCAAGTAAATTACAAAACTCATCTTGACCTGTGGCAGATTTGGAGATGACACCAAGCAGTGTGGTGCAGATGAGATACGTGAGAGATAGGATATCACCCCGCAGGAGCTAGACAAGCTTGAGAGGTCCTATGTGAACCTCATGAAGTTCAACAAAGCCAAATGCAAGGTCCTACAACTATGTTATAACAATTCCCAGTATCGATACAGGCTGGGGGAAAAAGGATTGAGACCAGCCCTGCCAAGAAGGATCTGGGAGTACGAGTGAATGAAAAGCTGAACATGAGCCAACAACGTATGCTCACAACCCAGAAAGTCAACTGCGTCAAAGGAGATAATCCTCACCCTCTATTCCACTCTTGTGAGACATCACCTAGAATACTGTGTCCAGCTCTGGGGTCTCCAAACCAAGACAGACAGAGACTTGTTAAAAGTGAGTTAAGAACAGGGCCACAAAAGTGATCAGAGGGCTGGAACACCTCTTCTATGAAGGAAAGTGACAAAGTTGGGGTTGTTTAGCCTAGAGAAGCAAAGGCTCTGTCGAGACCTAATTGTGACCTTTCAATACTTTAAGGAGGGCTATGAGAGAGCTGGGGACAACCTTTTTAGCATGGCTTGTTATAACAGGACAAGGGGTGATGGTTTTAAACTAATAGGTGTAGATTAGATATGAGTAAGACATCTTTTACAATGATGGTGGTGAAACACTGAACAGACTGACCAGAGAGGTGATAGACACATAATCCCTGGAAACATTCAAGGTCTGCCCTTTGAGCAACCTGATCTAGTTAGAGGGGAGTTGGACTAGATGGCCTTTAGAAGTCCCTTTGAACTTGAACTGCTCTATAATTCCATGATCCCACAGGGTGATTGTCTACTATGAAATAAATCAGATGTATCACTTTTAAAGATTTCAACAGATTTATCAGGAAGGCCACAAATGCTTTGCAGGGAAATAGAAATGAAAGAACTCAAATCCAGGGCTGGCCTGGATTTGAAGAACAAAGTGTTATATTCTTCACTACTTGCATTACAGCATTCAGATCTTCCAAACCTCAGACATCAAAAAGGATTAGGTTCTTCCCTTGACCAAAATTCTTGACCTACAATAAATGCCACGTGAAGAATGGTAAAAGTCAACACTACTCCATCTATGTGATGAAGGTGAAGGAATGCTTGGCTAATAAAAAGATGGTTCCTTGTTACTGATTGTGTACTTTTTGATTCTCTATGCAGGAAGAAGAATGGCCATGGAAACACTGACAGTAGTTGAAGCACTCGACAGAGACAAAAATATGCATAACAGGTACTTTTTAAAACTTGTCTCATACCCAAAGAGAAAAGTCATGTTAGATTTGCTGCACTGCAGATTTCACACTTGCTAGCAACTAATAATTATTCTGTACACGTTCCACTGAAATTTACAGCATTACTAAATTTCTCAGCATTAATTCACCATAGGAAGACCTAGATCTAAAATTCAGCTCAGTCTATGCACTTCTTAACCTATGAAAGACAGCTTGAGATAACTCCAAATCATACACTTCAGTCCAAGCAAAACCACTTCTGGGCATCAGCTCTCTTCCCTCCAACCTGCCCTACCACTTCTGAGTAAGCACATAACATAACTAAACAAAGGCCAACTACACTCTCATCTAATTCATGCCCACAATCTAAACCTGGAAGAATCTGAAATTATGCCAGAACACAAAACGGAGACTATTTAGCAGCACAGATGATTCTCTTTCTGCAGAGGGAACACAGAAGATGGTTTCTCATCTGGAGTATATCTGCAACATTTGAGTGCAAGTTACACGGTCTTATGGAGAATATGAGGTATTTGCTAACACAAACAACAGGAGCAAAAGGTAATTTACTGAAATGTTTTGAGTCTTTCTGAAGTGATTCTATGAAAACCTGATGGGGAAACCTCACTTTCATCTGGCATCTTTTATTTTGGTGCACGGTACTTGGTACTTGGTACTTATTATATGGACTATTTAGATGATAATACTGTAAATGTTAATGGCCTGTAATGACACAGAGAGATATCTTTCACAGATACAGCCATGTCTTTTTGCATAAATAAGGATAAATCATATACCTGAACATGAGGCTTAGAAATTGCAAATGAACAACAACAAATATTCTGAAGACTTTTAGGGTCAGTGAACAAATATAGGTGGGATTCATCTGTCCTAGTACAGGCACAGGAATGACAGATATATAAGGATAAGACTGTCATTCTGGGATCCCTTTATATAATCAATAGTGAGAGATTCTCATCTTCTGAGAGCAATTCATTTCCCCTATAGGTCAGATAAATCACTGTGCTGAGTGTCTATCTCTCTTCTTAGATTATATAAAAAGAATCTAAATTATTAGCTCAGGCTAAGACTTACAACATTTAGACACCTACATTTAAGTAATTTATGATTTCTCACTAATCCTGAAGGGTGTGGTAATGCTATGCTCAAACAAGACTGTTTTATCAGGTTGACAAGAAAACTGTATCTCTTTCCGGTGGATGAGACAATTGCAGTAACTCAGTGTTTCTCAAGCACCGCAACACACAACATATTCCAGTGTAAAACATAAGCACCTACAATCCCTACATCTAAAACAAAGTGCTGGAACATGTCTTCTTCCACTTATGTCATCATAAACACACAAACCTTTCTCTCCTCTGTCTATCTTAGCTTCCTAGAATATTTGGAATCACAGCTATCTTTATGACTGTTATCGTAAGGATCCTCCAGGTTCCAGACAACCAGAACAAAATCACCTGAAGTTTCAGGATAACGACTTAATATTTGCTCCCTTGTCGTAAAATACCTGTGGTGGAGGCACACCACTCCAGATTTGTACCACTGGTCAAATTATACTGGCTTCACATTCCAATAGCAGAGCCTACGCTGCTCACCGTTCCCCTGGCTACGGGCAAGAATCATTCTCCTGCTTCCAGAGAAAAGTGCTGTCTGTGTAAAGGTGGAAGCAACCCACCAGTTCTTGCTCTGTGACTCCCATGAAAATTAATAAGCAGGCATCTGTAAAAGACAGTGAACCTTGGAAAGTACTTGTAAATTAGTTGTAAACGTAAATTTAGCCATTGTGATCTACAAGGAGGGCAAAGATCATTTCAGGAGCTTAACTACAGTTGTGGATTCTTAAGAAACTAAGAACATTCACAACCCTCAGTACCTCCTGAATACAAGGCACATTGCTTTGACCTTACCCTCCCTACCAGTAATGCATAGCATATGAGTCAAAAAAGCACCAGAAATTTTACCACAAGTGCTTCTTTGCCTTACCCAAGAAGTAGATAAGTGTCTGACAGATGTTAGTCATGTTCTTTAAAATGCTACTGGGTGTTCTTTAAAATGCTACTGGGTGTTCTTTAAAATGCTGCTGGGAAGCACTTACATAGTATAGTAATAAGTATAGTATAAGTGGCTCACTTAGAATAATAAAGATATGACAATTTCAATCTACATTTTCCAAAGAAGAGTTCTCTACTGCTCATTTGCCATGTCTTATCATGGGGAGTAACAGCAAGATACGTTCTCAAATTCTCACTGGGTTTAGGGAGAAACAGGTGAAGTAGAAGGAGCAAGGTTCTTAAAGAAAGGCTTTCTCTTAAGATATATGAATCACATGAGTAAATTATTCATTGTGTTGCAAGAAGCAGCAGATCCATACCTACTCCCCAGATACCCTTCCCCTCCAAAAAATGATTAATTTCAGGTGAGAGTATATATCGAGACAACTACCAGGAACTTTTTATCTTCCACTGTCAGATGACAAGAAGGGGTCTCCATTTAGAGAGCAAACACAAATAAATTCAAAGCTAAGCTGAGGAACATCATGCACAAATTATGGCATTTACAGACAGTCTATCAGAACTACATGCTGGGGGGAAAGGGTGACAGAAAATAAGTTTTTCGGCTTCCAGGAATTAATCTGAGAAAAGAAATGTTGAACTCTCCAGTTTGGGAAGAAAAAAAAGACAATAATGATAGCACTTTAAAGAAGGAGCAGATAATCTCCAGAGATTGTTTCCAATCTGAGCAATTTCACAACTCTTCATGAAAAAACTACAAAGGAGTCCTGGCTAAAGAGAATGTTCTTAGAGACTTCTGGAAAATCACACATAAAACTGTAACTTCATTTTTGTTTATTCAGACTCTGACTGGTTTTCAGGCCTTCTTCAGACTATTTCTTTCCTTCCTTCCTCCCTTCCTCCCTTTCTTTCTTTCTTTCTTTCTTTCTTTCTTTCTTTCTTTCTTTCTTTCTTTCTTTCTTTCTTTCTTTCTTTCTTTCTTTCTTTCTTTCTCTCTTTCTTTCTTTCTCTCTTTCTTTCCTTCCTTCCTTCCTTCCTTCCTTCCTTCCTTCCTTCCTTCCTTCCTTCCTTCCTTCCTTCCTTCCTTCCTTCCTTCCTTCCTTTCCTTCCTTCCTTCCTTCCTTCCTTCCTTCCTTCCTTCCTTCCTTCCTTCCTTCCTTCCTTCCTTCCTCTCTTTCTTTCTTTTCTTTCTTTCTTTCTTTCTTTCTTTCTTTCTTTCTTTCTTTCTTTCTTTCTTTCTTTCTTTCTTTCTTTCTTTCTTTTTCTTCCTTCCTTCCTTCCTTCCTTCCTTCCTTCCTTCCTTCCTTCCTTCCTTCCTTCCTTCCTTCCTTCCTTCCTTCCTTCCTCCCTCCCTTCCTTCCTCTCTTCCTTCCTTCCTCTCTTTCTTTCTTTCTTTCTTTCTTTCTTTCTTTCTTTCTTTCTTTCTTTCTTTCTTTCTTTCTTTCTTTCTTTCTTTCTTTCTTTCTTTCTTTCTCAATAAGAACATACATTTCCCCAAATCTGTAGTAGCCTGGACATTCATTTCAGTTGTCATAGAACTGCACACCTCTCTAAAGAGTGTGCACATGTGCCTGTATATGCACACCAAGACAGTCTGAGATGTTTTACCGTCCCTGAATTATGCATATTTGAATGTCTGGATTTTCACCATGACATAAAGCCCCAAAAAACATAGCATAACATAATGTAACATACCATAACACTTTGTTTTCTTTCCATCATGAAAGAAAGCCCACATAGCAGAGCTGCCAAACTCAAAGGCAGTGAGACAATCTTTCCAACAAAAGCAACACATCCGAGAAAGTAGGTTGCCTGTTGGTTAAAAGCTTTGTTAAACTGACCTGTTGCACTATCATGTGTTGCAGATTTGATAGCACTTCTGTGTCATTTTAGACACATCAAGTGATTTTAGGGTATGGTGCTTTTCCTCTCTAGTCAATACTCATGTAAAAATCCACTAGCAAACTGTCACTTTTTACACTGCCATAATGGAACTTCTTTTTATCACTAAGCTACTCCTAGATGCTAAGGTCCTGTGAAAAATGGCTGCAATAGCCTGAAAAAATCTGGCTTCCAAACTTGTACTGAATAGATAAGATTTCTCTTCACCTTCCTCCAAGGGCTCAGAAATACTTCTCTTTGCATCTGCTAGCTTTAGAGTTGTAATTTGGACCATGGTATTGGAAGGATCTGTAATTGTGACTTAGACTGTTGCATTTTCTAAGCTTTCTTCTCCAAACAACAATCTATTGGCTCCTTGAAAGGACTTCAGCACTGCTGTGTTATATGCACATAAATTCTCCCTGGCTGGAGCTCTGTAGAAACATTATCAGTAGTAACAGACTCTTTTCTATTTAGAGGACTGATTTAAGGTACAGCTAATTTCAGACTTTTGCCTTCGCTTCCTTGCTTGTCTCTAGTAATGAAATTGTTTCCAAACAAAGCAGGCAGCAGTCTCAAAGGCATTAGTAAATAAAAAACAGTTATCTATGCTTTGGAAGACTAACTATTTTTTCAGACCAGATGTTATCAATCCACAGCAGCCCAAGCCTGTGGAAGAGTGTGTATTCATGGTTTCACTGCAGAATCACATACGAGTCATGTTCAGTTTAGAGGGTTTTGTCTCAAATCCTAATAAACCCCAAACCAGCACTTGCCATAGACTCAAAAATAAGTTGTGTTGCTGCAACTCTCCTGTTCTGCAGAATTTTTATGCTACTCTATCTCAGCTCCAGACCTCCAAGTGAACCCCACAATAAATAAACACAGTAATAAGCCAAGATATTTCTAAGTGTTCCTGAACCAGTACTCTATGAGCTGTCTCTAAGAAGTCTGTCATTTTCTACACATCACTGCAGACTGATCAAAGAAAAACATTTCCGCCTGTAGATTTTAAAGTACTGCAAAATGTTTAAAACTGAGATAAAGCTTATCACTTTGAAAAGAGCATTACACAAGATGGCAGTACTTTTGAGTTCCTTCACATTGCAATTACAAACTTTTCAGAAACAAGAATCCGACGGCAGTCATAATTTAAGTGTTTCTTTCTACTTTGTATAAGCTGCAGAATGGTTCTGTATTTGGACAAAGGTTGGTTTGAAAAGCTTCCATTTGTTTGCAAAGGTAGTTCTGCCATTCACATTCCTCTGACATGAAGTCTGTGGTTATTTGGCTTTCTTTGAGTTTTGGAAAGTATATTCAGTGGCCTGTATTTGTCTTTCTCTGTCATAGTACTCATGGTTACTTGGCTTTTGGTTTCCTCTGAGGCAGACTGGTAAGAGTTTTTATGTCCCAATACAAAAACATGTTTTGGTGTCCCTCAGGATTTTTAGGTTTGCTTTAATTAACTATGTGACTGAAAAGTTGGATTTTTATCAGGAAGAGAAAAAAAATCCAGACACTGATTTTATCTTCTTTTTGATCCTGGAAGCATAGAGGTTGGGTTTGCTTGTTTCTAGTCTGTCAGCAGAGGTCTCCATGGTTGTGTCAATCTGGAGCACCTCAGGGGATCTGAGACAGCAGAAGCAGCTTGTAAAGAGCCATGATGAGACACACACATAGTGTCTCTGCTTCACCCCCAACCCAGCACTCAGGCATTTATATATAAAAATGTAACTATCTATATATGTATACTTGTGTATGTATGGATATTTGCATGCCTAAATGTTCCGGGGACAATTTCAATACAGAAAAATACAGTTCTGAGGTAAGGATCTTCAGCACATTAGCTACACAAGCACATGTTATCAGCTGAAAAGATGTGGTCATTCAGAGTGAAACTTCTGGCATTTAGCTGTCTCACTTCCAAACCACCAAAGAATCGAAATGCTGTGAACAATTATTTTTTTATCTGAAGAAAGGAGACAGGCTTCATGTTACCCATCACCAGTGACATCTGCTGATCACTCAGAAGCACAATAACAGAAGGGAGACATGCAACTAAACATTCTGTGCAGTTGCCATCCTCATCCACATCATTGCAAGCAAATCTGTGCTTTCATCTCCATTTAATTCCCCTTTTCCTCATGGAAATTTATTCCAGAAGCAGTTCCAATGTATTTTCCACAAAATGACACTGTAAGACTGCCAGATTTCTTCCTGCTGTCACAGCGCCTAATATAGATCTCTAGCCCTGCCATTAACATTTAGAAGAGCTTTGGAAAAGGAGGCCAGCATCGTAGAGAGCCATTGCTTTATGACTACAATCAGGTCTTTACCAGGATCTCCTATATCCTCTGTTTTGGGGCTAGGGCAACTCAACTGGGAATCTAAACAAGAACATGAGCTGCTTTTAGACACTTTTCTCAGCTGAAATCATGGCATTTTGACCAAATCTTTCACTATGGCTAAAAACCATAGCTCAAGATATGGATGTGCCAATTTTTCCAGAGCTGCATCTGCATAAAAAATACTGGACCACACTTCCTACACAAACACCACAGGGGAGGAGTAGTTGGAGGTAATACCATGGCTGGCTGCTTTGTGCTGGCCATTTGATGCAGTCATTTGCCCTGCAGCATAGGATTGGGCTCCGTTATTATGAATGGTTTTGAAATGCTTATATGCCCCAGGAGGCCAGAATGGAGTGTTTTAGTCAATAATGCATGCCTCAGTCCTGTCTGCACTTGGAAACAGCCCCATTTCAGCAACTGGCTTAGTTGAACTGAAAGCAGAAAGACATAAGGGGTTTCATGATACAAATGTATACAAGCAGAGGGGATATACTTATACACGTATGTGTAAGTGTCGTTCTCGGTAAATTTATCACTTTGCTCTCTACTTTTCATTGAAACTATGCAAGGGCTTTTTTCCTTATATCTCTGAAGCTAAGCTTGTACTATCTTTTGTATTGCCACCGACTAGGTACTTCTGTCATTATAAAGCATACTGAAGGACACTGACTTAATTAGGGGCAACTGTCGTGTGGAACAGAGGTTAACTCTGATCAGCGGAGGTAAGAATTGCCTCTGGAATTTTTGTAAGCATGTAAAGACAAATCACTGTCAGCACCAGCCTGGGCCTTTAGCTGTGATAGCTGAAGTGATGGGACTGTTAACCCTAAATCATGTCTGTGCACAGGCCACTTGAAAACAAATTAAAAATGTGCTTGAACTTCACATAGGTACACAACTTGAACCAAAATTCTAAAAGATAATCGATTATTTTGTCTTCATTTGCATTTCCATCACATCACATTTGCACCACGGCTTAAAACAGTCTGGAATTAAGGCAAGAAGCCTCACTTACAATTTCCCCAAAACGACTAATTATTTCCCAGAGTGTTTTCAATTATTTAAATACTCAGAAGTTCTTTCTACTGAATTCATCCACTGCCTCACAGAAATTTAGGAACACAAGTTCTGCAAATTAGCCTTCTTCAATGTCTGTCTCATTTCTCCCTTGAGACTGCTGATTGATGAACTTTGATGCAGATGACTCAACTTTGCTGCACAGACACTTCCTACCAAGGGCACGACAACATCACAGAAACAGACCTTGTCTTTTTTCCTACTGCATACATGGTTCAAACTGTTACTTTCCATCACATCACCGCAAGTCAGCATGACAACATTTAAGCATTTACTTATCAGACGGCATGCCAACAGTTCAAAGGGAACATTTCTCTCCACTTGCCTACCCACTCTCTGAACAAAACTGTGGTAGGCTGGTGGTGGATCATGCATATCTGCAGAAGCAAGTAATTGAAATGATCCACAGGTCAATACTCAGACATCTGTAGCTTGAAATTGCAGCGGTTTGCGCCACACATGATTTATAGATCAGCTCTTTTTTTGCCCACCTTTGCATGATAAGATTATCATTAAGATGAAGCAGCAGTGTTGACGTAGTTAAGGGTATCCCTGGAGCTTTTTATTTCAGATTGAAAGTAGCTTTTGAAGTTTATTAATATTTCAAGTGGAAGATGGAAAGCCCACATTTTGAAGATAACACAATGTCAGTGCTAATGTTAAGCCGCATTCTTGTCTAGTGCTATACCACTAAGTAAGTCAGTCTTGGAAAATCTATGTGCAGTAGGGTGCTAGGAAAAATGTGACAGAATACTCTCATAAACCCCAAAACACATAGTGAACAAAAAAGGGAGCTGTAAGTTTAGATGGGTGAATGTAACAGCTGAATTCCACTCAAGATAACTATCTTTTCCTAAATACAGAAATCCTTCTGCTTCTGCAGTTACAAGAAATAACAACAGAACTCTTTTACCTCTATCCATTTTCTTTTGTAACTCCCCTGGGAAGCAACAACTCTGTAAATAATAGAAAAGTGTTTGTCTTTTTTTTTCTTCTGTGACTACACTGTTATTGAGGAGAAAGGAGCCAAGAGGGGTTCAGTCATCTATGGTGTGCAGATTCCTAACTATCTGCATATATTTTCTTTATACTTTCAGGGAATTCCAGAAAAGTCTAAGTTTTGGCCAGGAGCCTTCAAGCAAATCCTAGCATTTCCTCTGTCCAGACTACTGTCACTGAAATTTTTGAAGACAGGCTCTAACCTAATTTTAAATTAAGTCTTTTAGGATTCCTTAGTCGAGATAAAGATGAGGTTTTGGGTTCTCAACTATTCACCCGTCGTCACAGATGGATTTGCAGCCCAAGATGTATATTACAGAACAAGTCTAACAGCATTTGTCCAGCTTACTAGAAAAGGACCACTGTAAAAAGAAAGTTATGAGTTTTTTCAGGCATTAAACCAGAGCTTGGTACTCTCTCTGTAACTTACATGTTACATTAAACCAACCAGGAAAAACCATCTTGTTTGCATTTCTCTTCCCCAAACACACTTGCAGAGTTTGCCTTTGGGAAATGAATAGCAATCCCTTAGCATCCTATAGCTATCCACCATTACAACTTCATTGATGGTCCTGCTCTGATTCCAAGGAAAAGGAAAGATAAAGCTCAATTCATGATTTTCATTACACCATTCCACCTTTCCTTTCCCCTTTCCAGAAAACAGACATGAATCTGGACACACACACATTGGTTTGTTTACATGAGGTGAAAGAACTGCAATGAACTACACACCATAAAGGCAACATCATGGAAGTATCCCTGCTTTTGCAAAAGTCTGATCCTTACACCGAGTGGATCATTAATCCATTCAGTACTGCATGAGGATCTGTTGTTTCCCAGCTGTCTTTAGCTATGTTCATTTCTCCATTGTGGCCTTACAAATAAATTAACTGTACTGAATAAGACAAGAACTAGCACTACAAGCCCTATATCAATATATTGAGCCAAGAATATAGTCAAAGATTAAATAAAGTATTGACAAGTAATATGGATAATATTTATGCCAGAGCTAAAACAATGTGAAATTCCATGGACATTGTGGCAGAAAATGACCTAACTTGGTTTGCCACAGGGCAACTTGCAAATTACAGTATGGGCTCACATGCAATGCATATTTTAAAAGGATTGGTTTGTAAAAATGACAAATGCAGACCTCACATTCATGCAGGCAAATACATCCATGTACAGGTCTCCTAATGTCATTCTGAAGACCAAAAAATCAATAATTTAAAAAAAAAAAAAAAATCATGGAAGAAGTTAGCCCAAATATATACACAATGTATGTGCTACTCTCAGAGGGAAAAAAAAACCCTGACTTCCCAAATCAGTTTTGAAAACCAAGTACAAACAATATCAAAGCCTCCAGGAAAGGGGCACTCATCCAAAATCAATCAAACGAAAACAAACACAGGTTTAAAAAGTGAGTTAAGAGTTTATCTATCCAAACATTATCTCATTGTGTGGTTCCTTAAAGAAAACTCCTCGTTAAATCCATCAAAAGAACACTTAGGATTTCATTGTGTTTCCCTGTCTCCACGCATTTCCTTGTTACAGCATAAATTCCTTTTCACAACAAAACCTCCAAGGTACAAAGCAACCTTACAACTCAATTTCCAGAAGAGTCAGTTCACACAGAAAGAGTCTGTGTTTCCAAGACAGGGGGGATGGGGATTTTAGAAGCTGTTGGGAGTCAGAACTGGCCTGCTGTTGAAAGAGATTATTTTTCCTTTTCTTTTTTTTTTTTAATAAGCAATAAACAGTCTCAGCTCAAAGAAACTATCAATTCATAAAGCTATTTAATGCTCTCCAGTGAATGTCAGAAGATTAATCAGTCTCTACACAATTGTTCTGAAGCCAGTCTGAATATCTTCCAAAACCAGTTCCTCATTTGAGCTGTACTTGCAAGTAAACATTTCCCCTTCCAATGTGTACCTTCAACAGATTACCAGGAAATAATTACTTGCCATTCCAGCAGCTTTACCACAGTGGAGACCAAGTGGATCTTATACAAACTCATCAATTCACTGGTGTGAAGCCCTAGGTAATTCAGAAGCAGTATAACGATCGTTGCATAGTCTGTTAGGGTTAGTGGTAAACTTCTGTATCTCAAATTCCTGCACAGTAGAACCATACATTTCTGCTGGGCCAGTAAAGCTTTTATCTATTCAGTGCACAGAGCTCATCAGGGTGGTGAGGTCCACAGAGATTTTAAAAACTAGCTCATTATTTGGAAAATACACCATATCTCTCAAGACTCTTTATCTGATCTCTGATATACTTCCATGTCAAGGATAAATGGTAAATATGTGTACAAGTAGAACTACAGCCTAAGAGTTTTGCACACACATTCTAAGACTAAAACAAAATTGATGTTACAGTAAATATCAATATACCTTTTTTAATACATAACAGAGACAGTCACAAAAATAGAGCTTCAACAGTTAATGTCTTAGCAGCCTAGATAGCCAACTGTCAAATTTATTAATCATAGAATCATAAAATCGACCAGGTTGGAAAATATCTCCAAGATCATCCAGTCCAACCTAGCACCCAGCCCTAGCCAGTCAACCAGACCATGGCACCGAGTGCCTCATCCAGGCTTTTCTTGAACACCTCCAGGGATGGTGACTCCACCACCTCCCTGGGCAGCCCATTCCAGTGGCAATCACTCTCTCTGACAACAACTTCCTCCTAACATCCAGCCTATACTTCCCCTGGATCAACTTGAGACTGTGTCCCCTTGTTCTGTTGCTGGTTGCCTGGGAGAAGAGACCAACCCCCACCTGGCTACAGCCTCTCTTCAGGTAGTTGAAGACAATAATGAGGTCCCCCCTGAGCCTCCTCCAGGCTAAACAGCTCCAGTTCCCTCAGCCTCTCCTCAGAGGGTTTGTGTTCCAGGCCCCTCACTAACTTTGCTGCCCTTCTCTGGACTTGTTCCCATATCTCAACATCTCTCTTTAATTGAGGAGCCCTAATGATTCTGCCCATTTGTAAACATCTTACTGCTTTGATGAGATGATGTTAAATGGTATCCAGTATGTGTTTATCAGGAGGAACCATCTCAGATTGAATTAATTGATTTCTGTAAGGATTTGTTCCTAGTCATTTAGCAGTGTGATGGAGATCAAATGAAACTACTTTCCCTATTGAAATCTTCACACTAGGAGTCAGACTTTGGGGAGTAAACTCTTAAAGGACTGAGACTGTGAGGGATTTAATGGGTCAGAGTGGACAGTCTTCTCATTTGTAGCCATGCAGCATATTGTATGGCTACATATACAAAGGCTTTTCCTATGACAGTGTGTGAAGTGACCACAGCTCTGCACATCTGAGAGGACCACAGGAAACTCCCTGTCAAGTGTCAGCCCACATTTCCTCTATTGCAAAGAACTATCTAGCTCTGCCACAGCACAGGAACGAGGACTGCTTGGCTCACGAGGAAGCTTTTCCAAGTTAAATGATTTTCTGATTACTTCTAAAAATACTTCAAGCAGTAGTCAAAACATTTCAAGGATTTCCATCATGGTATTTCACATAATACTCCTTTTCCCTTAAGTAATTCTTCCTATTTGTATACCAAACGAACATTCTGTCAGCAATACTCCCATGAGAAAATAATTAAAGATCTTGAACTTGAATGCTCCAAATAAATATGTTGCAAAGAAAATAAACATTCCTAACCTTGTTAGGGTACAAGTATCTTTAGGAATGCTTCAATACTGTGAAGTGTTCCATCTTGAGAAAATGAAAATGGGTCTAATATCATCTGATAGGTCACTATGGGAAACATCCCCTCACTCTGAAAAAATGTCAGTGGTAACAGGTAGCAGCCCCTTGCAAAAATACAGCCACGTAAGAACAGATCATGCATTTCTCACACTTTATTCATGTTCAATACAACAGTTTTGAAAACCCCTATCTTCTAATGAAAAGGTAATGACAGAGGGAATTATATCTAGATTTACTTTGTATTTGTTTTTCTTAGCTTGCCTTGTAGACAGTAGTGGGTTTACTGCCTGTCCTACCACAGGACAGGAAGGCAAATTGATTCGGCAGCTTGGGACCAAGGAAATTTACAGGTGTCTTGGTTAAATGAAGATCTGCAAAGCTGGCCTGTCAAGAGTCCAAAAGAGGGAGACTTGTGAAGACAAGACAATCTAGCTCTGCCTAAAACTGATGGAGCAAGGGTAAAGTGCTATAAACACCCAACATATTTTGAAGGCCAGAGTGCCCAAGTGAAGACCTTTGACTAATTAACTGCAATGTTAATATTAAAGTTCACACCCCTCAGCATGCTAATGAGACAGGCCAGCACGAGCACCAGCAGATGTGCAGGGCACTGCCACTGGAACCAGAAGCGCAGCATGGCCAGCCCTAGCCAGTCAACCAGACCATGGCACTAAGTGCCTCAGCCAGGCTTTGCCTGAACACCTCCAGGGACAGCGACTCCACCACCTCCCTGGGCAGCCCATTCCACTGGCAAATCACTCTCTCAGTGACAAGACAGTGTACATTTGTTTCATTGGGTTTTTGAAATAAATATTTTTTTCCTGGAAGATTAATGATGGATCAGATGTCTTTTGCCTTTTCTGTGGCAGAATAGAGGCTAACTGTGGCATAAACACCATGTTGCTTGTGTTGGATAGTTTAGCAAAAATATGAGACGGTGTGCTCCTACCTCACCCAGATTCATTTATATTTGCTGTCTAGTCTGACTGTGCACAGATCCTGGATTAATGTACACAGAGCTGTACATGCTTATTCTCCACAGCTCTGCTCTACAAGAAGCAACCTCCTATATTATTGTGAACCAACACAGGAGGCAACAGTTCTGACAAAGAAAAATGGTTGACCACAAAACCATAACGTTTATTTACCCATCCTTTTCCTTGTGATATTTTAAACATTTTTATAATACAGTAAATAAGATCTCATTTGATAATCTTTAAAAGTGGGAACTGTGCCACTGGGGAAAAAAAATCAAGTTAGCATTTTCATTCCATCATGTGACAAAAAGAAGACTTACACTTTTTTTGTACAGCACCAAGAAAAGCAAGCCCAGAATAATGAGAAGTGAAGAACAAAACACAAGTTTTCATATTATATATGAAAGTGCAGCCATCATGAAGCTATCAGCTATTCCACTTGTTATGATCACAGAATCATAGAATCAAGCAGGTTGGAAGAGACCTCCAAGATCATCCAGGCCAACCTAGCACCCAGCCCCAGACACTCAACTAGACCACGGCACTAAGTGCCTCATCCAGGCTTTTCTTGAACATCTCCAGGGATGGTGACTCCACCACCTCCCTGGGCAGCCCACTCCAATCCATCCAGCAAAAAAGAAACCAAAATTTTCACAAAGACCAATATATCTGTAGGAAGCAGTGCATTTTCTTCTAATTACATTACTGGACAAAACATTATTCACAAAGGATGATATTTTGTTATTCAGTGATCATTTAAATGTGAAGTCCTGGGAGCTGTGATATGCTGGAAATATCCTTTCTGTATTCTACAGCCATAGCACTGTGTGTGACATGGGGTCCCAGCCTTCTTACAACTGGGTTACACCTGACATACTCAATTTGTCTCTAAAGTAACATAAACTCTTTAACAGATTTATGTTCTGTAAAACTGAATGGGTCCAAGGTCTTCTTATTTGTTTAAACTACTTTTTCCCTTCTCTGATAAACAGACGAAGGGTTTGCAGTATAACTTAGATGTTGGTTTATTGAAAGTAATGCACAAAATCCTTTCTGAACACCAGCTTCATCCACAGTACTTAATTACAGAGTGTTTGAAGATTGGAAGGGACCTCTAGAGACCACTGAGTACAACCCTCTGCCAAATCAGGACCACCTAGGGCAGGCCACAGTCACCAGAGGAGGCTCAACAACCTCTCTGCGCAGCCCGCTTCAGTGCTCCATCGTGACCACCATAAAGATGTGCCTCCTAGCCTTGAGGTGGAACCTCCTGTGCTCTAGCTTGTACCCCTTGTTCCTTGTCCTATCACTAAGCACCACCAAAAAGAGGCTGGCACCTCCACTCACCCCTTAGATATTTACAGACATTTGTAAAATCCCCTCTCAGCCTTCTGTCCCAAAGACCGAACAGCTCCAGTTCTCTCAATCTTTCTTCATAGGAAAGATGTTCAAGTCCCACAGTCATCCCCAGCTCCCCACTGGACTCTCTCCAGCAGATCCCTGTCTTGCTTGAACTGGGGAGCCCAAAACTGGACACAATATTCCAGGCCTGGTCTCACCAGGGCAGAGTAGAGGAGAATCTCCCTAGACCTGCTGAACAGAGTTTTCTTAATGCACCCTGTGGAAACAAAAAAAGGGAGTCAGCTAAATATGATAAATGATGTATCACTGGAGTGCATCTCTGTGTACCCTTGATGCAGTAAGACTGAAGTCAGAAACAGTAAACTGGTATTCTCACCTTGTGTAACATTTGTATGGAAGCACAGCAAACTTAGAACAAAGAACTGAAAGTAGTCTGTGCCAAGACAGCCAACACCTCACCATTACCTCACTATTATCCAATAAGAATGTTAAAACCAGTATTCTACCCAAGCACTGTATTCCATAACTTGTAGAGTTACCACAACTTGTAGAATGGCATATAAAAAGACTGCTGCTATGCTAATAAATGGCTTCAGCTTCGACTATTATGTTTACATATTCTTGTCTCTGTTATTTTGTCCGTCACTAATTACTACGTGCGGCGACAGCACCCCAGGATGCCGTTGGCCCTCTTGGCCACAAGAGCACATTGCTGTGCCACTGATAACTTGCTGTTCGCTAGGACTCCAAGGGCTTTCACCGTGAAGCTGCTTTACAGCGGGACAACCCGTAGTCTGTACTGGTGCCTGGTGTTATTCCTCCCCAGATGCAAGACTCTGCCCTTGTCCTTAGTGAACTTCATGAGGTTTGCCTCCAGCCAGGTCTCTAGCCTGTCCAGACCTTCCGGGATGGCAGCACAGCCTTCCAGTGTGTCACCACCCTTCCCCAGTTACACATCAACAGCAAACTTGCTGAGGGTACATTCAATCCCTTCATCCAGGTCATTGATGAAGATATATAATGAACAAAATTTGACCTAGTACTGATCCCTGAGGATCACTACTGGCCACAGGCTTCCAAGTGGACTCTGCACTGCTGACCACAACTCTCTGAACCCTGTTGTTGAGTCAGTTAACAACTCATCTCACAGTCCAATCATCTAACCCACTTGAGCTTACCTATGAGGATCATTAGGAGATTCTTTTGGATCTCCTTTTTTTCTACAGTTTTTCCTTTGCCGTGGCATGTCTAAACCTGTTTCAGTAGGTTTTCTCATTTATTGATTTCTTTCATTTGCAAGAGAGCACATTACTAATCTTTTGTTTTTTCACTTGAGCGTTGAGTTCTTTGATGGGGGGAGGGGGTTGGGGGGTTTTGGCTCCATGAGCACTATTTTAATTCACCTTTACAGGCAATTTTGCTTTGTGTTTACAGCTTAAAAATTAAAAGGGAGTGACAAGAGAGAAAATCTCTTCTCTCTTTTTCAGTTGGCATGCCCAAGAGACTGAAGCTTTCCAGACTGCAAGTAGCACTAAGATCATAAAACTCTTTTCTGGTTTTACTAATAATTTATCATATTCTACCTTAAGAGAGTTCAAAAATTCACTGAAGTCACAGTTCAGTGAGCTTGTTCCCAGAGCTTCTGGGCAGATAAAAATGTTTATCATGATTATATGACTATAATGTACAAAAAGGCTACATAACATTGGACAAAATATTCAATGTGTTAATGTCTTTAAGCGAAAACATTAACATCTGTACATTCCTTTGTTGATATAACACTTTGTGTCAGAAGTGTCAGACTTTAGGCCCTGCAGCAGTCTTGTGGTGCTTCTTTAAGAATTACTCAAAGCAAAGATCACCAAAAAAAAAAAAAGTCTGTTTCCAGAATTTGGACAGGATATCTCATTACAGAGAAAGCGTAATGGAAATATATTTCTATTTGCATTTCCATATGCTTCTGTATCATACATATTTTAACAATTTGATCTATTTTTCTGCCCTTCTAATATACACATATATGTTCTATACCTACTTGTATATATGTTACATACATACTGCTGCTTGCTCCTCTCATCAGGCAAGTCAGACAGCACATTGGAAGTGCCACTTCTGAGAAGGACAACGCTAATAATCCCACAACCTGCAACTGTAAGAATTTTATCATAATGAAAACCATTGCTTTCAACCCTCAGTGCACACTTTCCCTTCCCCTTCCAGGCTGGGATCTTTGCAACAGCAGGCCTGCAGACAGAACTGGCTCTGTGGTGGGAATGACCTCATCCACACGCCACACAGCTGCAGAGGCAAGCTGTGCACCCTGCACTCCAAACAACAGATCTCTGGGGAATTTATTTGTTCACACATGAACAGTGAATCAGTGTTCAACACTTCTAAGTTGCAGAGGGCTTTTGCTTTGTGGGAAATGACTAAGTACAAGGTTTGTATTTCACTGTTAGGAATGAGAAATAAAATCTATGATCCATCTAACAAAGACACATTAGAAACAGCTTGCAGAAACCTAGAAAATCCTGGAATATAAACAGCTCTGCCTGGAGAGTCAGATACTCTACACAGCAGATCATGTACCAGACTCATACACACACACATTACAGATAAAGGGCATGATTTCAGTTCACATAAATAAATTATCTAACTAAAATGACTAAGTCATCATATATTATAAAGACATCTGAGACTTGCTATTTGATCCTTCTATCTGCTACTACAAGCCTATCAATAAGCCACCTACAAGAGACAACCACATCTGCCCACCTGCCTGCTTTCCATCATGTCCTGAGGAGATCACTATTCCCCTGGGGCTGCCAGCCCCTGCAGCAGCAATGCCACAGTGAGACCACTCTCCAATTCCCCACAGCCCTGCCTAGACCAGCCATGGGTATGGGCCACCCAGGCTCACCAACAGGCACATGTTTTGGCCTGTCCCTGTCCCCAGGGACATGCCTGATGCTTGGGCTGGGGCTGCCCCACTGTGGTGGGTTGGGAACATCCTTCCCTCCCTCCCATTAAAATTTACCAGACCAAGTGGCATGGAAGTAAGATAAAGCTCTATTTTACAGCAAGCTAAATTTATACGTACATGTATTTACAGTTATAGACAATTTAGAACTAATACAGAAATCCAATCTTCCCCCCAGACAATTTTCCAATTCAGGGAATGGTCCCCATGTCAGAATTGCAGCAGCACACAGCAGTGAACAAACTGTAGTCATTCCCCAACCGAGAACTGGTCCCTTCTCCCACTATGTGTTACCCCTACACAGTAGCAATGCTGGAGCAAAGCTGGAGGTGAGTGGGTTCACACTGGACATGAGGAGGAAAACTTTCATCATAAGAATTGTGAGACCCTGGAATGGGTTGTCCTGGGAGGTGGTTGAGGCCCCATGGCTGGAGGTGTTTAAGGCCAGGCTGGATGAGGCTCTGGCCAGCATGATCTAGGGTAGAGTGTCTCTGCCCATGGCACAGGGGTTGGAAATAGATGATCCTTGTGGTCCCTTCCAACCCTGACTGATTCTATGATTCTATGATTTATCAATGCCTTTTCTATGTTTGTCATTGAAATTTGTTCTCACTGGAGTGTGAGATTTGGGATCTAGACTGCTACATCAAGACTTTGTTAATGATGAAATTAAGCGTCTTCTGAATTCAGTAAATCAATACTGCTTTTTAGTGAGGAGCTTGGGCCTATCACATCATAAAGCTGTACTGAATCACCATTTGAGGAGCCTAATGCATGTAGGAAGAACTCCTTTCCTGCATATTTTTATCATCTCCCCTGTGATCTAAAGCAATCTGTTGTGAACTGAGGCCATTCTGCTCAGGTACAATGCACTGTTCAGTCAGCACACCCTACCAACAGGCAAAATGGAGAGTGAAATAACATCTGAGGCAGACCATGACAGGTAGATCCCTGTCACACTGCAGATTCACTGGCATCTCTGCCCCTTGCACTGCTTAAGCTACTTTTGATTGCAAAATGGATCTGCTGCACAGCATAGTCATGTGGGAGACATATAGCAGACTTACACTTGGTCTGATGAACCATTTAGCTGTAATACTTACACCTGCTATTTAGAAATGGCAATCCAGGCTTCAATCACCAGCTTCTGCCATTGCTCCCACAAACCCCCTATTGGGAGATGGAAAGGAGCAGAAAAGTGGACCTTGAGCTATGAAAAATGCTTCCTATGTTACAAGCACTACCTGGAAAGGGGCCTCTGATAGTTTGGAGGCAATATCTCAAACCTGATGACATTACGAAACACGCAGGGGAACTTGCCAAGAAACAGCATGGTTCACAGTGGGCAGTATCTAACATCCAAAACCTCAGGAAGGTAGAGAAAAACATAAGCAAACTGATGGAAATCAGTTTCTCTGACAGAGTTTTCTCTGACTGCCACTTCATATAAAGTATAGAGAAAAAGTATCTTGGTGTGACAGAGCCAAGATAAATGACTGGCAATTGTGAACGTATTGAAAATCAGTGTTTAAGAAGTGTAGGGTAGCTGTGGAAGTGGTGCAGTGCAAAGGGAAAAATCTGTGAAGTAGAACAGTCAGAGAGAGACCTACAAATATGATGGATATTTTTGGCTGATTCTGAAAAATCCACTGGGGAGAAGGGGATGAGGTACAGAAAAAGCAGTCATCACTGAGCTGAAAATCCTGTCAATGTTGTGCACATAGTTTCAATTTTAAGCCTTTTTAGTTTGTTTCGTTTTGTAATGAAAGCATCGAAATTAGATACTGAAAGTTTCATTTTGAAAGTCAAGGCAAAATATTCAGATTATTTCACCATGTGGTGGATTTTTTTCAACATGAAATTTCACCAAAGTTTCACAAGTCCATCAATGGTTTTCATGCCACTGAACCTGCACCTTTCCATGGAAAATGCTTCAGTTTTAAACATTTCCCCAAGCTTCAGCAGCAAGAGAGATATTTTGTCATAGGAAGAACTGCAGCAGAAAATGTTTAGCATTCACCCTTCATACCATATTTTGTATAACACTTATTTTCTTCTCCTTTATACCACTAGAGTACCATGTGTCTTCCTCAATTTCAAAACAAAGATTACTTGCTGTATCTAACACAGCATTATATTACTTTTTAACATTCAATACAGAGGTCTTAAAATACTGTGTAGAAAACCTTTTAAAATCAAAAGCTGGATTCCCTCTGGAACGTGTGCATCCCAACAGCCACACTGCATTTTTAAACAAAGGTAAATATTAACTCGCTGGATTGTAACCACATACTTCTTAACTGGGCATACTATTGCAGCAATTCATAAATATGTTGTATGCCTGACAATATCTAAACCTGAAAACAGTTGAATTTCACTAAAATTGCAATGGATTTTTCCAGCTTCACCTGCTCAAAACAAACACTTGTTTATTACATGAGAGCAGAAAACCACAGACACCATGCAGTCCTCGCAGCCCAGTCAGAGGCCTTTGGTCTCATTGCTCACAAGAACAGAGAACGTGAAAATCTCTCACACTCAGCCATCAAAAAATAACAGCTGAATGTGCCCTAGGACTAACTAGAAGCCTAGCAAGATGTTTGGCACGAAAGATTTGCTGCCTGCCCTCTAGCACTCTGAAAGAGGGTCCTGTGACTCGGGAGCATAGGTCCCAGGCTGCTCTGGACATATGTCAAGACCCCGCCACAGACAAGTGGCAGGAAAAGGTGCATGTCTAGCCTTCCATGGACACCCACCAAATTAATAGTGCATCATTACCCATAGCACTGTGCCCTGTACAACCCCTACCTGTACCTTGCTACACAAATAGATCTTCTAGCCCTCACTACAAATCAAGGTGGAAGCAGATCTATGGGCAGAAGAAAGGGAAGCCTGCCTCTAACAAGAAATCTCATACTGAGGAACACAGCTCAAAGCACTTATGTCCCCCATCCCCAGGTCTTGGTTCCTTCAGCCTCTCCTCTTCCCTAACAGAAATTTCCAAAAGTCAACCTCCTGGGCCTGCTCAGGTCTGATCCTCTTAAGAGTCCAAAGCAGGTTGGAAAAGGATCTTTCTAAAAGACTTCCTGTCAGATTTAAAACAATTGTCTTGATCTCCCCCTTATTCCCAACCCAAAAGGAAATAATTAAGAAGCTAGCAGGCGTATACTCCTCTACATATATATGTGCAGGCACTTACACATCCCCCCACTGCCCACAGTACATATACACACATATATTCATGAGGGGATTCTTTGGAAGCCTTTCCAAGGAAGTTTATAACCCTGAAAAGTGGGGCAGAAGGAGAATAAAAGGATAGAGGGCTTTCTAACTCTTAATCTCAACCACCTTCTTCCTTCAGCTTGCATTTAATATGCAGGCTGAAAATGTTGATCAATCACACTAAATAGTGCCTGTGTTAGGCTTCTTCATCACGGTTCTGCTGCTGGCATAGACATACTGCCAGTCCTGACTACTGCAGCAATCAAAAAGCCTACATCAGCCACTGTACCACCACCAGTGACAAAACAGCATCAATACTGGCAAAAAAAAATCAAAGTTTCTCCAGGAAAAAAAAAAGGGAACAAAAAAAAGCACATACATAATCCTAATTGTCATCATCTCTTATTAATGATTTTAACATGCTGTCATATGGATGCTCCTTGGTCTTTGCTGAGTGATTCAGACAATGTAGCAAAATTCACTGATTATAATTTACTACACCACTGTCTTTTCTGCCACTTGCTAGCTGTCACCCAGCTTGCAGGACAAAGTGCATTGCAGGGACCAACCCCTGGAGGACTCCACTTTAGCCCACATCACCTCTAAGACATGAGGGGAAGCCAATATGTGCTAAATACACAGAAGCCACTGCCACCACAGCCACGACCTGAAGGATCAACTTCCAGATCTATGGACACAGGATGATAAGGAGGCAGAAATGGGCTGGTGAAGGTGGAACTGCTCTTGACAGTACAAGAACAGCACAAAACATTTTTCTAGCTCTACCTCTGCTCACTTATGCCTCCCCTTTAAAGGCTTCTTCTGAGATCTGTCAGTAGAACTATGTTTAATCTCTTTGTGTCTGATCTGTTGATACTTTGCTTTGCCCCAAGTCTTCCCTCAAATCCAGCTTTGCATCATGCTGAAAACCAGTGACTATAGAAAAAGAAAGAATCCCCCTTCTGTCAACTTCACCTCATGAGATCTAAGCATAAAGAATGTCATGTTATTCAAAATACTGCCTCTACAAGCATAAAAAGCAGTCTGTGGAGTAAAATTATCAACTTGGTTGATTCTTTCAGAGGGCCATCATGTACAGAGAACAAGAGGAAGATCTTACCAATATATATCTAAAGAGTGGAAGTCATAAGGATGGGGCTGACCTCCTCTCAGCAGTGGCAGTGATACGACAAGCAACAGCAGGTACAAACTAGAACACAGAAGATTTATATTGAAAATGAGGAAACAATTCTTTACTTTAGAAGGAGTAGGTGATTTCCAAAGGTCCTTCCAACTCCTACCATTCCATGATTCTACAGTGAAATGCCTATTCTTTCCCCTTGCCTGCTCAGCCTCCATCTACTAATGCTATGTAATAAGTATCCACTGGCTTTGACTCAGATAGGAGGAAGGATATACCTCTTTGTGCACAAAAAGCAGGTTTTTCTCACATTTAGTGAAGGAAAATGGAAATGGAGAAGCAGGAAAGGGAAACAGGAAGGGGAAGGGAGAAAGGAAGAAGAAATGGAATAAATAAATTGATAATTTCCTTTTTTCAGTGATTCTTCAGTTTGGCTTTAAAGACAAGATAAAGCAAAACTGCCTCATAAAATATGTCTTTTCATCGAGCATTTTCAATGTCTTTCAAACTCTAAATCGCATTGTAGTCCTCATTACCTACAGTAATTTATGCTCATAAGGTCATAAGGTATTTTTCATGAAATATGTAATTTTAGCCTATCTTAAGACACATCAGACTGCAAGTTCTTTAGTTACCCATCAAATCTGATGTTGACTCACAATTTTTTAGGCTAACTTGATCTGTTTTCACAGGCTGGCTAATAAACCTAGGGTTAAACTGTGGCAGGTAATACACTAAGCATCCTGACATTCAGAAAATGGTCTATGACAAACCTTTTAAATATAATCAATGCACTGATTACAAGTAATTCAACTTGATTTGCAGTACAGGCTAAACCCAAGAATTAGATGGCATTAAGTAAAAGGAAAATGTGGGATATTTTCCCCAAAAGCATACAAAACCACTTAAGACTCATCAATCCCAAATTAATGAGGAATTCTAGAAATGGTTTGGGCAGAAATACAGTAGCATTCAATGTTGACTAGTGAAATATAATGTGAATTCAAGGAAACAGTTTCAAATGTTCAAAATCATGACTGGATTACATGCTAATTGTAACACACAAAAAAATGTAGATGTCATTGGCCTGGAAAATTCTTTACTAACAGCAGCATACAACTGAAATCCATTTGTAAAGTCTTCCTGGTAGAATAATGTTTGTGATTTTAACAGCTTGCCATCATTATCTGCTAGGCATTTTTATCTGTGTGTTTTCCAAACCAGTTTATAACATAAAATACAACAACAAAGAAGGCTTACCCTTGTAATCCTTCTATAAATACTGTAAGATTTCATGGATTCATAGAATCAACCAGGTTGGAAGAGACCTCCCAAGATCATCCAGTCCAACCTAGCACCCAGCCCTATCCAGTCAACTACACCATGGCACTAAGTGCCTCATCCAGGCTTTTCTTGAACATCTCCAGGTAATTTGTACATTACCTGAATTAAAAATGCAATAGATGGACTGTCCTAGCCATAAGATTGTCAGAAAGAAGGTAAGAAAAGGAGAAAACACAAAAATTGCATGCGTTCCTTTAAATAGTCTGTGTTTATCCATCACAGTACTCTTCTGTCATCCTGAAAAACATACTCTTATCCTAGCAGCAAAGAGAAGCCTCATCACCAGGCTTCCCAAATTAAAAATAAGGATGCTGTATAAATGGACCGACTGTGATGTGCACCAATTTTTATTATACTGTGTTAATTTTAACACATCATTGTGAGTACAGTAAAAGATAAGGTCATATTTCTGTAATGTGGGAATTTTTTTCTACTTTTGCATCTTTAAATATGGAGGAAAATATCTGTCTGCATGTGCCATGACCTAAGCATTTAGCATTTTGCCTCTGAGACTCAGGTTTTTTATTTTTATACAACTTAGATAAATCATTTAGTTGACAGCACTCATTATGTGGAAAACAACATACTAGCTATTTTTTTTTCAAACCCCTCATGCCTACTCTTAAAAATATAGTAGTAACTTATTATTCTTACCAAGTGTCAAAACAGAGTGCAGAGAATAGCATTCAGTAAGAAAAAGCCCAGATGCATAGGGAGACAAGGTAAGGTAACAGAGAATAGCTGAGAGATAAATTGTTTTTAAAAGAAAAATCAAATTAAAATACATGAGAGAAAGCTGACAGGAATAATTTGCTAGGCTGGGATTGAGAAGAATATTGACAGGTGGAAACAGGTAATTTATTTTTAATTACTAGTAGCAATGTAAGGGAATTTCTTTTTACAAGAACAAACAGTTTGACACAAATGACAAAACATTTTTGTGCACATTAAAAATCTTTTAACCTTTTTGGAGGCCTGTTGTCCCCATCAGCAATACCAGAGGCTTATATATCTGCTTATAAACAGCTGCTTCTCTCCCATCACTAAATATTCAGATGCTTGGCAGGTATAAAAACATGCAGTACATGTGACAGCAGCTACACCTCAACTGGGCAATCTGGGCAAAACCTCCTCCAGGGGTCTTTGCCCTCCTGGCCACATTTAGGAGGGAAGCTGAAGTGTAGCAGAGGCCCAAGAGAGAAGGAGGAAAGGCTGGAAGCTCACTGACACCACGATGCTGCTGAGCAAGAGCTGAACAAGCTGCAGAAAAGTCGGGGATGATGTACACTGGCAGTCTCCTAACTGCAACAGAAGCCACAAGAGAAAGCCACAAGCCTGCACGGTGCTTTATGAAACACACAAATGACAAAATCTGTTCAGAAAAGGACTCAATCTCCACATCTCAACTGAGCCAGCCAACCCCAGCTCCTAGAGCCAGATCAGACACCACCCCTCAACTCACTGCACCACCTCGGTGTGCAGTTTTCCAAGAGGTAATCTATTTGCCAACTTCTATTTTTGTCAGATCAACCTGTTCCCTGAAGCATAATGAAAACTCCTTGCCAGATCAATTTGTTTCTGAAGTCTCCTGGTTGCCAGCTCCACTCTGAGTTATTTCATTTTGTCTGCGTGTCAGAACCATTAGGCTGGCAAACGCTTAAATCTTTCATTATTGTCACAGGTTGCTGGATAATCACAAAGTGAAGTAAATTGTCTGCCCTGCAGAGATAGAACTCCAAGCAATATGGAAGCAGATGAAAGTACAGCAGTGGGTGCTGCCACTGCAGAGCAGGAGAGGTAAACTGAGTTTTAAGTTTAGACTTTTGCGTGCAGGTATTTAGGCAGCACAATGCTGCAGAATGCACGACTGAACTTTTGGCATGGACTGAAGCACAGTTCAGTAAGCAACCCACTCGCAAGGCCCTGGGAGACATAGCCAGGAGATACCAGCTCCTGGTACGGCTGAAACTTGTCACTTGGTTGGCATTGCAATTACCTGAGTAATCTTAAAACATTAACGTCCTAGAGTGGGAAAATATTTAGGTTGAATGTTTTTTTTATTAGACTCAGTGTGATATTTTGTACTGTCAGGAAGTGAGTGGCAAAGACCAGTGTCCAAGTAGAGATGAGTCAGGTTATGTGCAAAAAGCAAGCAGATCTGCAGTCCTGCAAGAGGAGTGTGAGGCTGTCAGCACAGCTTTTTGAAAGGCAGTGCTGAGTCATGAATGGCAGCAAGGAGACAAAGGGAGATTGAAGGTGAAACAGAGTATACACAGAGTGGATTACCAGGAAAAAGCCTGTGTTTCATATAATCCCTTCCATTCTTTAGGCTTTCACAGAAAATTGTGTGTCTTGGTTTTTGAAAACTGTAGCAGAAGCTCTGTGCTCTGCTCTTGGTTCATTCTGCATGCTTTCCTGTGAACTAGGACAGTGCTGATTAGAGTTAGACAGCTCATAACCCTATTCAGGATTTTTCCCCTTGGAAGAAAAAAAAAAAGCTGATGTAATTCCCCAAGGCTCCTTCTTTGGCTTTGCTATTGCATAGCTACGCAGTCTCCCAGAGTAATTGTCTTGAACAACAACCCAGCCCCCCTCTAGACTGAGGGACCTTCTGGCTGCTTTTCCTTGCCTGTGTTTTTCTGCTTTATGTAAGGAACAAAACGAGGAGAGTGAAATCAGAAGAATAAAAAAGGTGATGAAATTTTCAGTTCCGACACAGAAGGTACATTCAGTACTGGATGTCAGAGAGAAATCTGAGAAAGCAGCTTTTGCATTCCAGACTCTGACTTCTCTATTGATGGGGTGAAACTGAAGTGGGAGGAGGAGAATGACAGGCTGCCGATCCTCTGCTGCAGAGACCCTTTCCAAACAGTATCAACCACGCAGAGACTCCATTCAGATCTTCTTCCTTCCTTTCCAGCACACTACGCCATCATTTAATTGATTCTGAAAACCTGCTGCTTGATCACACCCACAGGTCTCATAAATGCACTGTGGTTAAATCTGTTTTGGCCTGAAGGCTGAAGGACAACATATACATAAACAAGCCCTTGTACGAACACCCACCTCCAAATATGAGCCCAGAAAAACAGCAACAAAACAACAAACCTGCTTTCAAGCAAGCAGGAAAAAACAGACATGCTAAAGATTTGGTTAAATAAGCAAATGCTGCATTCTCCTAATCTTTGACCATTCACTTTTAAAAGCAGCATCTGAGGAACCAAAGGAGATACTCAGATGTGGAACGTCAGTCATGTGTGAATGCAAATATTTGTGGAGGGAAACAGTTTTAACAGTGTATTACAAAGCAGATTGCTGCCTTCATGTCTCTTTCTTTTCCACCTGAAAAGTACATCAACAACCCTTATGGCTTTGAAAAGAAGAAATGAGGAATGCTTGTGGAAAATAAGCATAGTTTAATTTCAGTCTTAAACAGAAAGAATCAGTAGCTCTATCTTTTATATGTGAGATTTACACAGTTAGAAGTCAGGGACTGCTATATTGTGTAGTGTTCACACTAAGTGCCAGCTGCACCACAACTTTTCAATACTCTACTTCAGTGTCAATGCAAGCAATATACAAAAAAGTTGCAATATACAACCTGCAGTGAAGTAAAATCAAAACCTTTCTTATGTGGAGTATGGCAGAAAAAGGGAGATGGGAGTAGGAAAGCCTTAAAACCAAGGAGCTATTTGGGAAAAGAATGATGGCAAGGTGACCAAAAGATCTGATGATTCAGCCTATCTGGTCACAAGTACTCTGTCTGATACAGAGTAAATGGGATTTTAAACTATTTATGTTACTCCCATCAACACAACAAAACCCAAAGGAAAAATAATAATTACCTTTCCTACCTTCCTCTAGAATAAACACCCAGAAAATGTACTATCTAGCCCAGTAAGCCTAAGCAAACCTGTTATTTCCCCTGTGATAGAAAACTTCTCCTATTTATAGGGAATAGAATCACAGAATCAACCAGATTGGAAGAGACCTCTAAGATCATCCAGTCCAACCTAGCACCCAGCCCTGTCCAATCAACTAGACCATGGCACTAAGTGCCTCATCCACTCATAGCAATTGATATATTTTTAAAAGCAGTGATCATCTGCTGGGAAGGTTTATGTCCTCTGCTATCAGGCAACTTCCTATACCAAATGTGAAGCTCTTGCCTGTTATGGCACAGGAGGAAAAGTTCTTTACAGAACTAAATATGTTAACATTTAACCAGTGCACACTTACACACATATGCATACAAACACACCTTGATCTCTAACCACGACTGATGATGCAGTTGTGTATTTTCCTTTTTACTTTTCCTGATAGCCTACTGAGAGCACTCCACTGAAGCAGAGAGAAAACACCTACGACCTTGCAGTTCTGGCCTACTCACTTCATTCCATTACACAGTAACTGCTCAGGAAAAAAAAACCTGGGCAAACACTGACATTTATTAATATTCTAGCTTAGATAAAAAAGCCTCACACATTAGTGAGGCAAACTGAATAATAAAATCCCAAACAATGCAGGATACAACAACTGTATTTTTGTTAGCTGTGTAATGCATTTTCAGTAGCCTTTTTTAAAGAAGTATTTTATGATTTATGACTTATTTCAGTTAGGATTGTGAGCATTAGTGGCACATTTGTAATGTGTCCAGTGATTCTGGTGGATCCTTGTCAAATTGTAGCAAGCTTTCCATTTGGATTTTCTCCATCATTAGGTCTTATTTTCCTGTCAGTTTGCCCATTTTGTCATGAGTTTATTTCAGACAACAGACTGAGCAACATACCTCCAGCAGCAAAAGAAATCAAACAGTCTATAAAAATATAAAATATGTTTCAATAATTATTTCCACCAAAGATGGTTTATCAGAATGCATAATATTAACTCTATATTCATTATAGCCATTTCAGTTTTCTCAAGCATACAAAAAAGAAACCCTTTGATTTTTCTGTATTTTCTGATTTTTCTGTATTTTCTTCTTAAAATAATTATATTTAGGATTCTTGAAGTGTGTTAAAACAGCCCAAGTAAAGATAACTTGTCAAATTTGGCCATGATGCAAGTAGAGCTTTAAGCTGCATAGTAAGTTTAATTAATAAGGAAAGGGATAGATACCAATGTTTTTCCACCAATGCTGCTCTAACACACAAAGATAATTCTAAAAGCTTTTAAAACACACTGATAACTTCTCACGGGCTGAACTGATCCTACATTAATTATGGTTACTGGTTTAGGTAAACATCAGTTTATACCAGTTCTGAGCTTTACAGTCTCCTTTACTTGTTTTTGCTGAATTACTGCTTTCATCGTTCCAGGATCAGAGTCACTTTTCATATTAATCAGAGCAATTTTCTGAGATTACTGGAATGGCATTAGGTCAGCAGAGAAATTTATCCACTGAGTGTATCCTAATTTTATATCCCCGTGAAATACCACAACACTTACATCAGTCTGGAATGAGTTTCACTGCGCAGTCTTGCAGCACATATTCATACCACCATTGCCTTCACTGCACAATGTCCCAGCGAGGCTGAAGAGAGTTCCCTGGACCTGTTCACTCCATCCAGCATTTCACAGACTTTGATTTTTGTTTTCTCCTTGTTTTGTTTTAGTTAAGTATTAGGAAATTTTCCAAGACATATAGGAAGTGATACACTGGTATCACAAAGAAACTCTATCCATTGTTTTGTCGTTTTGACTGATGTTGCAGCGTGCTGCAGTGGTATTACCACCAGGAAGTCAGCAAGTCCCACGATGGCAGGCAGCTCAGCGCACTGCTGTTTCTCTGCCACCTTGTTCTGGACTGATGTGTAAGATTATGGCACAGAGAAGCTGGAGTGACATTCACAGGTTTTGGTACTGCACAGAATAACTGGCATAAGGAGAGAGAGATCAGAACAGTCACCTCAGAGGATGATGGACTACAGTCCTGGTCATGATCTGATGATGGAAATATGGGACTTCACCTGGTCAAAACACTTCTGAGTTGCCACTGCTTAAAATCCACGAACAATTCAGCTGAAGTTGTCCTGAGAAGGATGTTCCCTGTTCTCAGCACACAAGTGGTACGGTACCTATACACCATCACCGTGTGGACTTGAGGTACATTCATGGGCTGCCTCCCATCAAGGTTGCTTGAGCACCTTCGCTTTCCACTACCTCCTTATTCTTCTTGAAAACTCAGAAAGAAAAACTGTAGCATCTAAGCAGCATGTTGTGAATGTAAATACAAGCTACTGAATGTACGCCATTCTTGGCTTCAACACACGTACTTCGAATCATTTTTGCAGCACCCAGTAGTGTAAATGATAGGCTACTGGGACACAGAAATCTTCTGGCTGCACAGATGGTTTGGTGTTGACCCAAAGCAGAGACATTTGACAGTAGCACCTCGGCACACCAGCAGCCCTGCAGCTCGAACTGCCTGAACCCTTGGCGGGAAAACCTGAATACAAGCTTCACCAGGGACATGGCAGCCCCAAGCCATGGCCCTGAGAGGCTCAGGATGCAATGGAGCCCCAGGGCGACGGCTGAACACAGCCTCACGCTGGAGAAAGGGACTACCGATCGCTCCCTCGCTGCGTTTGGTAAAATCTCTCCTGCAAGCCACACACGCACCACACAGCAGAGCGAGGTGCAGCGGGTCACCGGGAAACCCTGTCTGGGGCAGGCGAGGAAGATGGCGGCCACCTCCTCCTCCCTCCTCACAGAGGGACCTCGGCGCCTTGGGGCTCCTCTTACATTTAAGGTACTTCATACACTTCTGGCAAGAGCGGCCCGTCCCCGGCGTCCCGGCAAGGCGGCTGAACACGGCCCGCCACAGGACACTGTAAATCAGCCATCCCGGGTGAAAACAACCCCCACGGCCTCCTCCCGCCGAGGCGGCTGAGGGGGCAGAGGGGCTGCCCCGCCCCCCTCTGCGGCCGCGCGGCCGGGCGCGCGCCCTCCCCCTCCCCCCGCGGGGTCACGTGCTGCCGCGCGGCCGGGGGGAGGGGCGGCGGCGCGAGCTGCTCTTTGTGGCGAGGTCAGCGCTGCTCGCTGCCTGCCGCCAACCATCGAAGAGAGGCGCACCGCCTGCCCGGCCTGCCGCCTGCCCGGCCTGCCGCCAGCCCGGGGCAGCCCCCGTGAGGAGCTGGGGGGCTGCAGGACGGAGCTGCAGCGCGCCGCGACTTGCAGGTGCTCGTCGGTGCCCGCTGGAGAGAGGGCTGAGCACGGGCCTGGGGAGTGTGGTCCCCGCGGCCTGCCCCTCACAGTGGTGGGAGCCCACCAGCTACTTCAGTTGTCATGTGGTGCCCCCGTTTTGCCCTCCGTCACCAGCGGCGAGGAGAGTGCACACAAAGCCCTTCGTCCTTAGGCAGGTACAGAGGGGTCGGTGTCGCCTGTATGAGGGGATTGTTGTCTTGGTCACCTCAACAGTAAGCTCTTGGGGTGGGCACAGCCACCACTCACCCCTGTGGGGCTTGTTCCTTCCTCAGAAAAGCCTTCCTCCTCGTCTGCAGCGGTCTGCAGCTGCACCGAGGGTGCTTCAAAACAGAACACAGAGTTATTTCTGTGGGGGAATGCAAATGTGATGTAATTCCCTCTCTAGCACTTTTCTCGCCTCTGCCTCCTGGAGAGCAGCAGAGTCAGATGTAATCTCTTGAAGGATTGTTGAGATTTGACCCACCGAAACTGGCGGAGAAAAACCACTATTACATCAGTATCGATGCACAAAGTGCCCTGATCCCCATTACTTTCTTCGCCTGCAGGAAAACTTTCTTCGATTTTTCTCTCCTTTCCAGGCTTAATGATCAATTAAATAAGTATCAGCTTCAAGTCACCTTTGCTACACTTCCCGTCCCTCCCCCAGCCTTCACACTGCAAACATCTGTTTCTAGCTGCCTGGGTTAAACTCTTTGCTTTGAGCCTAGGTGTGCTCAGAAGCCGGGCTGAGAGGGACTGGGGGAGGGGACCTTATTTCTTGTCCTTTGACCTCTGGTGGGATAAGAAAAAGGGGTTAAAAGGTCAAGGAAAACAATTGCAAGGCTCCTTTTGCTTGAATAGCATGCCAAATAAACTTATCCTGGGGATTTGGAATGATCCTTTTATGGGAATTTCTATCTCCCTCGGGATTATGCATGCTGACTTTATGGCATAGAGTTGAGAGCATGCTCAATTATTTTGGGAGGAGGGGAGGGCAATGCTTGAGCTCTTCTCAGCACCCTTGTTTAAGGACACACAAATACAAGGGAGTAGGAGGGCTCTGCAGCTTGATTTAACTCTTGGGAGCTTCCCTGAAATTTTTAGCTAATACGTTGATTTCTGCATGTGTAAATCCTTTCTCATCCAAACCGTCAACATTTACAGTCTAGGAGAAAGAATACAGATCTGGCTTGCTTTTTACACAAAGTACATTGCTGTGACTTCATTTACTAATGAAGGTACTGGTGTACATGAAAGCAAACATTTCCCTAACTTTGTATAAAAGAATGTTTTGGTGTTGATAGCTGCCTGGTAGTCATTAAGTGTTTTGAAAGGCTTTTCTACAATTACATTGCACTGGTCCTACGCTGTTCAAATTTCAGTACTGCAAAGTAGCAATCAGGTACCTTTGGAGAGGAGTGAATCTCTTGGAATATCCTTTTTCACATGGCTCAAAACTAATTTTTTTTTTAAAATCCACAAAATATTTCTCATGTTTAATTTTTTAGAGTTTTGAAACAGAGGAGATTTTCAAAAGAGCTTTTGCTTCTGGAGGCAGAAAGTCATTTTTTACAATCAGTTTTTCATGTAAGTCTTTGTTCATTTTTCCTTCTTGGTGAGAAATCCAGGACAAAGCCTCAATCATTTGCAAAATGGCACTGTGGGACCCACTCGGCGTTGATAGACAGTTCCAAGACACACTGTCTGCCTTTGGTGTTGGCCTTTCCCGCTGGGATGCACGGCAGCCCTGCCTGTGAACCAAAACAACAGGGGGAGTGCTGTAGAAGGGGTAACAAACCTCTAGACAGCTATCTTTTATTACTTTGCCATCTCCTTTGCACATGGGGCAGGGTCTGATCTACCAATTGTACTGGTTAGCACAATGAAAAAAAACCCAACAACTTATGTGGGCAAGAGACTTTGTGTAGACTTAGTTGTAACCTCTAGATAAAACAGGCTAATGGACACTAGTCTGGCACACTGAATGTAATGTGCACATACTGGGACCAATGATTTCCTACAATAACATGTAAGAATTCATAGTGGGGTTGTGAACACAGTTCTAAAGTGCTGGTACCCTCAAGTGAAAAAGTCCTGTCGATGTAGCGAATCGGTTGGAAGGGAAGAGGAGCCCTGCAAAAATTGATACATCGAGTAAGCAGAAACGGCTTAGTTAATTAAAAGTTGGTTAAATCAATGATCTTTTTGGATAACAGTGAAAATTAGGTAGAAAGGACTTCATTGCATAAGAGGGCTGCAGACACTTCTAGTTCCTGAACATAGATGTGGTGGTGCATACAGATCATATAAGTTGTAATAAGTACATGTATTTTTTTTTAGGAAGAGAGTGGTTTGTTTAGATGTGCTGGCAGCCCTTGGCTTGATCAGGGGCACTCTGCTGGGTTAAGAACTGGCTGGATGGCCAGGCACAGAGAGTGGTGGTGAATGGTGCCACAACCAGTTGGCAGCCAGTCACTGATAGTGCATCCCAGAGATCATTGCTGGGCCCAGTCCTATTTGATAATCTTCACTGATGATCTGGATGAGGGGATTGAGTCCAGCATCAGTAAGTTTGCAGATGACACCAAGTTGGGAGAATGTGTCGATCTGTTGGAGGGCAGGAGGGCTCTGCAGAGGGACCTGGACAGGCTGGATAGATGGGCACAGTCCAATGCTGTGAATTTTAACAAGGCCAAGTGCAACATTCTGCACTTTGGCTACAGCAACCCTATGCAGTGCTACAGGCTGGCCACAGAGTTGGAGAGTTGCCAAGCAGAGAGGGACCTGGAGGTACCGGTGGACAGCTGACTGAACATGAGCCAGCAGTGTGCCCAGGTGGCCAGAAGAGCCACTGGCATCCTGACCTGTATCAGGAATAGTGTGGCCAGCAGGACCAGGGAGGTCATTCTGCCCTTCTACTCAACACTTGTTAGGCCACATCTTGAATACTGTGTCCAGTTCTGGGCCCCTCAATTTAAGAAAAATGTTGAGGTGCTTGAACATGTCCTGAAAAGGGCAACAAAACTGATGAGGGGGTTGGAACACAAGCCCTACAAAGAAAGACTGAGGGATCTGGGATTGTTCAGCCTAGAGAAGAGGAGGCTCAGGGGAGACCTTATTGATGTCTACAACTACCTGAAAGGAGGTTGTAGCCAGGCAGGAATTGGTCTCTTCGTCCAGGCACTCAGTGACAGAACAAGAAGACACAGTCTCAGACTGCACCAGGGCAGGTTTAGGCTGGGTATTAGGAAGAAATTCTTCATGGAAAGAGTGATTGTCCATTGGAATGGGCTGCCCAGGGAGATAGTGGAGTCACCATCCCTGGGGTGTTTAAAAGGAGACTGAATGAGGCATTACTGCCATGGTTTAGTTAATTAGAAGGGTTAGGTGATAGGTTTGACTCAATGATCCTAGAGGTCTCGTCCACCCTGTTTAATTCTGTGATTCTGAGATGCTGAAGTAACAGAGTCCACTGCTCTGAAACACTTTTTTGATGTCTGGATACACAAAGTGGTGGGTCTGTGTTTTTTGTTGTTACCAGACATCTATGGTGGAAAGTATTGCTACAGTCGTGCATAAAAGCTAGTTGTAAATACAATTTTCATGATACCCAGAAAAGTGTGCTGACCTCAGGACTGTTCTGACAGCTCTAGCAGGTTCTGTTACTAGCCATTATATCCCTGATGGAAACCACAAAAGATTGGATAGGCTTTGCTTAAGCTAGGAAGGTCCAAGTAGGCCATTTTGTTTCATATTGTAGCATGGCCCATCCTTTATCATGGTAAGTCCACATACTGGGCATCCTCTGCAGAGGTCACACACTGCTTACCACAGCAGCAGCAAGGGGTCTGTAGGGTAACCTAGACTCCCCACAGAGACACAAAGCTCCTTGGGAATATTTCAAGGGGTGGGAGCAAAACTCAGGTTTGCAGGCAGGTGGATCCCTCCTCTTTAGATGTGGAGTTGAGGGAGTTTCTGTGAAGAGGCAGTCATACAGCCTCACTGCTGCCCTTATGTGCAGTTTAGGATGTGGATGCGTGCAGGCTGTTTTTCCATCATTCGTGTTCCTGAGGATAAAAAGAGGTTCTTTGTCCTTGTTAGAGGGAAAATGGTATAATTATTTTAACAGAAAAAGCAGTCATCTCTTTGGGAGAATGAAAATGTCACCCTTCTGTGTGAAATTGCGAAACACAGTAGATCTGCTCAGCCATCTACCACAACTGAGTGTTGTTGCTGTTCACCCAGGGCTAGAAGAAATATAGTCCTGTCTCCTTGCTGTTGCTATGGGAACTTTTTTGGAGTTCTTGCAACTCTTCTTTCAGGAACAATAAAGAATACCAAGCAAAGAGTACCAGCCCTGATCCAAAGCGTTTTACTAAATACCAAATTGTATCTAAAACCACACCACCAACAACTTTTGCCAGCTCTTGTCTAATTACTGTTACAGCAAATATGGTGGCTTGCCAAGAACTCTGCTGAAGCTCATCCATTCAGGTCACCTCCTGAGTTACATTTTGCCTTGCAGTAAGGCAAATCCATGTGCATTTCCTCATGATAAAGCAATTAATTTATTTACATAAGCAATTCTCTGAAGTATTAGAACAGAAAGGCATATGGTATGAACTCCTTGCACAAGTCAGAGTAAATTTGTGACTTCCAGAATGGATAATTTGTATTTCATACCTCTCAATTTATATGCCTTTGTGGCCAGCTCTAATATGTAATGCATTAACCTTAAGAAACTTCAACTTTAAGCTAAAGTGTGCAGTAGCAGGAAGCAACTGCAGCATGAAAGTCACGACATCCTTTTGGACAAAAGTTGTTTCTTCTCCAAATATGAATCAGTCACAGGTTTAAGTCAGGGCATATTTTTTGGCATTCACTGAAGGACAAATTGAAATTTTCTATAATTATTTTTCCAAGATCCACCCTTTATGCCAAGTCTGCCAACAATTTTATAACTGTTTATTCTTGAGGTTAGAATTAGTAATCTACCTGATTTTATGCAACATCACGAGCATGCCTAGTGACATCACAATACTGAATGAAACAGAATAAATTAGATTTGGATAGTAGGAAAGAGTTTTAATTTTAATCTCTCCATAAGAATGCTTTCTTCTCTTAGAAGGAAAGGACTAATTCATTATATAGATGGGAAAAGAAACCATAAGAGAGAAGTATTGCATGCAAAATCACTGTTGCTGACCACAGTTCAGTGTTGCAGATTGAAAAAAAGAATTCATGTTATGAAAATCAAAATGTGTGTGATTCTTCTTTTTAAACTGAATAAAATCCAAGTGTTTTTATTAGTACCATTTCTGTGAGTTTGAGCTTAAAGGTAAAGTGTGTAGCTTTATGCTGATGAGTATCTGAGGAAACACTCTTACCAGCTGCTGGGTTACAGTCTCCTAGGCTCCTGTGAAGGGCTGCTCTGAAGGTTAGATAATTCTACCCCTTAGCTGCAGTTTCCGTAGGTGTGCACACCATGCTATTTCTTGGCTTTCTGCCATTCTTGAACTCAGGCAGGGAATGAAAAACATAAAACCTTTCCCTTCCTGTTGTTTCAGAGGAAAAGAGCCCTTATCGTCACCACATCTGTCTGCTCGGGAGCAGGGAACAAAACACCTGCTTGTGGCATAATCCTGCTTGGAGGGAAATTAAATCTGAGGTTCACAAAATCTGCTAGAAATGAATGGGCTGAGGGCCACTGCTGTGTGCAGAGCAAGGCCAGATGGCATTCTGCTTCAGGGAGCTCCCATGATCTGCAAAGCAGTATGTCTCTTGCCACAACTATTAAAGGTGTCCAGGTTCCTCCCCCACCAGCTGTGAAGCTGATGCACATTTCAGTGTCTACAGTATACAGTACCATAGTCAAGGATTTTGCTCAGTGCCCCTGTTTCTCGTGAGTTCTCATTTCTGGCACTTACCAAGTTGTTTTCCCACACAAAAGAGAGTGCTGAGTGGTAACTACACATACTAGTAATTATACATAGGGATGGGATGAGGCAAGCAGTCTGATTGCACTTGGTTTTGAAGAGGAAGGCTTAGTGGAAAAGTCAAAATCCTGATAGTGTTCATTCCCACCAAAAAAAAAAAAAAGTTCTATGATTGTAAACCTGCCCCTATCTGTAATATCATGCCTCCCTTGACAACCCACCTCTCCTCCCTTCCACAGGGACACCAGATGTCTCCAGTAACTGGGAAGCAGCTGGCTTTGCCCGAGAGTTACATCTCTGCTAGACCACCGGATTGCTGAAGAGAAAGCAAAGACTGCCTGGCACCCTGAGGGGACAAGGTCAGGTCAGAACTAGCTTAGAGGGGCAAAGCAAAGAGAAAATGAGACTTGACTCAGTTTCAGCTCAGCTGCACACATTTTGTGCTGTCAGAGATGAACATCTCTCTTCCGGTCCAGAGTCTCAGCCCAATGAGTGCTGCTCAGAGGATTTAGCAGAAACAAAGTAAAATGCATCTGATGGACGGGCAGGGAGGGAATGACCTGTGAGGCCAAGTTCTAAAAAAAACCCCACTCTTGTATCAGCATGGTTGCTGCTGCAAGGTCACACAGCAAAGGGAACATTTTCTATCCTGGAGTTTTTATTGTAAAGATGATACAGATATTTTCCAGAATCAAGCTAGGAGAGGTAGGAGTGGTTTCAGGGTGGTGGTTTCAGAAGCATAGCTTCAGTTAGCCTCACCAGCAAAGTCCCATCTACTGCAGCAGAAAGTAAATTAAATAACTGCCAGACTGCTTTTGAAAATCCCACTTAGGCTGGTATTTATTTTTTATCAGTGTTGATAGCAGCTGCTTGCATATTTATCTTTCATTGCAAAAATCATACTTTGGTCTCTCTGCGTACTGCTTTTTCTACCAGCAGTCAGAACTCCCTGTCCAATTTAATCCTATTCCTCACCAGTCCTAACTTTCATAGCTATAGATCCTGTTTATACAAACTCAGCACATTTTTTACAGTTAATCTATATTTATTCCTGGATTTTCCTTTGACTCTACTAAAGCAAAGTTTTGAAATATATTCAAAATTCATTTGGAAAACATGTTGAGAAGTGTAGGCACATTCTCAGAATGGCATTTTAAAATGTAACTACAAAAAAAAATGCTTCTGTGAATTCTGGAAATAAGACAGATTTTCTGTGAATTTCACACTGACTACATTGTGATCTCCAGTTGTTGAATACATAACTAACATCACTCCTGGCAATTATTTTTCATACTGGAATTCTTGTTTCCAGCAGTAGTGGACAACAAATTCAAAGTTCACATTTTTTCAACCTGGAGGAACTTCTTGCTTTAGGGCTCTGGAGTCCTAGAATAGCTCAAATTACTTGTATTTCTTTTGCTACTCTCTGTTAGTACTTTGACTCAGCAAAACAGGAAATGTCAAGATATTGTTGAGGTATGCTCCAGGTATAATAAATGGGTAGAAACAAATTCTCATCTGTTCTGTGTATTAAGAAATCTCTGCTGGATTCAGGACACACTGCTAAAACTTAAAAAAAAAAAAAAAAAGGACATTGCAGGTATTCTCCAGATAAAAGAGAGATTCTGGTTCAGAGGGCAAACTAATTCAAGGGCAGACAGATGTGTTCTAAAAGTAAAATACACAAAGGAAAATCTCCTCTCAACTGCCAGGCTGTGCATTAGCTAGACTAAGGTTCGAAAAGAGCATTTTTAAGATGATTTAAATGCACGAGAGGTCAGTAGGTAAAGTAACTTTTCCAGGTGAATCTGTACCTGGAGGTTACAGGGTACGATAGGTCTCGCAGGAAAGACTGATTTGTAGACTTCCTCTGCCATCCATTGCCTGTGAGACCTGTAAAGGATTTAAGCTCAACTTCCAGAACTCATTAGGCATCCACATTTCATTTCTTTCAGGGCATGCCTTAACAGAATAGAAATTTCTTCCCAGGGGGACATTCAGATGCATAGGCTGTGAATGCTAATGCTATGCTGGCACCAAATGCAGACCTATATATACAGAGATGCCTAAACTTGGAGAGAGGCAGAACATCAGTATGTCTCGTTGGACAGCTTAAGCATCCTCACACCTACTGTGTTGGCTGGATGACTATCACTCACAGACCCTTAACCCTTCGTAACCACTGTGAAGACTTGGCATAAATTTTGGCTTTTTAGTCATATTCTGAGTCACCTGAGAATTATTGTGGGTAAGCCTTATTGAGAAGTGAATTGAAGTGTTTCTAGGATGCATCTAAACTCATGGAATATATGATACTGCCCAGAGTCAAGCTCTGCAAAGTCAAGCTGTTAGTGCGCTCCATGGCTGTCTCCCCCAACCAAGCATTCAGGGTTTTTCCCAGTTGGGTACCTGCCTGGGGGAAGGGAAAATAATGTGCATGCAGGTGCATGGAAATATCTGAATGAGAAAACTGATAAATTGTTCTAGGTATTTAGACATTCATCCTGTGTCTGCTCTTTAATGCTGAAATGAAGAAAATGCAAAACTTCAGTATTTTCTAACAGGAATATTTCGTATTTGTGCAATGAGGATAATTCCAGAGAATACTGCAAGGAATTCAGGTGTGATGAGCTTGACTTTTATGACAAGTCCTATGAGGAGAGGCTAAGGGAGCTGGGGTTGTTTAGCCTGGAGAAGAGGAGGCTCAGGGGTGACCTTATTGCCATCTACAACTACCTGAAGGAAGGCTGTAGCCAGGTGGGGGTTGGTCTCTTCTCCCAGGCAACAGAGTGAGGGGACAGAGTCTCAAGTTGCACCGGAGGAGGTATAGGCTGGATATTAGGATGAAGTTCTTCACAGAGAGAGTAATTGGCACTGGAATGGGCTGCCCAGGGAGGTGGTGGAGTCGCCGTCCCTGGAGGTGTTCAAGAAAAGACTGGATGAGGCACTTAGTGCCATGGTCTAGCTGACTGGATAGGGCTGGGTGCTAGGTTGGACTGGATGATCTTGGAGGTCTCTTCCAACCTGGTTGATTCTATAATTCTATGATTCTGTGACTTAACCTTGAGTGCCATGTCAAGCTTTCATGGTGTAAATGTGAAATAGATGGCTTCTTGTCCTGCTTTTTTATCCAATCTGCCTGATCTCAGATAAAACTACCACAAAGCACTGAAGAGAACCATATGCAATAGCAAAGGGAAGACCTAGAACCCCAAATGTTTCTTTCAGATCTTACATCTAGTTATTTGGGAGTTATTCTAGCTGGTAAGTTTTTTTTTGTTTTTTTTTACTATTCCAGTGTAGTATTGAGCACAGGAGTGGGAGAGACAGCCTCACATGGGTAGGATCATGTCTTTGCTCCCTTGGTTTCTCTGGGGCAGAACTGTATGCCAGTCATGGGGTGCAGGCTGTTAGCAGTTTGAAGCTGGGTAGGGCAACTGACCGGAGTTGTCTACAAGTGTATACCATGCCACAGATGTCACACTCATTACAAAGGGGCTCCTTCTGAGCCTTTTCCTCCTGCTTTTCCCCATTCTTGGAGGGGCTTGCATGACCATTCTGCTCCTGAGGGCTACTTTTCTGTTTATTATGACTGCCATACATTCACTGGGCTGAGTATTACTTTCTGTTGGTGTTGGTATTTAGTTTGAGTGTTTCATTAAATCTGTTTTATTTTCAAACTGTGGATCTTCTTTTCCTGATTCTCATTTTCTGCAGGGGTGAGGTCACTGAGTGGTAGAGTAACTGCTATAGTTTAGCCTGAGATATGAGCTAAATGTAGACAGTTCATTATCATATCTTTTGATTCAGATTTACTCTCAAAGTATTGTCTGTTCAAGGTTTTGGAAGGTCCGCACCCCAGTTTAGGCCCATGAGATTCCACTCCTAGTGTGTGGCTTGGTCCCAAGGGCCAAATCAGTCTGTAAAAATACACCTAAACTGCCCCACAGGTACTTTCTATAGTGTATCTGCAGACCCAGATCATATCATCTGGAGAACCTGCTGAGGCATGCACAAATTATTTTAAACACAGCAGAGGAGAGTTGGGAAGCAGGATGGGTTTGTGAGCATTCTAGTCTCTTGCAGCTGAAGGATGTTCACATACCTAAGCAGATCAGATGTTTTTATGAGTGTCATAGTCCATTTGTAGTCTAAATGTCTCAACCTAGGAAGGTTTCTTGTCTAGGCATTGAGTTTTATATTCTTGGTACTTCTCCTATATGTTAAGACGTCTTAGCTGAAGTAATACAAGCCAGGAAATACCCGCAGAGGGTTGTATGTGAGGCAAAGAAGAACCATGCATCACTAAAAGTGCTCATTGTCTGTCTCACCTTTGGTGACCCTCTTATCTCCTGTTTCTGTTGTTGGAGGGAGCTGCTCTCTGCCATTATCTCTATTCTCCTGCATGAATATCTAGCATAGACATGTCATCTCCTGCATGGTAATACTGTTGTGAATCTTCCTGGAGATCTCCAGCCTAAGCGTGGGACTGAGGATTGCTAGCACAGCATAGAGAAATACATCTGGAGTAATGAAATTCACCTATGGCAGCTTAGCCCTAAACAACAATGTTAAATGTGCTTATTCAAAAAGTTGTCAGTTAAAGACCAAGTTAAAAGTTCACTTTCTCCTTCAAGACCATCTGTATTTGCAGCAGTTTTCTTCAAACAACTCAGATCAGTCATGTTGTCTTTACTCTGTCTCAAGAAAATGCCGTGAGTTGATTATGTTTCTTTAGGACAGGAAGGGCAGTCATCCCCAAAATATCTGCATTAATTACATGGTTTCTGAGCTGCAACACTATGGCTGCATAAATTCCCCAGTGAGAAATCTGAACAATATTTAATTAGTCTGGTCCTGCTGTGTGTTACTCCAAAAACCCTGTTTACTCAATTATGACAAAGGCTTCATGATCTTACAGTTAGTATCTCTGTACACTAAGCCTTGCAGCTGGAAATTGGAAATGTAAAACACCTCTGTTTGTAACTCTTAATTGTGCTATGTCTAAATAACACAAAGCAGATATAGAATAAACAACTAAAATATCCTTTTCAAAACACCTCATTAAAACATCTGCGTGATTCAAAGGAGGCTCAGCTAGCAATGGGATTCAGGTCTATAACATGTTCAGTCACAATAAAATAAGACAAAGGACATTTCAGATAAAAGGTTAGTTCTCTGTTAATATGCCCCCAAAAATAGATCTTAAAAAAAAAAAAGCAGCAGTCTTCTATAATGAACATGGGAGTTACTGTCTGTGAATGCACTGAGAATGCACATTCTACAAGGATATGGAAAGGAAGGAAGGAGCCACTTAGTGTTCATATAATTCATCTCCAATAAAATGTTTTTGTGCTGAATTAAATAAGAACATGGAGAAATTTCAAATAACAGTTTCAAAACCTTGTCATTTTATTAATGGTGAAGTAGCTCTCTCACATATCCACCATACGGTCTTGAAAGTGTTTCTTTCCCTGTGGAAGTTTTTCTACCCAGAGAGGAAACTGCAGAATTTGCACTGCTTCAAGGAGCACTGCAAACTGCAGACTTACTTTTCTGACTCTTATTTCTAAAGTCTATTGCAGTTTACTTTTTTTTTGCCAAGGATGGGTCTTGGCTTCAGCCTCCATTTTGATGTTAGTCCAGCTGTGAGCTCCTGATACCATCACAAATATCCAATAGTGATCTTCTCTAAACGTTAAATTATGAGATCTTTAAGGCCTATTTCAATGCTTAACTATATGAGTAAAGTGCAGTCTTAATTTTCTTACACTGCTCCGAAAATAATTTGAAACTGGAAAATCTGGGTAAGAAGAAAACTTGGGTCCATTTGGTTTTGCAATGAGTAATCAAATTTTTTAAATGTAAAATTCCACTTTAGATAAAAAATGCTATTTCCAAGTGTGATGGTTTGGGTGTTCCCTGCCCCCCCCCCCCCCCCCCCCCCCCACTTTGGAAATCACCCATACTAGACTCAGCCGGCTCTGGAAATGTGAATGAAGCTTATATTTACAGCTAGCACAATATACAAGCAGATATTTACAGCATATACAGTTATAGACAGAAATATACAAGGTATAAAGGTAATACAGAAACACAACTCCCCTCCCAAAAACCTGAGTCCCCAGGAGGGGCTCCCAGCCGCCCCTTCACCTTCCCCCTACCCCTCTCAACCTTACCCCAGTCCCAAGGAAGAATGGAGGTTCCCCCAGGGTGGTTAGGAAGCAAAGCGAATTAGTCAAAGAAATGGCAGAGAGGGGTGAGGTTAGAGATGCAGCTCCCCAGCAGAAGTGAGACTCCCTTATCTATGTTTTGATTCTTATACATCTCAGCAAGCCTATGAGCTAAGTAGACATCACCATTGTTTTCCTTTCACAGCCTGTAATCTAGTCCTTCTCACCAAAACGTTGTAGCTAGCTTGAAACTAGCACACCAAGTAACTTTGGAAAAACAACACACTGGAAATCAACTCTGTGAGATTTTCTTCAGATATCATAACATTGTTCTGCATCAGCATCTCCGTGAAAAATCTCACAGGGAAATCTTGGCCCTTTCAATAAAATCCAAGAGACTTTATCCCTGCATATATAAAAGGGAAATACATAGGACATTTTCAAAATAATATTAGAATTAATATTTCCATAACTGTATTTGGGGGGGGAGGGGTTGGGTTTGAAGATATGAATTATATAAATCTTTATTTTCCAAAGGTTTTCTTAATGTAAACAGTCATTGTTTTATTTTGTCCTAGAAGTCAGTCTTTTCCATTGACAGAGAGTGATGGAATCCTTCTGGTGGTAAAACACCTTTAAGATCATTGTGTCCAACTGTTAACCCAGCAGTAGGTTTGTGTGTGCATGTACTGTAGTTATCCTTTGTCCCATCACATCAGTTATTGGTAGTAGGTGGCAAAACAGCTAAAATTTAGTTGTTGCCATGACCATAAGCAACACACATACATCCTGTGTTTTGTCCTTCCTGTGTTACACAATTTTCTTGATCATACCCATGTCTGTCTTTAAAATGCTCTCACACAAAGCTAGAAGCAGTCTGACAGAATTGAAAAGGCTGGGAAGAAAGAGCTGAAGTGGGAACAGGACTCATTGTCACCACCATTTGTAGAGTGCAAAAATTGTTTGGCTGATATTTACATTTTTATAAGAGACACTTAAAACTGCCCCTACTAGGTGGGTGTAACAGTAGCTATGTGTAAAAGGATTGATGACTAACTCTAGGAGGATCCAGTAATAATCCCTAATTTTCATCAAGTCTCCAAAGTGAAATTAACCATTGTCACTTCTAGAATCCAAATGTAACTACTTTTAGAAGACTTCATTATGCCTTGCTTTCTGTAACTGTGTATCTAGCATTTAATTGTCTGATAAATAAGGGGGAAATATTACAAAGGTAACTGAAAGATAACCATTCATGTTAAAATGATCTGCAAATCTCAGAAGGCAGATCAAAATCACAGTGGCAATGACTTTTACAACTTCAAGCAAAAACCTGTCCAAAACCACTTTTAGGACCAGTATCTATTACTCAGCTCTTTGGAGCTAAATTTGAGAAGTGTCATTAAGCAACTGGTTTCCATTCTAGACTTCTACAGCTGATATTTAGGAAAAGCTAGCAGTTAAAATCTCCAGGCTCAGCTGCTGTCTAAATATCTTTGACAGATATGATGACATCCATACTAATAAATGTAACTGTGCCAGGAAAAGCTCCCAGACACCAGAACTCGAGTCTCCTATTCTCTTACATGATCTGAGTTCTCTTTGACTAGTTTTGGGTCTGGAACCACCATCCCAAACATTTCCCTGGCATAGTTCAGGACTTTGTGCAAACCAGAGATTGTCTCCATGCAGTAGTATTAATGTGGATACCCTCCCTGCAGGCTAAAAGAGCCTAAAGGTATGGATTTCAGTATAGCTGCAGTGTCAAGGATGGTTCAGGGAGCATTGAGGTTTCTTTTATAGACAAGGCCTAGGAACCATGGGAGGAAAATTCCACTGGAAATATTCCATTGGTTTCTGCTTTTAGGGATATAATTTTTCACTCATTTCCTGGCCACATTCAGAAACTGGTGAACTGATCTGGTGAAAAGAAGCATCACCCAGCTCTCAGTCAAATATTTTTCCAGTCAGGGAAGAGACTTGAGTCTTCATGCCCTGTAATGCACACAGCACGTTCCAAAGGTTTCAGACATCTCAAAGAACCAATTGTTAGTTTAAGGAACATTGGGCCTCAGACTAACTGGTTTACTATCACAGCACAAAGCATGGAAGTGAAAAATAAGCACTGAATATCTGTTTTACATTAAATTTCACTTCCAAACTCAGAATTGATACTAAAAACTTTTGATGTTGGTTAATTCTTTTTGCTCTGTTATTATTCGGTGTGTATAGTCAAGACAGAGGACAGACATCTTTTAAACAGCTCAAAGTATCCATGCACACAGGGCATTTCCATTCTAAAAAAAAAGGGGGGGATAAAGTGGACTTCTACTGCATTTTGGCTTCTGAGACCACATTTAGTTACAAAAATGAATTGCCTTCCTTTCAAAAATGTTGAGTGCCCTTGAATCCTACTGCAGTTCATGTTCCCACATATTAGAAATGCTACGCTGGAAGAATTTCTAAGCACTATTTAGTAGACAAAAGCCTAAAGGTTTTGTTTACAGACTCTTTCACAGAAGGATAATCAAACTCTGCAGAGAGCTGCTACTCTGCTTACTCTCTAGCCTTATTTTGACAGCCTTTGCTAGTCTGCCCTACTTTGAAAAGAGTGGGTTGATGTGGAAGCCAGAAAAGTGAAATCATATTTACTGTCAAAAAAAATAAGTGTGTTTTATGTTTTCATCTGCCACTAGCAAGTAATCAAAGATGGCAGTGGTAGCAGCCCTTTCAGTTAACCCAGTGCATGTTCATTAAACAGCAGGGGGTACCCAGAGTGTTTATTTCAGTAAAAACAATTAAGCATATATATTTTTTTTCAGTGTTAATGACTCCCTGTTGACACAGTTGAAAAGGGAGTGCTTCTTGAGTGATTCAAAAGTGATTATTAAAAAGAAATGACTGTCAGTCTTCTAATTTGGGTGAGTGCCAAGCAGACCAAAGGTGACAAAATAGGGAGAAAAAGTAAAGAAAGAATATTGAAAGCTCATCATCAACATGCTCTGCCTTTTTTTTTTACATTGTCACAAATGAGCTTCACAGCTTTCCCTTTATTAGCAAACCACTGCCCATAATACAGTTCATTTTCCATTACATCGTGATGTTGTTCAAAGAGATAATTTCTGTTTCCTAATTTCTTTCTTGGAATCATTCATCATTTTCTTTGTAAAATATTACCTCTCATACTGCTGTTTTTCCAGCTTGTTCCCTATCTGTGGAGGATTTTGCTAGCACTCCAGTGAGCTGTCTCAGAAAAAAACAAACAAAAAACAACCACAAACCACCAGGCTCTCCAAGGCTGTAGACCAAAAACAAACCCAACAAAATAACCCCTGCCATCATGCCAGTACACCATACTCTCTGGACACTGTGGTTATTAGTACTCAGACTAGCAATTGGCTGTGAAAAGGATGAGAAGAATGAGGCCATGCTGTGAGTCTTGTTTTATTAAGTAAAAGTATGTGAATCAATAAATTCATGGCCCTTCAAAGGTGTGGTGCATTTACAGGTTGGCTCATCCTACTAGTTAGTAAATGTTCATAAGCTGAGTCTTTAAAATTGCTGCAGATGGAGATGTGCTGGTTCATCATGATGGTTATCTTTACTGGAAAGCAAGCAAACCTCTCATCTGTATGAGATTTGATGTGACATTCTGCATTTTAGCCAATTCCATCTGGCTGCCCAAAAAAAAGCAGGCAATGTTTCATCAGTACCATAGCCATTTCTCTTTCTTTAGTCCCCTGAAGCAGTAGCTGTAGGGCAGTACTTTAAAGCTGTGAGGTAAGGAACTGTAGATTCACATTCTGGTATATATAGGGATGGTTTATCACCTCTTTTGCCAGCTTTCTAATAATCCAACTGCATTAGATAGTGTGACTAAATGACTCCTCTCTCTCTCTCTTTCATCTCTTCTGACAGTCTTCTCTTTTTGATGTGTTCCTGACTGCATTCTGTGTATTTCTCTGGACTTTCATACTCTGTTTTAGTCTCAGTTACAGCCCTCAGCCATGCGAACACATTTCTTTTCTGTCTTGTTCATTCCTACTTCAGAAACAAGTTGAAGTTTGCATATGACTGTTTTAGGCAGGTAGGAGAAGGCAATGCAGAAAAAAAAATCCTCTGCTAGCATAAATTGCAGTTGCAATCTGTTTATTTCAGTAGAATTGTAGCTGAAGATCAGCCTTCTAGTAGATCATGTTCATTCAGCCTTTCAAGCAGATGTATAAAACATGTATCTTCCATGATCATCCTATCATGTCTACATGTCTACAACTACCTGAAGGGACATTGTAGCCAGGTGGGGGGTGGCCTCTTCTCCTAGGTAACCAGCAATAGAACAAGGGGACACAGTCTCAAGTTGTGCTGGGGAAAGTATAGGCTGGATGTTAGGAGGAAGTTGTTGGCAGAGAGAGTGATTGGCATTGGAATGGGCTGCCCAGGGAGGTGGTGGAGGCACCATCCCTGGAAGTGTTCAAGAGAAGACTGGATGAGGCACTTAGTGCCACGGTCTAGTTGACTGGATTGGACTGGATGATGTTGGATCTATGATCATGGAGTGACTATACTATAACCTTTAGTAGAACCAAAGTAAACTCATGAATACACTCTCCACTGACTCCTGTCAAAAAAATAAGAGGTTCTGTAAGTTTGAGGACAAATGGACATAAGCAGCTATGTTGTGAAGGGACAATATCAAAACAAATTGTTTGGCTTGTAAAAACTAGAAGATTTAGGATTTGAAATTAGTTACTAGCCTTTTAATAGTGCTTGAAAACTTCTAACTGGCATGTAGCATTAATTATCTCTTTAACTTTCAAAAAAAAAGTGGTTTAATTTGTACAGTGTAAATGTATTTGATGATGTAAAATGTTACAATCTCTACATTAAATCACTTTCTTAGTTCATAGAAATTATTCCAGATTTTGCCATTGCCACACATTTTCTCTCTTGGTAGTAGTGTTGACAAATCAAGGAGTTTGCCCTGTATGGACACAGGGACTGCCTTGTCCTTCAGAATATTCTTCAAGATGCTTCTGATGGATATTTGGCTGTTAGCTGAGTCAGCAAGAGATCAAAAGGTTCAGTTTGACCTCTTCTGGACCAGATGGATATATACACAGCCATTCTTCACCAAGGATCATCAAAGCATTAAGTAATTCTGCCTCACTTTGTCCTTCTGAAGAGCCAGTAGACCGCTACAAAGTTGCTGCAGCAATCAGTTGGTGCAATGAAAACAAGTAAGCCAGGTGTATGGGCATGTTTCTTCCTCACCATTTCCTGACATTCCCCTTGTTTCCTCATATACCTCCTCCTGAACAAAAGCTGTGTCACTGTATGGTTTTGTTTTGTGGAAAGGAAATCCATAAGACCCACCTTAAGATAATTTCCTCACTGCCAGTCACCTCTTCAAGGCTGACACAACAGAGACATAGAATGCCGTCACCCTGCTGGTGAAAACAGCCTCACTCTGTGCACATCCCCAGCCGAGTTGCAAGTGAACCATAAAAGGGTGAGAGGTGGTTGGCTGTGAAAAAACCTGCTACTGCCTGGAACCATGCTAAGAAGGGGTTTAGTTCCTAATATAGTTCTAATCCATTCCAATCTTTTCAGTCTGGAAGTTGGAATCTGGGTTTGTACAATGTATTGATTCTTTGAATACTCGCATTATAGGATAAAGCCACACACAGGTACACGTTGGACCAAATCGCAGTGCCACACTGATGCAAGTTCATTGTAAAGCTATTTATGGCTGCAGTGACTTCACAGTTTAGCAGCTTTATTATAGCTTCTGGATGCTGCAATGATATACTTTGATTTTCAATAATTATTTCTGATGCAACATGGTTAGATATACATGGTTAGAGTAAAAATAGCATATGACTTTAATTAAATAAAATGCAAACCCTGTTTTGTTAAGTTGAAGTATACTGGGTACAATAGAAACTAAGTTGGTACCATTTAAAAGAGCAAACCCAAACCCAGACAGAACTGGCCCTTGCTCTTCCTTCTAATTTTTCATGTTTAACATTCTGCAGTACTTATTAACAGTCCTAACAGTACTTACTTCAAAGTCTTCCCTTGCAAAGCAGTGATTACATATTAACAGATCCATCCCTTTATGTTTTATCTGCTGTGCTGCCTTTTTAATGTAGTTTACAAATGCACTAACTAAATTTAGTGAGTAATGCAATAGTGAAAAATAATTATTAACAAAGAATGGCCTTTAGCTGAAGCTGGAATGCTCTACACTGGTGAAACAGGGTAAATTAAATGCTGCAAATGAGGCTGGCTTACTTTTTGTTATTATTATTTACTTAGAGCTTGGAATAAAATTCCATATACCCTGAAGACAATTGGAGGTTTCTTCTTCTCTTTGATGATGCTAGTAGTGGGTAGTTTATTTCTGGTTTAGAATATATATCATGATTTAAGCTGCTGCTTAATGAATGCAGTTTTGTCATCTGTGCATTACACTTAGCTGAGCTGCTGTGCTGTGCTATCTAAAGCAGGTTCAGATGACACAGCTTTGGGCCAGTCTTCATTATGGCAAAATATTACTATATTTTGGACATCCATATGTTCTTCCCCAGGCACCTGCTGTAGGCTGCTGTCACAGCACACAGGGAAGTTTCTGTCTGATCAGGTCTGCTCATTCTATCTTCTCTCTCACCCTCTGCTTTTAAACAACAGAGTACCTGGCAGTTCATCTGAGAATGAGCACTAAGATGCCTGTGCAGGGAGAAAATGGCCTTCTGGGATGCTCATTCCTTGTGCTCACTAGAGGCAGATTGTTAAACTCATGCAATGGGCTTGGGTTCCATGTTACAGTCTACATCTATGCCTTTGTAGGGGAGCGCTCTGTATTTAGTCCAAGGTTGCCTCAGTACTTGTTCACAAATTCTCAGACTATGCAAAGTCTAAAAGAGTAATACAGGGAGTCTCTGTTAACAAGAAATGGACAAGGTTTTGAATTTTTGCAGGTTTTTACATGCTCATCAGAGGGCAGTTGAGAGGTGGGAATTTGCAGTGGTATAACCACATTAATTACATTCTTATTGTGGTAAAAAAAGTCTGAAAAAATAGTTTACAATAGCTGCTTGTGCAATTTTTAGCATTCTAGCTGTATTCTCTATTTTTTCTGGAAAGTAATGTTTGCATTTTTTCACATTGCACATGCCCTGAAATTTTGATTTTAAGGAGGTAATTTCTTAGCTACCAGATAGCCTGTGACATTTGGTTATTTGAAAGAGAACTGCCTCTAGATACTGCACTTCTGGTCTAAGACACAACTTTCCATGAGTCCTTAAAGCACCTAGTTTGCTCTACTTCTTAGACAGTTTGATTTGTTAAGTCTCACAGTTCCCAAAGGTTCTTTTCCCTCTTGTTTGAGCCTTTATTCTTTTCTGTTGTGTCAGTCATAGCACAGTGCCAAAACCTGACCTAAAGATTAAACAGAGAAACTTCAAAACACAGTGAGTCCGACTGTGGAGCCTCTCCTACACAGGGCTATGGTGCAGCAAGGTAATTCTTCAAAGTGTGTTCTGTTTTCACTCTCCTCTAATGCTGAGTGTTAAACATATCTTTTTCTCTTCTCTTGTTCCCTTTTCCCCCCATTTCCCTGTGCTGTATTGATAGTGCCAAGCCTGTGTGATCCATGAGGAAAGCAAATTGCCTGCTTCTGCCTATAGCACACTTGAGAATCTTTTTACTAGAGCCAGTATACTCTTGCACTAAGGAGGGGGGGAAAGGGAGTAAGAACACAATTTGGTTTTGCATAGTAGTTTCATATGCAAAATGCAGCAAGCCAATGTAGTGTACGTACTAACAAGTATTATGTCAAGCTTCTCTTACTGTGTTTGCTCAGAGGTCACAGCTCAAAAGTGAGAGCTGAGCAGAACCAAATGCTAAAATTCTGCTGCTGCTCTGGGTGAACTGGTCTTGAAAGCTGATCCCTCTAAAGTCGTGCCATCTAAGTTGATGATGTAAAAGATAGTTTCTTTTTTCTTTCTGTTTAGCAGTATTGTTGATTTCACACAAAGCAGAGGGAGCATTGGCACTGCAGATGAAATAGAGGAGGTACATTAGTTCTATCTTCAATTCTTTCTGTAGAGTTCCATTGCATCCTTTCACAAGTCTTGCCTGAACATCTTATTCGAGTAAAATCAAATTCAACTTTACCCAGCTGTGAAACCTGTCTCAATCTTTTCATCCTAAGAGTACACTACCAACAGAGACAAACTCGATAATATAATGCATGACTCCAGACAATACATATATCTTTGATCCAAAATATATGTGTAATGGCACTGCATGATCTCTGTATAGAAAACAGCATTTGCTTTCTTCTTGTGCAGTTTAATGTTAGCCTGAATGTTTTCTTATTTTGATACAGCTTCTTTCGTCTGTGTAGTGGAATAAAATGGAAACAAAAAAACAACCTGCAGATTTTCTTTTTTCCAGCACTCAAACAAAACCACCACAAAGCTCTGTCCTTAACCAGATGAAAGCTTAGCCACCTACCTTAGCACCTATATTTCCATTTCCTTCTCCCACCATAAAAGACACCCCTCTTGCTTTCTTGCTTTATACACCTTGCAGCTGAGCTGTAAATGAGCTCCAGATGCATGAGCTCAGTCACCTGTTTCTCCTAACCTGAAGGTTTCCTAGGGAAAATGGATTATATTTCCTAACTGAGCATCACTTTAAACACTATATGGAGAGCTTCCTCTCACCAGAACAAACACTACAAAAGTACCCCGCTGTTACAAATAACTGCTTCTGGGAAAAGAGTGGCTTGCACATCACCTTCACAGATACAGCCTGCAGGCACTCCTGAGAGGCTGGAACTGCAGGGTAGATCATGCAGAGGAGCAGAAGACATTATGTATCTAGAACTTTGGCAAGATGTAGAGAAACTATTTGCAGTTTCAATCCAGACTGGTCATACTTAAAATGTATGAGTAGCCACGTGATTGCATGACCTAGCTAGTGGAGTCAATGCTGAACAGTCTACTATAGTAGCTGAACAGGGGGTTGAAATTTGTTGTTAGAGCAGTGCCAGGAGTACAATTTAGTAGGCCATTCTTTCACTTAAGTTGCTATCAAGTCTTCAGGTCTAATTGGAGTATTTAAATGAAAGAAATTAGATCATTGGCTGTGAAAAGAAAGTAGTAGTGATGTCTGTATTACCCACTGGATTGCTGAGAGATATATAAAGCCAAAACAATAACAAAGCTAATGAGAGGCTTGGAACACAAACCCTATAAGGAGAGGCTGAGGGAGCTGGGGGTGTTTAGCCTAGAGAAGAGGAGACTCGGGGGGACCTCATTGCTGTCTACAACTGCCTGAAGGGAGGCTGTAGCCAGGTGGGGGTCAGTCTCTTCTGCCAGGCAACCAGCAGCAGAACAAAGGGACACAGTCTCAAAGTTGTGCTGAGGGAGGTATAGGCTGGATGGTAGGAGGAATTTCTTTACAGAGAGAGTGATTGGCATTGGAATGGGCTGCCCAGGGAGGTGGTGGAGTCACTCTTCCTGGAGGTGTTCAAGCAAAGCCTGGATGAGGCACTTAGTGCCATGGTCTAGTTGACTGGATAGGGCTGGGTGCTAGGTTGGACTGGCTGAGCTTGGTTGATTCTATAATTCTATGATTCTAAAGTCTTCCATTCTGTAGCTTGCTCCCTGCCTGAATCTGTGTAACACAATTCTCCTTCTAAACCATTGTTGGCTTTGACATCTCACCCCCTGCTTTCTCTGCAAAGATAAATTCACCTGAGCTTTCTGAAATGAGGGAGGGGTGGGAAGTAGAGGTTAGTTGTGAGCCCTCCTGGCTGATCAGGAGAGGTTTCAAGTTTCTGTATCACCTCTAACTTGTATATAATTGTAAATATGTGTATATATTGTGTGTATATGCTTGTGAATAAGTGCAGTGATGTAAATACAGCTTCATCCTAACTGCCAGCCATCTGAACTAGTGTGGTGATTCAAAGTGGGGGGAGGAAAATTCCTGAACCACCATAAAGTGCTTAGTACGGAAACACCTCTGCTGCCACGTAATCTAATGGCAGAACTATAGATCAGACTGGCTTAGGACGTGGCCTTGGGTGCACTTCTTCATGGTGCTGAGAGATGGGATGTCCAGGGAAGGGCCTCTGGGATGATCAGAGGGCTGGAGCAGCTCTCCTATGAGGACAGACTGAAAGAGTTAGGGCTGTTCAGTCTGGAGAAGAGGAAGCTCTGAGATGACCTTATTGTGGCCTTTCAGTATCTGAAGGGAGCCTACAAAAAAGCTGGGGAAGGACTTTTCAGGATATCAGGAAGTGGCAGCACTAGGGGGAATGGAGCAAAGCTGGAAATGGGTGGGTTCAGGCTGGATGTGAGGAGGAAGTTGTTGAGCATGAAAGTGGTGAGAGCCTGGAATGGGTTGCCCAGGGAGGTGGTTGAGACCCCGTCCCTGGAGGTGTTTAAGGCCAGGCTGGATGGGGCTCTGGGCAGGCTGCTCTAGGGTAGGGTGTCCCTGCCCATGGCAGGGACGTTGGAACTAGATGATCCTTGTGGTCCCTTCCAACCCTGACTGATTCTGTGATTCTATGATTCTATGTCCCAGCCACCTGGAAACTCCCAAACATCCCGTACCTGCCCATGGAGGGCAGATCTGCCCATGGAGGGCAACTTCTTCAGATGTTTGAGATCTCTAGAGAAGTTGTGTTGTCAAGACAGAGGAGATCAACACCAGAGGCTATCCATGTTACTCATGGGAAAAATATCAGCTAAAATTTCATACCTATCACCAGTGCTTGTAAATGAAGTAGATTTATGTTTAGTAGTTAAAATGAGTATCTGCTTTGGTTTGAATGTGCTCACCTTCCACAACAAAATATTTCTTCAGGTGAAGGAGTAGTAAGCAAACCAACTGAATTTTTGTGCAAAGTTTAAAGGGACTGAGGAGGTGTATGTAGGAAGTCTTCTGCCTATTAGCTTGACTTCTGTCTGCCAGCAGGACTTAGAGGTGACCTTTCTTTCAGCAGATGAGCCAAGAAAACCTGTATATAGCCAGATGTGCATGCATACCCACTTAAACTCTTGAAGCTTACAGCTTTCTCTGCTTGCCTTGAAAGATTTTCCTGTATCTTAATAATCTCAGAGATGACAACATCTCTGCTTAATACCACTTTTGACTGATGTATATTAAGGGAAATGTATTCAGTCCCAGTTCACCTCTGGTCTACTGCAAGCCTTTATTTATTACCACCCTGTTTCCAAGCTTGTAAAGCCTTATAAACTAAATTTGATTTTTTAAATAACCTATGAATTTTAAGATTCAATTGGAAGCTTTTGAAGCTTTAGAAGCTTTACAGCATGTAACTGGAGCTGATCTCATATTCTTTATTCTTTAACCTACAGGTTAAGTAATTACTACTTTCTGTCTCTAATTCTGTGCCAGCCTATTTTAGCTTGCCAACTGTCGTATTGGTGGCTCAAGCTTTTCAATACTATTACATAATACATCGCTTGTCCTAAAAGTAAAACATTTCTAAATTGAAGTGCATGGTTTTCTGAGAAAACTGGTGATACAAATATCAACATTTTCCTAGTCAATGTTATAAAGCTGTAGTCCAGTCTGATGCTGGCTTCCCTCATTCTGACTAGACCTAAAATTAAAGACAGTAGTCTCTGCTATCTTTAAAAACAAAGATCCAAACATTACATCCACTTTCTCTATAAACAGGTTCCAAAGTGATTTTCAGACCCAGAATAAATCATTATCTTTTCATTATTAAATTATGTTACCATTGTAAGTGTGATTACTAGGACAAAAAAACATGATTTGGTATGTTCAGCAGTTGAAGCTAAAGCTCCATAGACTTTTAGTAGGGCAAGGATTGTATTAGTAGGGGTAAATTACGTTTATTGTTTCATAATCTGATTTTGTTGCCTGACATTTTGCATTGCTGGATAAGAATGTAGTGAGAAATGGCTGGTGAACATTGCCTCACCTGCTGGTTTTGTGTTATGGTTCCCTCCTTTTACCCACTAGGTACTTTGTTTTGCTGGATAGATGCCTTGCATGCTGTGGACTGAAGCAGAGTAGATGGCTTTATCTTTTCCTGTCAGGTGCCTGACAGGTCTGGCTTCCAACCTTTCTGGTTTGCACCTTCCATCCTTATTATGTGCATGTTTGTGTATGTACACACACATCTGCCTTTACATATAGATACACAAATATAGGTGAAACATGCATGTGTGCACTGAATTTGTGTAGGGCTTGGAAAGCAGTAGTGCAAATTGCAAGAGCAGCACACGGAGGAAGAAATGCTTGTCCCCAAGATGATTTGTGACTACTATTAGAAAACCAGCCTCACAGTGAGAAAGCCTCTGCTACACATAATAGAGAGGAAGGATTAGCAAAGCTAAATAGGCTACTGCTGACAAGAAAAACAAGATGATATAAGCACTAAGTAGGAATAGAAGGCAGCATAGTGTTACTTTTTTAGCTTGTTCTCATTTATACTGATCTGTAAATTACACAGTGCCTGGAGGTATGCTGAGTACTCTGTAGACACTTTCCAGAAAGGGTATACAAAATAGAGAGAGAGACATTGCATAACCAATAGGATTTTCACTGAAAGGACAGTGAAGTAAAAATAACATCAGCAAGGTCATGAGCATACTTATGATTTTTGTGAGCATGGCTCAAGCTCTTTGCTTGAGGCAAAACCTCTTCAGGGACAGTGCATGAAATAAGGATGTTTAAGAGACAAACACATGTAAAAGAGAAAAAGGGGTAGAAGTAAGGGATTAACGAAAGGGTCCAGGGCATATAAAATCAAAGTGCTGATAATTAGAGGTCAGGCAACTGGAATTTCATGAAAACATACTCAACAAATTGTAGTGAAATCTGAACTGACAAAGAGAAAAGAAATTTAAGCAACCTAGCAGCAGCCAAAGAGTGGTGCTGAGATGGACCATATGGCAAAAGACCTTTGTCACAGTGGGGCTATGATGTTTTCCCATGTAAATCGCTACACTGAATTAAAGGACTACCTAACTCGTAACTGAAGAGGTTGACTAGTCAATTCATGGAGTTTTATTAATTCTTAAGACAAAGGAGAACATGTTGAACTGTGGAGTGTGAAGCATGTCACAGATAAGTGAGCAATAGGGGGAAAAGAACTGCAGAAGTTAGGAGGTAATCAGGAAGAAATTTAACATGGTAAAGCAGGCAGTGCACAGTCAAAAGGGAAGGTTAAAAAAATCAGAAATTTAATTGGATATTTTTTATATACACTATACATGCATGCAGTGGGACAAAGAACACAGAAGAGATAAAAATGCATCAATCCAGAGAGGATCTGAACATCACATCTGATCAGACTTGATCCAACCATACTGAAGATAGAAAACTTAGCAGATAAATGTTGACTGACACTTTCACTGAGATGGAAGTAGATGGAAAGGAGGAGGGAAAAAAGAACTTGCTTGTGAAGGGAATTTTGGAAATTTCCATGGTACAAACTGTGTATTGCTTAGACTGCTTTAAAATGTGTTAACCAGCTGTATATGGAATTTCACACTCTTTACATTGTCCCTGCTGTGTAAAAGGGCAAGAAGACAGATGTCCCTAATAAGAGGTTTCCCATCCTAATGAAGATACTGCATTTACAGAAGTCTAGTTATTCCATACTCACTGGCCTGTTGGAAATGAAGATGCTCATGAATAGGTACAGCCAAAGCACATGGTACTTGATCTGCTGCTGCCACATGATTACCCTCCAGGGATGATTTCAACCCAGGTGTGAATTAAAGCCTCTGAAAAACAGGGGAGTCCCAGAAGAGCAGGTAGGCTCTGTGTCTAGAAGGGAAAACAAGGTGATTAAGTTAACACATCTGTGTTTCTGTCAAGTAGAAGACAACGAGGAAAGGCTTAATCCATCTTTCAAAGGCAAACAGAATCAAGCCTTGGTAGGAGATCTAAGCAACACCAAGTACTGACATACAGAAAGCATACAGGGAAAGGTGTGTCCAGAGTTGTCACAGCCTGCTCTCACAAGCTGCCCCTGTTTACGCACAGACTGGAGGAAAAGTAACACAAAAATCCCTCTGGGTTGAAATAAAGAAATTGTAAGATGCACAATTACCATAGCCTATTGGCAGAAAAGCACAGCCAAATGCAGAAGCAGCAGAAGCCAATGAACTCCCCTACCCCCAACCCACAGCCTACCCAGCAGAAAAGACCAGCAGCACAAATCTGGAAACCAAAAGCAGAAACCAGAACGAGAAGCCTCTTGTGTTGCAATCTGAGCTTCAAGCCTCATAATTCTATAATCATAGAACCACAGAATTGTCAGGGTTGGAAGGGACCTCAAGGTTCATCTAGTTCCAAGACGCCTGCTATGGGCAGGGACACTTTCCACTAGATCAAGCTGCCCAGTCCCATCCAGCCTGCCCTTAAATCTTTCAAGGGTGGGGCTTCCACCACCTCTCAGAGCAGCCCTGTCATATTGCCCTATGGGCAATACTTTGTTCCAGCCAGCACTGTAATTTTGAAGCTGGCATGACAGCAGATTGAACTCAACCCATGAAAAGATGGTATTCATCTGATGATTTGGAGGAAATAAAACTCAAGAGTTATAAGCAAATTTCACTTCCACTTGAATTGTTGGAGAGTGCTATTACCTGAAAGGAGGTTTAGAATATTTAAACCCAACATTTATATCACAAAGACATAAAAGTCACTGACACAACTCTTTAAACACAACACAAAGTGTTAATCCTGGGAATTCAGGAGAAGTTTTTCTGATTTGGGTTCCAAAAAGCTGTGGGGGTCCAGTTGATACAACCAAAATTATTTTTACTCAAATACTTTATATTCTAATTTTTCAGTAGTCATCAGTCTTCTCGGAATTGAAGTAAAAGTCCAGAGCTTCCAGGACTGTTTTTACATCTCTCTATCTGTTAGATCTCAGCCATGCTGTCTAAAACCACAGAGCAGAGCAGGTTTTTCTGGTTTTCTCTTTTTTTTTCCCTTTTTTTTTTTTAATGAAAGATCTTTTCAGTACCAGTTCAAGAGAACATGAGCCAGATGCTATTTCCATTATTGAAGTGTGAAACCAGCACCTCAAGCACACAATATTTCAGTAAGAGAAGATAAAACTTGAATAAATTAAACCACATTTGAAAATAGTGTAGCCTTGGAGTTTTCTGTCACACTACTTCTTGAGGGTAGGCAAGGGCAACTGGTCTTTGCATATGAGGAGGATTTTCTTCACTGTGAGTGTGATAGAACAGTGGAACAGACTGCCCAGGGGGGTTGTGGAGTCTCCCTCTCTGGAGATACTCAGAACTTGCCTGGATGCTGCTGGGTGATAGGTTGGACTGGATGAGCTTGGAGGTCTCTTCCAACCTGGTTGATTCTATGATTCTATGTGGTCTGGTATAGGTGATCCTGCTCTGGCAGGGGGTTGGACTGGATGATCTTCTGAGGTCCCTTCCAGCCTCTCACATTCTGTGATTCTGTGATTCCTTTTACCTAATCTGCTCTGAGTACTAAGTGATAGCTATGTAATATTATAAAGTCCTTGCAAAAGAAAATGAATGTTAGGTATTATTTAGAGGAAAGAAGTAGCTACTGTATTTAGCTTTGGCAAAACCTAGAAATGCATGTTTAATATTTTTGTGTTTCATCTGAACCCATTAAGGGAACCTTTCATTTTGTCTGTTTAAAGTAGCCTTCATTTTTCATCATGATAACACAAATTCTACAGAAACTTTACATTAGTGTAGCTTAGCATTGCTGCAAAACCCTACAGGAGATGACAATTATGTTGGTATGTGTTAATGGATGGCTAAGCAATTCAAACTGGTATGGCTTTTAAATGTAAAAATGAAACATACAGACATCATAAAACAAGGTCAGTACCTTAAAATATGGCTTTTAAATGTAAAAATGAAACATGCAGTCATCATAAAACAAGGTCAGTACCTTAAAATATAATGTAACAAAACCTTTAACATTTTACCATTTTTTTCCTCTTGGGTTTGTGATGTAGCAAGGGACTGCCACCTGGCAGAAGCAGGCTGCAGAAGTCACCATTCTCACTGTGACATTCCAGGTGCACAGGCTGCAGAAAGCTCCCCTTGTTCCTTCCTCAAATGTGAATTAACAGTACCAGCTTTTAGAGCTCTGACATCAAGTGTGAACCATAACAGGAGAAAACATTAACCACCAGTGTACTCTGAGGCAAAACTATGCCTTGTAAAGAGATACACATTTCATAAATACATAAATACTTTCAAAACAAAGTACAGGGATTTAAATTAAAAGGGGAAAATCAAAATTCCTGCAAACCTAGATTTGCCAGCTAAAGGAAAAGAAGTTTACATGCTGGGAAAGAGTGAAGACAAAAGGGTATCATAAAATAAGCCAATCCTTTCTTTAAAAAAAAAGTACAAATTCACTTTCTGCACTCTTGCATCTTTTAAGATGCTCAGCTTCTCAAGTCAGATGATCATCAGTTTCCATCTCCTAGTCTAAACCAATTGTACACATTAAAAATGCAAGGCCAAATCCCATGCTCTGCTTGCTGGCACCACTCTATTGGCTTCAGTGGCACTGGGCCAATGACACCATCTGAAGATCTAGCTGAGAGGCAGAGTGCAAGTGCATCATCTTGAAGCTGGCACCACACTAATGCAGCTATACATCTTCTCTTCCCCTCAGATCCAGTGCCAGGAAAGAGCACCTTGGTCTGCAGAAGACAATTTAAGTCAAAGATGAGGTAGCAGTAGTCTCAGCTTTCTTGTACTCTGTCCATTACTACAGGTTCTTGGGTGTGTACTGTTTGTGGATGTTGGGTAATACTGAACTATGTATCTGTGTATCTGTCTGTGACATAACAAAATCTGTCTCTTACTGATGGGTTTCCCACAACTGCCAACATGCTCTAAAACAGTGACCAAACTATACAGCAGTGCCTTTTTCTGCTTTTTCTAAGTGGTATAATGTTGGCAAAACAAAAAAGCAAATAACAGAAAAAATCATCACGTGCCAAAGACTCCACAAACCTTCCTTTCAGACAGTGCTGCAGGTCCATGTACTCGTGAACTGAATAAGGCAACACAGGAACTCCTGATGCAAAGCAGAGTCAGCATCACAGACCTCTTTAAAAAGGACTGAAGTCAATAGGCATGTCAGACAGGTCAAAGGTCTAAGTGTAGCTGACCGAGCTAGGGATCAGCCAGGATCATTGGTTCTTCTTCCTCACCAGGAGCAGACCATAATCACTGCACACCTCTCTGCCTGAATTACTATAATGTGAAGAGTTACAGAACTGGTCCATCACCAGTTGATAATGAACTCATCCAAAGAAGGGACCTAGAGACACTGTGCAAGACGATGCTTTGTTTGCTGAGTACAGCTCTATGATCACCTCTTTTACCACTAGCTGACACACCTCCAGTCCTTCAGTAGCAAGTGAGAGTCATCTAGGGGGATGGCACCTTTATGTAAGTAGTCATGTGCTTGCTCTGGGAGTAAGGCACCTAGGCCAGTGATTCATTCTTAATAACTTTCAGCTCTTCCACACTGGGAGAAGGCAAAGGGGTGAAGAGAGAGGTTTAAAAAAAAGGAGAAGTCTGAATTTGCTCTCCATATTTTGAATTCCTGACAAATAGTTTGGTGCAATTTTAATTTCAGCCCAATATTACTCTAATTATGGCTTTTTCATTTTATGACTGCCTTGCAATCAGGGGTTTATCTTTGTACCCCTATGCATTTTGTGTACAGGCTGAAGATAAAGCTTTATTCCATGCTTAGCTGTCATTGCATTAAAGAGCTGGAGGAAGGAAGGGTGAAGAAGCTTACACTCAGTGTGTTTTGATGACTCATTTAACACTGAAGAGCTGCCAGATACACATCATTTCCATTTGCTGGGAAATGCTGTTCCAGTCAACTGAAATTGTTTTTGATCTAGGGTGGGGGTCTTCAACCTGTAAGCAAATGGAGACCACATGGTAATTATGCTCATGTTGATGTCAAAGCCAAAAACACTGCTCTTTTAAAAAAGCAGAACCAAAAGACAGAAACTATTCAGCTAGAATCTGTTTACATCTGGAATATAATGAAAGAGATGGCAAAGACCACAAAGTAGATGGGATGAAACAAGCAAAATTAAGATGTATCTCACTCAAGTGATCAAAACCAAAGTTGATGGCACTTAAGTATTGGACCATGAGTGCTGCCTTAAGTACAGTAATAGTAAATAAAACTTGCAAAGGTAATTTAGGTAGCTGGAAAACTGGAGTGCTTTCTGGTTTGGAAAGAATACGTGGATTTTACATAACCTCTGTTCTTCCAACTAACTTAAAGATGAAGATTAGATACTTGTTAGAGATCCTATTTCAAATAATTTTGGAAGCATTTTTATCACACTACTTTGTAAAGAGGTGGAGCCGCTAGTGGTTTTATAATGGAAACATTTGCTATTTACAGGCTTTAATTTAATTGCTTAATCACTGCTTCAGAATGCAAAGGACTGGAACTTGAGCCAAGAGTCATTTTTCACAAAGAAAATATTTATTAAAAATAAAGGCAAGCTTTCATCACCATATCATGCAAGCTGGAAATTGATGCAGAGCTGGTTAGGGAAACAGCATCAACTGCTGAGATACACTGGGGCAAGAAAAGAAGATGCTTTTGTGAGTTTCTCACCTGCCCTCAACACTGCACCTTTAATTGTAGTGACTTTGTAGGAAAAAATCTCAACTGTTTTCTACCTCTACAAGCATGTCCATTAATACAGACTTCAAGTTCCTCAAGGAAAACATACTTTGCCTTAGTGGTTAAGAACAGGTCAGAGAAAGGCGTTGTGTTGTTGCCTAAAGTACATACTTGCATAGTGAAATCCCCAAAGAAATCTAAAGAGGTGCTGCACCTAGCTTCATTTTACTGTATAACCTTGAATCATAGAATCAACCAGGCTGGAACAGACCTCCAAGATCATCCAGTCCAACCTAGCACCCAGCCCCATCCAGTCAACTAGACCATGGCACTAAGTGCCTCATCCAGTCCTCTCTTGAAGACCTCCAGAGACGGTGATGCCTTGCCTATCAAAAATGCATACCTAAACACCCGTGTAAATTCAGTGTGTGATTGCAGTAGTATTCTGATAGTCATAACCTTACAAAGAAGCCAGATAAATCACATTGTTGGTGCAGGGTAATTATTTCTAAGGCACAAATAGCATTGTCTAAACAAACTCTGCTCTGTTCAGGTTCCTAGTTTGACAGCTTACAGCTGCCTCTATGTATGAGCGATAACAGGAGGGAAAAACAGACGTACAGAAATCAGGCACATGTTGCAGAGACAGAGCTATCTTATTTCACGAGGCTACCCCACTAGATGATCCCTCCTTGGCTTACATCTCACATGCTACTCAAGCATGTGAACATCCAGCCATAATGGACTCGATTTGGAATTCCTCCCATCCTCAGCTGGCGCTGAGCTGAAGCATACAGGTGATTCCAAATAGGCTGTTCATTGCTTCTCTTCTCTTTGGAGAGCTTGATTTTCAAAAACTTAGGGAAAGTTTTTCTTCAAGCATGAGAAGCAGAGGTAGTGTGCCCTCTGACTCTTAAAGAAATATTTAGCACACCAACACAGAATATCCTAATAATATATTAAAGTCTATCCTGGATATCTTTGCTAAAATATATTCTCGGAGTGAACAAATTGGCATTTAAAGAGCCTAGTGGATCATCTGACCCATCTGCAGAACATGCAGAATTGATAACTTTGGGCCACTGGATATTATCCTGAGAATAAGCTCAGGAACAGTAAGTAATTTATACTCTATTTGTAGTTGCAAGTCTTTCATTTTTACATAAGTACATTTGGAACAGGAACATAATTTAATAGTACAAGAAGCACAGTAAGAATGGTGGCCAAAAGCTCCTCTTCACTGTTATCTTTGGACACAATTGTCTGTGCCAAGCTCTGCATAACTCAGCCAATTCTCACTCTTGCACATTGAGGCCTGAAGTTTAAATTCTCAATAGACTCTTATAAGCTCTTTGTGAAGTTGGTGTAAATCCAGAGAAGCTCCAGTGATGACGATGAATAAAGTTACTCTGAGTTTACTGCTGAGTAACTAGGAGTGGATTCTGATCTCAGCCACTTAATTCTTTCAGTAAATTACTAGGTCAAATCCTGATGACCTCATGCAGGCAAAAGACTCCTGTTTCTCATCAACAGACATTCTGACTGAGCAGTCCTAGGTTGCCCTGTAGTCTCTTACAGTTTAGCCATGCACATGTAACAGCTGCCTGTTATCAGGTGGTTATGCTTTATGGAGACAGTGGCAACAAACGACTGAGGATGTAGACACTGAAGGGATTTTCGAGGTGCATTTCCACCAAAGGAGGTGCTTGCTATGTTGCCATCCTACACCTCTCCTAAAGAGCTGGAAAATTTTCTGATGGATAGCAGGTCTGTCATCACCACAGTAACAAAAATCACCCTTCATTTCTGCTTCTCCATTATTATTCATCTCTCAAAATGTTATTCAGGTGCCCTATGTGACTACTGCTGTGCCACAGCATTGCAAACCTAAAATTCCATTTTTCCAACAGAGCTTATCTGCACCAATCTGACAGACTACTGAACTCCAGCATCCCACCCAACCCCCTGGCATGAGTGAGTAACATGTCACCTCAAAAAACCATGTAACCTCAAAAGCCTTTTCTTCTGGAAGCAAACTCTAAATTGCAGTATCTCTGAAATGAAACAATCCACTCTTTGGGCTTGTACTCTGAAGTGCTATTACAATTGTAGGTGCTGCAAAATGGATGTTTTATACAGTAAAACAGTTCTTCTCATGAGAGTTTTATGTTAATTTCTTCATTGCTATCTACAGGAGGATCTCTTTACATTAATTTTATAACAGTAGGCTTATTGCTCCATGTTTTTAGCCTTATTGCTCCATGTATTTATTAGATCTAAAACAATATAAAATGAAAAGATGTTTACAGTTTCACCTTACAGAAAATTCAAAGAAAGGCTTGAAATGGATACAAAGAAATTATTATTATGAAACCCTGCTAATTACTATCTGTAAAACATGTAGGTTTGCAACAAGAAAGTAGTGCAGGTAGCAAGTGAATCCTAAGGGAGGAGAACTAGACCTTACCCTGTATGCAGCATTGTAACTATCTGAGAAACAGACAGATGAAAGACACTCACAATTTGCCACAATAATGTGTTTTTTAATGCACACAAATAAACATTTTTCTTTAAAAACAGTTCTTCATAAAGAGGAGCCTGCAAATATACTCAGATTCTCACAGTGTGTGTCAATTAATTGACTGGCCATAACTCCACTGCAACTGGAGTTTTAGGGAAATGTGGCATAGTCACTCTTTTTCCTTGCCTGAATTGTAGTAGTTTGGTGTTGAAAAGATGCTTCTCTGTGTCTTGAAGTCCGTTGTTATAATGGTTGATGATTGTGACACTGCTTATTGCATCATCTTGAATGTTTTGTTATGCTTAGCTTTGAGTGTCTCTGAACTAAAGAGCAAATTAAAGTTATCATCTCATACACTCAAGCCTTAGATCTGTGCCAGGATGGTCCCAGGCTCTTATATAAATGAACATGCATAATGCTGAAGAAGGCAGGGCAGACCTGAGAAGCAGTACCACATGTCAGGGTGCATCCAGGCTGTCAGAAGCATCAAAATGTATAGAAGGATACCATTTCAATATAGACATCTGTGATTGTACTAAGTGGTGTTCACAGTTTTGTACATAAGGTGGGTTACAGCATGACTGTGGCCATTCCTCTTCATTTTCAACTGTACTTGGGTGTGTAACACCATAATGGAGATTTAATAAATGTTTATAAAGATGAGGGCTGGGTGTCAGGAAGGAAGGGACAGCCTCTTCTCACTTGTGCTCTGTGATAGGACAAAGGGTGGTAGATGTAAGCTACAGCACAGGTAGTTCCACCTCACCGTGAGGAAGAACTTCTTTACTGTAAGGGTCATGGAGCACTGGAATAGGCTCCCCATAGAGGTTGTGGAGTTTGCTTCTCTGGAGACTTCCAAGATCCATCTGGATGTGTTCCTGTGCAACCTGTTCTATGGTCCTGCTCTGGCAGGGGCCTTGGACTCAATGATCTCCAGAGGTCCCTTCCAACCCCTAACATCCTGTGATCTTATGAAGTACCACAGCTAAAATGTGTAGCTGGAACTGCCTACAAGGCCCCAGGATGTTGCAGTTTGTAATGAGGACAAATGCACACTCTAGAATCCCATTGATGTTGGATCATTGCTCAATGAAAAAGAAGCTGTGCTTTAGTTTAAAGAAAAAATTGCCATTTTTTTCTTGACATTTGAAGATTCAACTGGAGATAGTTTGGTTCAAATATCTTCATCAGTTATTCAGTGGTGCAGAGGGCAAATAAGTCTAGAAGGGACTCGCTGAATTCTTTCTTTTCTTACTACTGAGGAATACCCTTTTCCAGTGCACCATAAATGATTGTTGTGCTAATTTCATAGAATCATAGAATCACCCAGGTTGGAAGAGACCTCCAAGATCATCCAGGCCAACCTAGCACCCAGCCTTACCCAGTCAACTAGACCACGGCACTAAGTGCCTCATCCAGGCTTTTTGCAATGCCAGGCCTAAGCTGGTGGCAGCAGCAGATGACAACAACCATCCCAAAAATTCTTGTGTTTCTGTTACAAAGTTTTCACTTCTGGAACAAAGATTGAAGATTTGCTAGCCAACTGCTAAGTGACTTAACTGAAGTCAGAGGTGCTGCATTTACAGTCGCAGCTTTGAAACAACTGGCTTTTGCAAGAGCAGACAAGCTGGTTCTTGTCCAAAAATTTTGGATAGTTTTTACTGTTTTCCTCATGGATCTAATAATGTCTTAGTAAATTTGGATGACAAAATATATGTCACTGGTTTTTTAATACACTAGAAGCTGATAGTCTGCTTTTATTTCTTGACATGCATTTTATTTAGGGAATAATATCTATCTAGCTCACTTGGCACCTGCTGTCTTCAGACACACCAGCCATTTATGTCAATTATCTGAAAAGCAGATCTTCCAGCACAGAATCCCCTTCTGCTCTGGTTTAGTTTTTATCAGATTCTCATCTAAAACTCCTATCACAGCTGTTTGTGCTGGAGAGGTCAAGAAAATAGGAACAGACTGCTTTCTGTGCTGGTGAGATACTCCAGGGAACTCTGGCTCTGAAAATGCAGCATTCCTTTCACTTTGTCACTTGTTCCTATTTGTTTAGTGACCTGTTCAAAATTCAGTTGGGCCAGTACATCAACTGGCTTTGATATAGTATGACCACTGTGAAGACCTACACAAACCTGCACAAAGGCTTCTGAAGTAATGTAAAACTATTTTTAGCAGGTTTGTTCAAAACAAGGACTGTATCTTTTGTCTGAATGGAAATTTAGTGGGAGGTTCTCCCAGTTTTAAACTGAAAGCTACACAAAATATTGCAACTTAACAAATGAATGCACATTCACAGCAATTACAATTTAAGTAAGAATAGCTTTTGGAAAGGGTGCAGGAGACACTGTTGATTCATTAAAAGCTACAGGAATTGGAAACATCTCCTGCTCTTCTGCACTGGTGTATCAGCTCCCAGCTCTACAAAGTAACTGCATGCTGACTCTCTGGTACCACTGCTTTGCACACTGTTCCTCTGGGCTTGTATTTCACATGTGCAGTTTAGGGGATGAGTGTTCACAGTGGTCTTAGTTCCTGGTTATACTTTAAAGGACCTTTTGCTCTAGCCCCAGTGATACATGGCTGAAGTTGTGTACAACAGCAGCATATGTGCATACTTTGGAGCACAGATTTTTATCCTGAAGCAGGGCAGTAACACAAAACGTTGATGTTGTGTCTGCATGTAATTTAAGAAGATAATTTCAGGGTTTTCTGCTGAGCAGTAAATACTGGTAACTGCTTCTAAAATAAAGCCTGGAAGACACACAGTAATTCTCTGGAAATGGTTTCTTTATCATTATTGTCCCAGTTGTAGGGGAAAAAAAAAACCCAAATACATCAACAAAAGAAAAAACCCAGCCATAATCTGCAGCAGAGAAGTACTAAGGGCAGCTCTTCATTAACTTGCTCTGGCTGTTGTGCTCAGCAGGCAGGTACAGCTGCTGGTCCTCAACAAGCTCTGGGTCCTTCTAGCATATTTTTGGATGAGTAGGCTGCATAACTCTAAAAAGAAAACATTTGCCAGACCACACATCATTTCATTTTTGCAGCCCTTATGTTTAATAAATGAATGCTTCTTCCACAACACTGTAATATTTTCCAAAACACTTCACTTTTCCAAAGCATTATCCAAACCTCCTTCTGGGCTCTGCAGCAGCCAGTACTGAAATTCTCACATGATTTATTTTCCCAGGCACCTTCAGTTCTCTCATGGATATTAAAAGAGCAAGAGTTTTAAATATACACATCTATTACAAAAAATAATAAAAGGAAAAAAGTGACAGTTGCATAAAAGGCCTACTGTTGGTATGTCTTACGTGTGACTCACCATCCTTATTTTAGCGTGGGGTTAGCTTAATATCCTGTGTGCTTCCTCATGCAAGAATGTGTCCTGCTTTGCCTTTTATTCCCTACTTAATACATTCTAAAACTAATACTCTTCAATAAGGAAAATACAAAAAACCACCCCGAAACACAAATTTGATTGTGCTTCTTGGAAGACCTGCCCATCAAAGCATCAAAAAATGGACACATTGCTTTGTTGTTCTCTTGCTCTGTGAGTATAAGGATACACAAAGCAAAAATGGAAATACAGATGCTGAAAGTACTAAGCTACGGTTGGACTGTAACATTTCATTTAAAGTATTTTCATAACCTCATCTCAAGGCAGGAAAAGTTAGGGTCAAAAAGCATTTAAAATCACTTCAATAAGAAAAAATTAAGCATGGTGTCAAATGTGGCACTTGGCAGTAAACTGTGTTGTAATGTCCACATTTAGATACATTGGGTTTTTCTGTTTGTTTCTGGTTTAGCCTTGAGCTCTGTGGTAAAGGGTTGGACTTGATGATCTATGAGGTCTCTTCCAAACTTGGTGATACTGTGATGCTGTGATACTGTGAATTTCCAGAGTTAATACAAATTTACATCCACCATGAATTTCAGGTGTGTCTGAAGTTTCCCAAGACTCTATGAGGAAGCACCACGTAAGGGTGGCAGAAACTGCCAACCTTTGTCACCAAAGTCTCAATTATTGTACTTGAGAATGTCATGTAAAACAGTATTTAAGTAAGATTAGTTTATACTCGTGGAAGTTACAAGCAACAGAAAAATGCTCCAGTGACTGTACTCAGACTAAGTGATTGGTCTGAGAATGTATATGTTTCATGTAATACTGGGCGAGCAAGTCCATAGATGCATAGAAACATTGGTTGGAAGAGAATTCTGGAGGTCATCATGTCCTCCCTCCCACTCAGAGTCAGCAAGCTGCATCCTTCTGGATGCCTATGTTTGATGAAGATAATGCAGCATTTCCTCTCAAAAGGAGAAAAAAAAAAGTGAATTGGAACAGGTGAAGTTTGGGTTGCTTCTTCACACCATTGCATGAGAACAGCCCTTTTCTGTGAGTACAGCAAGGCAGCACCGTGAACAGGACATGAGATGAGTTTCCACCAAGCTGGACGAGGGAAATAACTGATTGCTGTGCTCAGTCAGTGGCCATGGCCCATACCTTTGTCAGTGTTATTCAGTGGTGTTTCAAAGAACTATCTTGAACATTTTTACAGCCAAAAGGTGATCCCATAGGAAGATCAGACCCTGCCCCCCCGCTCAGATTCTTACCAGAGGCTTGTGATCTTGAACTACACTGGGATATATTGTAAAGAAGACTGTACATCCTGATTAGACATTTCAAGTGCTGAGAATCCAAGTATTATTAAGCAGTTTCAGTGGTTAAATAACCTCACTACACAAACTATGCCTCTTTGTTTTAATTCTGAATTCTTCTGGCTCTAGCTCTCTGACACTGCATTTTTCTAACAATGTGTTTGCTGGAGCAATTCGTCATTAGAATTTTGTGTTTCTGCCCTACTAGTACCAGAGAGCAAGATAGTTGTTTGGTTTATTACATGCCTTATCTTACAGTCGTCTTTAAAGCAGAGATTTGTCTGATTGCAGCTTGCTCAATACATTCCTCTATATCAGAAATCACAGTATCACATTATCACAGTATCACCAAGGTTGGAAGAGACCTCACAGATCATCAAGTCCAACCCTTTACCACAGTGCCCAAGGCTAGACCATGGCACCAAGTGCCACATCCAACCTTGCCTTGAACTGCCCCAGGGACGACGACTCCACCACCTCCCCAGGCAGCCCATTCCAGTGCCTAATGACTCTCTCAGTGAAGAACTTTCTCCTCACCTCGAGCCGAAATTTCCCCTGGCGCAGCTTGAGGCTGTGTCCTCTTGTTCTGGAGCTGGCCACCTGAGAGAAGAGAGCAACCTCCTCCTGGCCACAACCACCCTTCAGGTAGTTGTAGACAGCAATAAGGTCACCCCTGAGCCTCCTCTTCTCCAGGCTAACCAATCCCAGCTCCCTCAGCCTCTCCTCGTAGGGCTTGTGCTCGAGGCCTCTCACCAGCCTCGTCGCCCTTCTCTGGACACGCTCAAGCATCTCAGTGTCCTTCCTAAACTGGGGGGCCCAGAACTGAACGCAGTACTCGAGGTGTGGTCTGACCAGTGCAGAGTACAGGGGCAGAATGACCTCCCTGCTCCTGCTGACCACACCATTCCTGATGCAGGCCAGGATGCCACTGGCTCTCTTGGCGTTAGCTCACAAATCCCCTACAATCACATGAGCATGTGTGTACACTCTCACACACAGAGAGCTATTTAGATTCTTTTAAACTCTCCATACCAAGGTACATTAATCTAAGGATTTACAACTTTTGTGGGCAGATTTGCATGCATTGTACTGTGTAAAACTTCATATTTTATGGTTCACAAGAATACAGACAATCAAACCACAACAACAGCACACACACAAGTACTTTTATGTGAAATAGTGTCTTTTGAGATAGCATGGTGCCAAGTCAAGCTATTTGCATCCCATAACTCAGGTTAATATCCAAAGAAATGGAAAATAATATTAGTCCAGAGGAAGAGTCACCAAATGTGCTCAGCTCTCATTGAATGTGCTCAATGGAGGTGTTAATTTCAAACTCAGGAATTTTAGCTTCTTACAGCTCCCATCAGGAGCAGATACCATAGGGGCATAAGGAAGCTGGGTGATGAAGGAGGAAGTAACCCACCTGCCAGCATTGCCAGTGCAGCCTAGTCTCTATGTTATTACTGCTGTTACTGCCTGCAGCAACCTGGCTTCTAACAGTGAGTGAAATAGCACATTGGCTTCATACCTTTTATTTAGACGCATGCAGGATAGGTTGGACTGGATGATCTTGGAGGCCTCTTCCAACCTGGTTGATTCTGTGATTCTGTGCTAATGAATAAGTTAAATACAATGACATACATGTTAACAACACATTAGCTAGTATCTGCCACATCAGTACAACATTTTTTGTGATGGCAAAATGGCCTACACAGCTAGGTCATGCCTTCTGAAGAAATTCTCATGCATCTCCACAAAACTTAGCTGCAAAAGTTTATCTTTCCTTAGTGTATTTCTAGGGACAGTGGTAGTGCATATGGTGTTTATGAAACCTTTTCCATTTCCTTAAGATGCAAAAGACAAACAGATTTTATAGGCTGATTAAAAACAAACAACAAAAACAACAGTGGCCACAATAAGCCTGGCACTCTGAAGTAAACAGCTGATGGACATATCTGAGGTGTGAAATACCCTGTAGCACAAAGAAAGCCAAAATACATCCAAACAATTAAATGCATTCAGATATTTCTGTCCATTTAATGAGCATTTCAGTTTGGGCCAGTAATTGATTTGTAATGGAATATATTTTAGGTTTTGCTTATGTTTCCTTTCAGGTTTTATTTTCATTATTTAAAATGCTTTGATTCTTGCAAAATTGTTATCCTTTGCACTAACTGCTTAGCATGATCATGAACATAATAAGAACAAGTAGATGAGGACCACTGCTTTTAATTAATATAGAGGTAGTCTTTTGCTGCTTTTGTTGGGTTCTTTGTCTTTGTTTAATCAGAACATGAAGAATTTCTTCCATAAATTAAAGTCAAAGTTGTGGCCAAACATAGATTTCTCATAACTTCTTGAGGCACGAGCCCATGATGTCAGAATGAAGCATCCAGAAGAAAAATTATATCAAGAGTTAATAATCTTAATTATATCTTATGCTAAAGTTCCATTTCTCAAACTCCCCTTCCCAGTGATTAGATTATATTGTGCCTTTATGGAAAGGTCAAAAAGCTTACACCACCAAAGAGCTGTTCAGTGTTTAAAAGCCTATCAACAGTGACCTCTCTTCTCAACTTCTAAGCTTCATTCTCCACATATAATGAGACTTGCCTAGTAGTTTTAACTTCACTGTATTGCCCTTCTCTCTTGTTTTGAGATGTTCTGATTTGCCCCTGATATGCAGCTATTCCACTTGGACACAACATTTTACACTCAGCATTACACAGGTGGGCACAGCCACTTCTCTGCTCAGTGCTCTCTTTTGGATATCCAAGATACCTGCAGATGCCTGTGGGACATTGGCTTTCTTGCCCAGGAAGTTCCTCTGAGCATTCATCTCAATGCAATCACCACAGATTACTAACTATGTCTCTGTATGCTTCCCCAAACAGTCTCCCATCCTCAAACAAGGACTTGCAATATTCCTCAGTGTGTATTCTTTTCTATTTAGTTTTATTAAAATATATTGCACTCATGGTGACAACCTAATTATCCATTCAGCTTGCACAGCTAACTTGTTCCTTATTTACTACCCTGCCAATTTCTCTGTCATCTGTCAAATTATTAGCACAGATGTGCTGACAGTGTCTAGAATGATCTTTCATCTGATGGAGTCACTCTCTAGGGAGCCCATTTAAAAGGCCAGGCTCTTTTTATATGTTTGGTTTAGGTTTGTGTGGCAAGGTGTTGGTAGTGGGGAGGGCTAGAGGGTTGGCCTCTGTGAGAAGCTGCTAGAAGTTTCCCCTATGTCAAATAAAGCCAATGCTATCTGGCACCAAAGGAGGCTGTGACCCTCTGGAGAGCCCATACTGGAGTAAGCTTCTGGCATGACCTGTGAGCCCATGGAGAGAGAGAGGCACTCACACTGGAGCAGGTTTGCTGCAGTACTTGTGACCCTGTGGGAAACCCACACTGGAGCAATTTATTCCTGAAGGACTGCACCCCCATGGAAGGGCCCTTTTGGTTTGGGTTTTTGGTTGGTTTTAATTCTCTTCCTGGCCCCTTAAAATCCTCAAGGAAACAAACCTTCCTTGGTTTTATCTTAAAATACTTGGGTAAAATCACTTCTTGTTATAAAGTTCAGTGCTGAAGTACAATGTAATAAAAACTCTACTTGACCCTCCTGGGATTTCAGAGCAGAGTAGTAATGTGTACTGATTCCTCTGCTTTAAAACAGACACCTTTTTGGTAGTAAAGACATACCACAGTCTGTGTCCCAGCTGAGAGCCAATCCCACAGCAAATGCACCATTTGTTATGGCTTATGGAAATGTACAGCACTCCCTAATGTGGGAAAAAGGAATAAAAAGATGGATGAATGCCCAGCCCATTTTTTATTTGTTCAGAAATTCTAGATAAGAATGTTACAAACTATTAATTGGCAAGTTTCTCCATAATTTATGAAGAAGGTTAAATGCATGATAAAATGTGTAAGAGGAAGGGATTTTCTTCTTGGTTTTTTTCTTCACCTTTAAGCTAATTCTCTCATAACTTTGCTCTAGGAGTCACTGGAGAACTCACATGTTTGCTTTGAACTTTTTCTGCCCTGAAGGAAGACAGAGAGATAAATTTTCTCCTGAGTGTTCTTCAGTACGTGACTTAAAACCAAATAGTGTGGATAAAACTCACCTTCCCTCTCATTATTGAGGATTTCTTTGCATAGATTTTTCTGCTGTCATAATTGTCTCTTTGCCTAGAAATCTAGAGACAGCGAGGAGTTGCCTAGGAAAGGGTGATAAGAGTTTCATTTCTACCATGACACAAATGTGTAGATCCAGAGATGCATACATCATCTGATCTTTAGAATTAGAGAGAAGAAGAATAACATAAACCCAGCCTTCCCCTCCTCCTTTCATTATCTACTGCCAGTAACAGTACCTTTTTCTATAGGGTTCTCACGTGTCCTTCATTGCTCTGCAAGAATATTGTAAGAGCATCTTGATTTATCATTGACATTGCTCCCTGTCCTTTAAAAAGCACTTTTAATCCACCTCACAGGGAAAAGAAAAGCTGAATGAATTTCTAAAAGGTGAGTGAAATAGTTGCCATGGCCACGAGGCAGCAGCAATGTAAATTCTAACAAGTCATTCTGGTTTTACGTGTCTGTTCACCTTTATATAGATTCTACCACCTCTCTGCCTCATACTGCATATTTTAATGCTTGGGAAGTACTTTTGGGCCCCATAAACAATCTCATAATATACTTGAATGTAAGCTGAAATAGTTTCCTCTGAATCTCTGTTGCCTATTTAATAAGCATGTTCTCACTCTGCACATTTATCTAGCTCCCAGTTTTGCCACCCATGCACAGGCCCCCATTTTACAACCTCCCCCCCCCCCCCATTTTCTTTAATTCAGCACAGTAGGTTCAATTGTGACAATTGCTTTTTTTTTACAGTTTCAAGGAAAGGAAAAAAATGCAATCTCCCTCTGCAAGACTAGCCCACATCTTGAATCCATATGTTTTGAGTGCTTAGGAAAACTGAATGCCCCCCACTGTGTGTAAGTTAAGCCAGGAAAGGGTGACAATAGTGATAGAACGGGCAAGGAGCTAACAACTCTATAACTGTACCCTTTATGGTGGCTGAATGGATGCAAAACTCAGGGAAAAGATGTTGTGTTTTATGGTGACACACTGCATAACACATTTCTCTCCTGTGCAAGGCAGAAATTTCAAGTCACAATGTTCGTACTTAGGGCTGATGATTAAATTTACAGTCCAGACCATTTGCTTCTCAACCTGTTGGAGTAACAGATCTCCCAGAAGGGAGAAAGAATGTCTGTAAGCTGAATCACATTGTCATCAAAGCCTGTGCAGACTCAAACCAGTTCTTACTGAAGTAGAAGCAGTAATGTCCACTGGTATCAGCAGTCAAATATTCCAGCCAGAAGTGAGAAGCCCAGTCCTAGGTGCCGGCCACAGCTGAAGCCCTTTTTCCTCAACACCAGGGTATCCTGAGGGCTTGCCCTAGAGCTGCCCAACTTCAGGCAGGCTCTTGGCTTCCTAGACACCTATGGCAGCACTACTGACTCTGACCGCTATAACACAATCCAGGTAACTCAAGTGATTTCAGGAACAATATGACATGGTACTTTATTTTTCATAGGGACATGCTAGCACCATTTAGGGAATAAATATGCAAATCTCGAGGCATTGATAGGAAAGGATAAGTAGGCAGCAAAGCTTATAGCATAGCTGATAAACATTCTTTAGCAGGAAACATCTAAAACTCAGTGAAAAAAAAAAGTCCCAAGCTGTTGCAGTTTGCACACAGGTGAGTACAGGCTTGAAAAGGGACACTTGAAAAGTTTAGCCAAATAATATGTTTCTCCATGCAGCTGCAGCCATGCTGGACCTAAATACCACTGTGGCATCCCACCTGTTAATCATCCCACACTAGGTTTTAGCACGGAAGGCAGCAAAGCATTGAACCTATTCTAGATCTCTCTTACGCAGAGGAAATTAGCAGTTTCAGGGCTGTAAATGCTGAAGAGGGAGCAGCCAACAGTGGGAGAGAGGTGGCTGGGCCCAGCCCCAGTTTCACAGGCACAGGAATGTAAAATAACAAGGGAAAGAACAGGTTTCAAGTTAACAGAGTGGCTGGAGTTCATGTCTGAAAAACTTCAAGGCTTTTTTTCCCCTCTGTTTATGTAAAATTTATAATGCAAATACAATTGTATATTTGTATGCTATGCCTCTTAGCTCTATTTATAATCTGACCATCATTTTCAAACCCAGTTGAATATTCTGCCATTAAAATCCCACTCAGATTTCTAAACAAACATTCTCCTTTTTTATTGTTGTTGGAAGTGTCGAACTCCTGCCTTCCCCTGTGCAATGTGTAGGATGGTTTTGCCTTTCAGCAGACTCTTAGGGCAAAGTAAAACAAACACTTTTCCATTGCATAAGAGTTTCAGAATTGAGGCTCCTGAGCACATCATGTTGTAACAGAGGTGCTGCTCTCACCCTACTCCCCATGTTCCAGCAAAGTCAGTCTGCCAAACTGGAATCACTAATAAATTTGTGTGGACAGAGGGTCATCTGTTCCAGCCTCTGCCCAGCACCGGGTCAAATGCAAAGCTGGGATGTTGGGTTTTGCTTCCTCTCCCACCAGGCATTTGCAAAGAGCCTTCTCCAGGCTCAACTAACAGCATGCCTCTGTCCTCTTCTCAAGCAGTTGGACTTCAGCCCCATGGGCACCCCTACCAGGCAGGCATCTGTCTGCCATCAACTTTTTTTTGTTCCTTTGGGTCTCTGCTGCAAGGGCTTACTCTAGCACTGAGGGAGGCAGATCTTTGCTCTTACCTCTGTTGAACTTCATGTTGCTTCTGTTGATCCATTTCTCTAAGCTGCCTAGGTCTTCCTAGGCACATCTCTGCCCACTGGCTTACTGATCACCACTCCTGTGCTACCCACTTCACTGCACACCAGCTCAATTTCTTTGCATGTTCCACATGCAAGTAGATAGGATGTGCCACTAAAATGGAGGTGTTCAAAGCCAGGCTGGATGGAGCCTTGACCAACTTGGTCTAGGAGGTTGCCATAGGTTGAGTTAAAAACATGTTGTTATTCAAAACTATCCTGCCTCATGCCAGCTTCAAAATGAAAAGTGCTGGCTGGAGCAAAGTATTATGGAGTTTGAAGTTGAGATTATAACATGAGAGGCTTCCTGTTCTGGTTGCTGCTTGTTTGTGTGGCCAGTAGAACAAGGGAGGTTATTCTTCCCCTGTACTCAACACTGGTCAGGCCACACCTTGAGTACTGTGTCCAGTTCTGGGCCCCTCAATTCAGGAAAGATGTTGAGATACTGGAATGTATATCACCATCCAGAGAAGGGTGGCAAAGCTGGTGAGGAGCCTGGAACACAAACCCTATGAGGAGAGGCTGAGGGAGCTGGGCTTGTTTAGCCTGGAGAAGAGGAGGCTCAGAGGTCACCTCATTGCTGTCCACAACTACCTGAAGAGAGGCTGTAGCCAGGTGAGTGTTGGTCTCTTCTCCCAGGCAACCACCAATAGAACAAGGGGACACAGTCTCAAGCTGTGCCAGGGCAGGTATAAGCTGGATGTTAGGAGGAAGTTGTTGCCAGAGAGAGTGATTGGCATTGGAACGGGCTGCCCAGGGAGGTGGTGGAGTCACCATCCCTGGAGGTCTTGAAGCAAAGCCTGGATGAGGCACTTAGTGCCATGGTCTAACTGATGGGATAGGGCTGGGTGCTAGGTTGGCCTGGATGATCTTGGAGGTCTCTTCCAACTTGGCTGATTCTATGCCTGGGTGAGTCAGGACATGTATTTCCCATGACAATTTATTAGCGGTGCATTTGTTTCTATTGTATCCACTGTTCCTCCAGTACTATTGTACTACTGTTCCTCCAGTAGTAAGGGCTTTGTTACACTCCCATTGAAGTAGTGGCAAAACCACTGTTGATTTCAAGGGGAACGGGACAGAGGCTAAAAATAGATACAGTACCTAAATGTCTTAATTTAAATATCCAGGTTTTAAATATGGCTGGCCAAAGTGTGGAACTAGGAAGCATAATTTGAATTGTTAAATATTCTTTTTCAGTGCATTTTTAATAACATTATACTGCATTTTAAGCAATTACTTGGAGTGTATTTTAAATATAACAATTTAAAAATGAGCTAAGTTTCTTCTCATCCATTTCTATTCATGTCCATGTAGAGCACCAGACGCTGTGAATAAAGGCTGTAAACTGTGTGAGGTCAAATACAGCCACATGGAAATAAAGACTGAAAAGCACATCTGATTCATTACCCTTGTAATAGTTTGGTTTTCTGCTTGAGCCAAGAGTCTTTTCTTCGTTTCTTTTCTTTCTTGCATAACATCCTAAAGCAAACTTTTTGAATATGAAGAAAAATCCCCAAACTTCAGGGAAAATGCTTGTTTTATACAAAGAGATTTCTATTAAAAATAGAAAGTCACTTTGTACATGCCTCTAGAAACAACACATCTGCAAATCAGAAGGCAAATAAAACTCCTCTGTTGTCAGGATACCTATCATCATTAGTTTTAATGGAAAATTGTATTAAGTAGACAGCTAAGTGGTTAGCCAACCACACTTAGGGTTCTCAAAAATACTGCTTTTCAAAGGTCTGTGTTTCAAGATTTTATGGCCAGAAAACACTACTGTAATAGTTTGCTCCAAGTATATAATGTCATCACATGGGCCACAGGACTTATGTGTGCCTTTTGAGATTCACTAGCTGTGCTTAATTTAAGATTCCAGTTAGAAAATATCCACACCATCTGCTTTGCTGGTTAATTTTATCTGTCCTTAAAAACCTGCAGTTTTGTCTGTCATTTCAAGGTGCAGATCTCCCTACGTGTGTGTGATGGACTGAAGTCTTCTGATAGCTTTTTTCTTAAATATTGGTTCTTCCAGAGGGTTGAGTTATTTCATCATTATCACTGGTGTTAAACAGATTGTTATCTTTAAAAATAAGCCATTTTCTAATCCTTTTGTCATTATCAGTACCCTGTGGTTCTTTCAATTTCTCATCATCCTTCTTGAAGCGCAGATAACTGAACAGGACTACTTTAGTAGCAGCTACACTACCAGTGCCAAGCAGTGACATAGTTTAAGCTTTGTTCTCCTTCCTTTCTGTACAACCAGTAATCACAGCAGCAATTTTGGCTGTGGCACCACACAAGGTGTTCCTGGCCAGGTTAGTTTTCTGCCAGTTAGCATCATGTATATGAATCTCTTTCAGAATCCTTCACCCCTCTAGCTGTTGTTCCCAAAAAAGGCAGCTCACACCTAGTATGATACAGTCTACCCTGCGCACTTCAGTAGCCATAGAGACTATGTAAAAAAAAAAGAAGCCACTTCTGAATTCTTGAACCAAAAAATTTGCATTCCACAAGGGAAGTGATCCATATGTCTTGCATTTTACAACAGTGAATCATGTTTTAAATCCTGAGTAATCCCACTGAATTAAGGAGAACCTTTAAAAGTGTGAAGTATTATACAATGCACTGTCAATAGAAACATGGAATTACTGCAGACTGCATCTACAACACTCTTGGTCTAAATCAGGAGTTGCACTTCTGAAACTAATCTCCTAACTCGTTCTCTCTGCAGTACTTTGATATGTGGAGAGTGGTTTCTGACCATGAGAACTGGTTTCCCTTTGGGTGAAACTAACCCAACTGGTGTACCTCGGGAGCATGTCCAAGGTGCTCCAGTCATCTACTGTCAGTCAGCCTGCCAGACCAGTTAGACACCCCCAGCCCTGAGAGGCATCTAGAGGGTGATGTTGGTGCAATGCAGATGTTTTGTCCTTACAATCATTGGTTCATCCTACCCACCTGCACCAAGCTACTTATTCTATGTAACTCGTTTGATTGCTTTTCAGCATGGGCACTCCTCATGAGAGTGACTGGGCTCTCCTTGAGGCTTTCTATAATCTGTATTAACAAGAACATTTCTCTACTCTGTATTAACAAAGAACACTGAGAAGTATGGCTGCTTGAGAAGCAGGGCTGCTCCTGCTGCTGGCCTCAGAGGGTGGAAGGATCCTCGAAGAACAAGTGGAGACATCTGAAAGAACCATCACAATGCTCAGGATTCACATACATCTGGAATACCTGAGCACATAAGGGAGATGATACACGGCTAACATCTCTTACATCCAGAGCACAACCTCTGTTTAAATCTGGCTTCTCCACAGGAGATCTGATCCTGTTAATTCTCTAGGTGTTTCACTCTCTGCAGCCAGCTTCTAGTAGAACTACTTTCTGTTCTAACATCTTTCATGGGAGGAAAAAAGGCTTGAAATCATAAGCTATCCTAGGCATTAATTCAGCACAGCTGGGGCTGTACAACACTGCATGGATGAGGGAAGACAAGACCTCCCTCTCCTACCCTAGACTGGCAGGAGGCCAAACTGTCTCAAAGAGTAAATTAGAGAAACATAAAAAAAAGATCTCTTCCATCTGAGGATCCTAAGGGACCCATATAGCTATCTCAGCCCTTTGTGTCAGCCCACTAAACAGATCAGAAGAGTGTGGATTATATACATCAAAGTTTCTGATTTATTTTGCCTGAAGTAAAAACAATTACACGTTCCACAAACCAAACAATCTATTTCTTTTGTACAGTAGATAAGAGTGTTGTCCTAACTTAGACTTTTTACAACTGCACTTTGGAAGAATCATAGAATACATTCTTACCATCTTATATAAAGAAATGAAAATACATTCAGCATTAAGGTTTACCTAATAGGCAGTGTCCCTGAGCAGCAGAAGATATGCATTGAAGGTATAAGAAGGAAGAACCTATGAACATTGTAACCAGGTTTTGCAATGTCTGCACAACATAATAGCATAAAAAACTCTTATCAGAAACTATTAGATTAGATTAGACTAATTCCTGATTGAGACCAAGGAATCTAGATCTTCACATCTCAAAAAGACAGATGAAAAAATATCACTAGGAGTATTACAGGCCACATGAAGCTAAGTAGGGAGAGAAAAAGGGTAGAAGGATCAGACCTTGCATGCTTTTCAAAATCAAAACACTTTTGACAGGTTTGCCATACAAAAACTTTGAAACAAGGCCTCCCACTTTGCTTTTTGATTTTTTGTAATTATGTTTTACTCAAGAGGTCTGCTTGTACAAGTGTTTGTGAATTAAGCAAAAGCTTTCAGCCTAGCCCAAAGATATCAATGAATAGCATGTGAAGAAAAAAAATACTAGTGATGGTCTCAATTACTGAAAATATCTTAGTCAGTCAGAATGTCCTATTAAAACTGAAACTCTTGGTATTAACAAGTGGCTAAATGAGGAACTGGTTTCTGATGCAGCATAGAAGTTGTTCACATGAGTGACTCTCTGAGAACATTTATCTGAAAAATGTCAAATACTGGAAAGGTGCTCACAAAATAGAAATTGAAGCTTGCTGCTGCAGATGTGCTCAACAACAACAACAATAATATGCTAAAAGTCTTCACTTTCCCACCATGATTTTGCTGGTAGGACAGCTCATAAAGGGAAAGCAAGGAATTTATGTTTAACATATGGCAGTGTTGGCAGAACTAGCACCAAACAAGTTACTTTTCAGTTTCTAGGATATCTGTATAGTGCAACACAAGAATCACAAACAGCACCTCCATCCAAATAGTCTCAATGTACCTATTCCAGTTAAAGCACCAGTTCAGTTTTCCCTACCATAGCAAATGTTTTTATGTTGGTTCTCCTAAAAACCTGATTAGCAGATTAGCATTTTACAGTTTGTAACAGAATTAAATAATAAATCTCTATTTCAGACTTTTTTTTTTTGTGTGAGAATTATTTAACTACAGCTACATGAAAGTAGAACCACTTACTTTTGAATGTTTCTCTTATTCAGGAGAACTTGTTTTAACCTGTATAGAGAACAGAAAAACATGGTATAAGAGGAAAACATAGTTAGAAACAGTTACCAACACAATGCATCGTGGTGAAGCACCAGAAAAATAACAAAGACTTTCACCTTTTAAAATGCAAAATATTTTGCCTTATGATCCCATTATCTTCACAATAGGCCAACCCTGCTAGCTCTCAATTTTAATTGTTTCAGGTTTGCGTTTCCATTTTAATGAGGGTAAAAAACCACAGCTCTGGCTTCCTTCATTTGCTGCTGATCACCATTTCTACATAGGAGTTATGAAACCAAAAATAATAAAGACTCTTAAAAACCTGGAGGTTTCTCTTATACTGCAGTTCTTCTGGGGTCTTCAATTAATAAAGAGCAAAATTAATGGCCAGAGAAGCGACCCAATCTTCTGTCTTTTACCATCAGTTTACAGTTGGTTTTGTTTGGGTTTTGCTTGGTTTCCATTTTAATTGGGGAAAAAAACCCGAAGTATTTCTCATGGGTTCTGTGCTGCTCCCCTTAGCTAAGCATAGCTTTAAAAATGTGTCTTCCTCGATAACCTTTATTTTAAGTTCTCGGCAAGCATTACATCAGTATTTAACCTTGTCCCCCTAGGGGCTAGCTGCAGCCTGCCTGGCTTCCCAGCATAGCCAAGACCATGCCTGTTGTCGCCACTGCTCAGACACAGCTGTATAGAGGCAATCTGGAGGAGCCACAGGCACAAAATCAGAAAGGAAGAAGTACACTGTTGTAGCTCATTAGATTTGTCCTCTTCTGCTTGTCCTGCTTCCTGCAGGACTTAGGTTACACCGGTAGGGAGCAGCAGTTGTGTCTAGTTAAAAACAGGTCACTGTATCTGTATGAGGTTGTTGCCATCCTCACACCTCTGGCTGCCCACCGCATGGTCGTTTCTTGTATAGCTCTGTCTCTATGCCTGCTCAGCAGAAGAGCACATCACCAGGCTCTGGCCAACCTAGGGCAAGCTGTCCAGGTGCCCAGCTGGGGCCTGGTGCTTGCTGAGCTGGAGGTTCAAACACAATGGTAGGTTTCAGGGCCAGAGCACCCAAGTGGTACAGGATGGCATGGGCCGCAACTCAGCAATGAAAATCAAACATGTGGTTTGGAAGGCTGTGCTGGCACAGACCCTGACCCCAGGCCTGATGCTTGGGGCATCTCCCATGCCCAAATCTAGTAGTGGTGCTCAGCTAGCTTAGACAGGCTGAGTACAAGGACCAAGTACAATGGAGGAGGTGAGGGTTCTCTGCAGAATGGAGAGGGAGTGGAAACAATCCCAGTCTCCTTGATGGTTGCCCAAGGCCAGAAAACATCACAAACCTTGACTTGGGACCTTTATCTGGTGAGTTTACCTCACTTGTAACCTCATAGGACTTCAAACCAAACCAAACCAAACAAACAAATGAAAAGCACAAAACCTAAAAAAAAAAATAGTGCTACGTCACTAGAAATCTGGAGGGGCTTTTGTTTCTTTACATTGTTGTGTAATTAAAACCCAAGGTAGGTTTTGCTTTCGAAAAAAATACTAAGACAAAAGAGAGCTTATTCAGAAAGGGGCACACTTGCTTATTTGTCTTGTCTAAACGCTGATGGCCTCGGGCTGCAGTCTCTGGACTGACAATGTGGCAGTGAATCACACTGGCCTGCAATAACATTCCCTGGTGTTTTTAGAGCTCGCATTTCAGCACGTACATGGATGCATGTAGCAGTGAGCTTCGCTCTGCTGCCTCGGATGACATCATATTTTTTCTAAGAGCTCTTGGTGACAGCACTTTCAGCTAACATCTATAAGGAGCGTGAGATTCCCTTTAGTGTCAAAACAAGACCGAAAAAGAAGATTTTCATTTGGGGGAAAAAAAAAAAACAAATAAACATACACCCATAATAATAATAATAATGGTTTTTGGGTCCGCGGAATCTCGCTGTCACCAGAAGGAGCCCACCGAGGCACACACCCAGGCAACATTCAGATAATCTTATTATTCGTTCGCACGACATTAGCCATGAGGCTGGGGGAGGGGTAGGTGGGGGTCGCTGCGCCGCCACAGCAAAACAAAAGTGCGGAGGCGCCCTCCGACTGGGCTGACCGCGTCCCGGCGTTGCGGAGGTATGAGCGGAGCCCCGGGGCGGGCAGCACCAAGCTTCTCCGTGCTGGGGTGCGGCAGTGGGGTGCGGGCCGGACCCCGGCACGGCGAATATTCGTGGTGCGCTGCTACTCGCATGTGAGCGGTAACAGCGCTGCGGCTCGGCGGCGGCAGGCTGCGCGGCGCGGTAATGATGTCAGCTGGTTATTTACTTTCCAACCCCGAATGACCGAGCAGGGCGAAAGGAGAATCAATCAGCCGCCGGGTGACCCGCCAGGCGGAAAAAAACCTGAGCCTGGCGCCCGCCGCCGCCGGAGCGGGGGAGGGGAAGCACATGGAACCGGGCCGCGTTGCATCATCCGCTCGTCGTGGGGCTGCCCGCCGCCTGTCTTGGGGGCGGGGGGAGGGGAAGAAGGACGGGACACGCACGGGGACGGGGATGCTGGAGGCTAAAGAGCAGCAGCGTTTCTGCCTCGAGGGTGTTGCATTCCCAGCAATGAGCAGTAGAGCCGGTTTCTGCTGATTCACAGTTATGGAGGCCGTGTCAGCCCGCCTCCCCCCGCGCTCCGGGGTGCTGCCCGCAACCCTGTCTTTGCATCACCGGCGGCCCGGGGAGAGGAGCCGGGAGCGGTGGCGGGGTGAGCATCCGCTGTTGTGCCCCAGCTGTGCCTTCCGGCGCCGGGCAGGGGAGCACCCCGGGGAGTGGAGGATGGGCCCGCGGACTTCCGTACCCTGCCCCCTTCGGTGTGCAAAACAAAACGTGGTGACGATAGTAATAATTACAATAATAATAACAGTAACCATGATGCGTGCCTGTTTATCTGTGAGGGCCTTCACATTGCGCCTCTCTGACGGGCGGCCTCTACAGAGCCGCGCTTGGTGCACCTCAGAGTGCACCTCCACCGGCCGGAAACTTAATAAATAGTAATGCTAATAAGGGTGATAGCCGCCGGCAGCCGGGCCGGCGGGAGCGTGTGCGCGGGGCCGGGGAGCCTGCGGGCGCTGTACGTGTGTGGGGGAGGGCAGCTGTGGGCCTGCGTGTCCCCGGCCGCGAGGGGCGGCTCCGCGCCTGGCTGCCGGGCTCGCACCAGGTTAAGGCCGCGCTCCGCGGCGGGGGCGGGTGGAGGGTGTCCTCCGTGAGCGTGGTGGGGTGGCGTGTGTGTGTTTGGCTTGTCACTGGGTTTCTTTAAGGAGGGGGGAGGGCGTGTGAAGCACAACCGCACGGAGAATAACGCCTGGGAACGAGTGGCGGGAGTTACCTGAGGGCGCCCCGGCGGGCGTTGACGACGTTGGGAACACCCGCAGTGTCCGAAGTTGCTTGTCCCTGTGTGTACACGGGGTGCCAGGTGGGGGAGGGCAGGGCCCGACAGGTTCGCCCCCCACCCCGGCTATCTTCATCCCGCTGCTCACCCCTCGGTGTCCCCCACCCGCTCCACTCCTGGTTGCCCGCCCGCCCGCCCCGGCGGAGGTGGCGGCAGCGGCGGGCCTCGGGCGCGGCCGGCTCCCCTCAGCGCCGCCGCCGCCGTGCGCCCGCACCCGGCCCCGCCAACCGCCCCCCGCCGGCGGAGCCGCTGCGAGCGGCGGCACCTCCTGACCGCCATTCCGCCCCAAAACTTTCCGTTTTCCCCTTCCCACTCTCCGGGACTTCCTTGTGCCGCCTGTGCGCGCGAAGGGGGAGGAGGAGGCGTGTGCGGCGGCGGCGGCGGCGGCGGCGAGGGGGGATTTACAGTCTCCTCGCAGGCTGGCCGGGACCCCGGGGGAAGAGGAGTTGCACCATGCGCTGCAAGTGAGGGAAAGTCTCCGCCAGCGCCGCCCGCCGAAGTTGAGGCTTTCCCTCGCCGCCCGCGGGAGCGGGAGCTGTGCCTTTAACGCCCGCTGCGCGAGGTGAGTTTCCGAGGCGGATTATTCATCCCGGGCACCTTTTTTTTTCGCCCCCTCCCCCCCATCCCCATACGCGCCGAGGTGACAAACGGTCTTCCCCTGGGCACCCCTCGAGCCCAGCCAAGCCTGAGCCCGTCGCCCCCACGTCCCCTCAGCAGCTTGCCCTGGCTCAGGCGGGGAGATCCGCCCGGAGCATGGGGGGCGTCGCTTAGCCACTGCCTGTTACGAGGAAGTTTTTTGAACCTAAGCGTTTCGAGATGTGTTTGGGGGCTTTGGAGGGGAACGCTAGGCCGAGGTGCTGTGTGTGGGGCTGTTGCTTCAGTGGTGGGTGTGCTTCCATGTGCCCCTGAGCTGACCGACTCCGTGGCTAGAGCGAGGGGCAGTTTCTGAAGCAGCTTCCTACTTCTGAAATAGTATTTCAATGGGTTTATTTATTTGTTTGTTTTTAAAGATAAATGCTCGGGGAGGGGGACGGGGACTGGGGGTGGAAATGCGAGGTATTCACGCTCAAGTGTGGAGTTTGCAGAGCCCGGGGTGGGGGAGGGGATCCCATTCATCGCCAGGGCTTGAATCAGCAGCGGGCGGAGGGGCCGGTCGCTGCCGTACATCGAAGTTTACTTCCAAGTAGGTAAACAAGTTAATCCCCCCACCCTCGCCCCCCATCCCTCCCTATCCCGCCCACCTCTCTCAGTGATGTATGCTGTTGCCAGCCCCGTTCGGGCGCTGCAGACTGGCGGAGGGGCGGCGGTGCTGCTGGGAAGCCCCTTGGGGAGCCTGGGTGCTGGAGTTGGGGGGAGCAGGGTTGCAGACTTGTTGCACACCAGTTTGCTTCAGGCCGGCGTGCCAGGCGTCACTGCGGTCGGTTTCTGGATGGAAGGGGCAGGCGGAGGGGCGCTGGGTGCCGGGCACCCTCGGGGCGGGAAGCTGGTGGACACCTTTGCCTGCACTGCTGTCATCTCGCAGAGCCTGTTCCCCATTTTGTGGTGCTGGTGTAATGTCAGCGGTTGGTCTGATGTTTCGGTTCGGTGCGGTGCGCGGCTAAATATTGGTGTGGTGTGATGTAAAGCGAATGACCCTTGACCTATTTAATTATATGTTGTTGGGTTCTCGAGTAGACATCCTGCACAGTACAAAAAGGGGGGAAAGCACACAAAGCCACACCCTAAAAGTTAGGCTTAAACATTAATTTATTAAGGTGAGTGTTTAGACTGAATAAAGACTTTCCTTTATGTTGTCTTAGCATGTCTCTTGCTGATCTCCACGAGGATTTGTACGGCGTTTTTCCTTTCTTGACGCACAGATCTTCTAAGTGTAGATGTGTGTATGTTGGTGGGGGAGGGGAAGGAGTCTGTTTGATAGAGCTCATTGACTCATGACAGAAGAAAATGTTGCAAAAAACTGAAATACTCCATTGAAAAGAGTGATTCTCAAGTGATGAGTTAAATAAAATGAAGTGCAGAATTAAAATTTCAAGACTGGTATTTTAGGCTGATAGTATGAAAACAAATATATTCTGCCAGAGGGAAATCTGATTGTAGGTAATAAATACAAGATCTTTACTCATGACAAATATCATGTCTAATCTTTCTTCCTTAGCCCATTTATTAGTGATACTTTAACTGAGATGGCTTGTGTGACATATACGAGGTTTAACATAATATAATGTGCTTACCATGTGGCTGCACATGCTGGATTTAGGCCTCTTCCTGTCCTACTGTGAGTATTGTCATATACAGAGACACTGGGCAGGTTCTGAAGTAAATCTGTTCATTCTGTGATAGCAGATGTTGTTGGCAAAAGAGTAGGATTGTCCTAGTGTGTTTAGGTGTTGGTTTGGTGTTTTTTTGTTGTTGTGTTGGTTTTATTAAAAAAAATGATAATAATTGTGACATCTCAACTACAGTGATAGTAAAAAAAGGGAAGCTTTTCCACAGCAGGTTTGTAGAGCAGGTGGGAGGAAACAGGAAAACGAGAGAGGGAGGATGCTATCACATTAAAAATACGTTAAACCTTTCTTGGGCTACATGCAGTAATACTAAAATTAGCTGCTGTAACTGTCTCGATACCTTCAGTGAGCTAAGCAACAACTCAGATTGTTTTTCCTTCCCCTAAGATGAAAAGGTGTGTTTCAGATACTACACATACATGTAAACACTGGAAACTACTCAACTGTCCAAGTCTCACAGAATGAAAAAAACAACCCCTCTGCAAATAGATTGCTGTCAGAATACATCCTCTGCCCTTTCTCAGCTTTTAAATAAGATAACTTAAATGCCCTCTCCTGTGCCACTATAGTGGATTATGCTCCCCGTTCTTTAGAGTGGATGCTGAGTATCCTACGCGGTTAAAAGTACTGGAAAAGCAAAAATTACTCAAGTCCTTAATAGGGAACAGGGGTATGTCTGCACTTGGAATCATCAGGGATCTGCACCACCAATTTGCCCACTTTTGGTCCTGCTTCTGTTTTATAGATGAACTTTTCCCATTTCCGTGGTGATGGAGCCATACAGACTATTGTCCACTTGGTTGATCTAATGTGCTGGGCCTGCTGGCTGAGCTCCCTGAATGGAGATACCTCTAGCAGTGGCAGTTGTTAAAGGCCTACAGCTCAGAGCTTGGAAGAAATAGAGAACACCTTTCAGTACAGACGGGGTGTTGTTTCTCAGTATCTAAGTCAGCAGCATGATACACCTGGGACTTAGCTGTGTGCTGAATTTGGTTCATTGTGGAGATGAGACTGGAAACTTCATCCAAAGGTTTTAGACTGGCAGTTACTGAAGATAGTGAGTGCATGTCTGCTTTCATGTCATTAATTTTTGTTGTATTCTGTTGGTACTGTTAGGAGTCCAGTGCTCAGACTCACACTGTAGTTGGTATCGAGCTATGTTATTTATATTTTAGCAGTGCCAAGGGCCTCCATTCAAATCGGGGCTGTTTTGGGAACATTGTAGCTGAGGATTCTTGCACGGAAAAGACTGTAATGTGATTAAGCAAGAGGAATAAAAAGTCAGGAGGGTAAATGGTGGAAAAAACTGACTCAGGAAAACAGCAGCTGATTGTAGTGCCTTATCTGTGGGACAAAAGTGTGACCTCAGCTGGTAGGAGACAGGAGAGTTAGCACCTGGTGGCATTGCTGCTGGTAAATCGGGCTGCTCTGTGCAAAGGAGAGTGTTGGCATCCCTTCACCTTTGTGACCTGTGATCTGTACCCTGTATCCTCTTTACTATTGCTCTTTTAATACCTAGTATTAGCTTATGTACCCCATCCTGCCTATAAAACGATCGAGGTTTTGTAAATCTTGAGAGCAGATTCTTTTTTTCAAATATTCATTATGAGGCAAGATGGAAGTAATTTTGTAAACTCTTTTTTTCAGCTGCTAAATTCAACTCCATTCCATCTACCCCTCCCTCCTCTTGCCTATTTTTAGTTAGGAGGAAATAGCTGACCTCTTTACAGTGAGAACCCAGACCCCCTGGGTGCCATTTATAGGTTTCTGTGAAATGGCCTACTTGGACAAGTTGTTTGAAATTAAACAAAAACACTGAAGCTGTGGCTCTGCATAGGAATAGCAGCCTTCCTGTCAATACAAAATCTATCATTGTAACGATACCAAAACAGATGTCCAAAGCTGCCAAATGGATTTGGGGTATTTTTCTTTGGTAGGCAAGAGAATATTTTAAAGGCTTTTTTTTTTCCCCCAGTTATGTCAATCTGGTTATTAGTATAATGGAATTCCATTTAAGAAGAACTGACACTACTTTGTTTTGCAAACACATGAAGCACTCCACATCTTAAGTTAAGACTGTGTAAAAGCAAGGGGGAATCTAAGAAGGATGTTCAGTTTCATATGAAAAGGTCATAATTTTTATCAGTCTTCTTCTTGCATAAAGGTCTTAGAGGTGTGTACATTTATAGTTACGAAGGTTTAGTAATTCCATTGAAACAAAAAATTGCTCCTGCAAGCTTAACTGCAAAGAAATTTAACTGAATACATGAATATTTTTGAAGGTTAAGGGGCACAGACGTCTTGCTGTGCTTTTCTTTGCCAGTGTTTGTATTTAGTGTGATACCATGATGCCTGAAAAATACTGGACTTCAGTAGCAGATATTTGGTGTCTTCATTTGTTGTTTGGGGAGAGGAGAGTCTATGGTTGTTTATGCAGTCTGTATGTCGCTTCTTCAATCCTCTGTCCAAGTTTCTTTACTCTGAGCTACTAGTATGACTGCACTAGGAAAAGGGCCTTGGAGTTAGGTATATCCGATGTTTTGACTATTGTTTTCAGAGTCTTGATGACTTCATGTAGTAAACGAGGCATTACAGGATTTAACCCCATTTCTCCACCGTCTCTATTTGTAGTATGGACAATCAATAGACATTTACTTGCCCTATTTAAATTGGGGTGAATGTAAGGATTCACAATTTACAGTGAGGTTGCAACAGAATTTTATATCAAGAACCCTCTACTATCCATGCAGTACAACATCATGAAAATAATACTGTAGAAAGCAATTATTTTAATATTTTAGCTAAGTGCATTGCATAAGCTTGGTTTGGCTTCATTGTGGAGTCTTACTCATTTGCTATGAGAATTAATGCAGTATACTGTAAACATTGTGGACTAAATAGTGCCTCTTGACGCTTAGATGACACAACTTGTTGCCTGTTTATGAATAGATGAGAACTAATAGTGTGTAATAATTTTGTGTATATATATATGCACACACTCATCTAAATACTTTAGTCTTGCTGAGTGCAGAGTTTTATTGACTCTTTGCCACTGCAAGCTTTTTAAACAGAAGGATCTCCATTAATATGTAACGGTTGCTCTATACATTACTCCACTGCCATTCAAAACATGATTGCGTTTACTGACCTAAATTTCATTTAAGCTCCTCATTTGTAGATGCAGTTTAACCTCTTCCTGCTATGTACTGGATGTAGAACACATTTTGTTACATAAAATCATAGTTTTGTTAGGTTGAAAGATGTGGTAACTTCAAATGTGATTTTATTGCCTTTTTCTTATTGAAACACAACTTTCCCATACCTACAGTAAGTTGTTGATAAAGCAGAGAAGTAATGTTTTCCCCTTAGACATCAAGAATACTTGGAAAAATATCCTTTGACGTTATCTTGAAAAAAACAAAGAGGATTTTCTTTTGGTGGATAGATTCCCTTTGTCATTCTGCCAAGTAATACATTTGTTGTGCTCCTTTTTGAAGGCAGTAAACTGCACCGGATGTACAACTTTGGCTTCTGCTGTATTTTGCTGTATACCAGTATCAGCTCTTCATTAATCCTGACCACTGAGCAGAAGCTCTGCAGAATGCTCTTTTCAGTTCAAGAGCTAAGCCAGCTATTTACGATTTTTGTTTCTGAACGATCACATCATAATAGCATTGCTGAAAGGACACCTGTGTTGTTACAATTAACATGTGTACCACTGTCGTTACATTTCATGTTTAAAAGTGTCCACTAATGAGTTTGTGACGATTTGAACACAATCCAGTGGCCTACAGCAAAATCATTGACAGGGCACGCTTCTGAAAGAATTGACCTTCATGCTGTACAGTTATTGCATAATGGGGTTTTTATAAAGTTAAGTGAAAATACAGATTTTTGGTGACTCCATATATGTTGTTTACATAAAATTAAGAATTGTTATAACCACATGATGGCTTTCAGTGTCATTCAGCAGCTACAAGTTGGTTGTTGTCTATGCCAGAGGGCTTAGACTGGCAGAGGATATGTGTGTGTCCAGAGACCTACTGATGTAAAGACTCCTGTTAGCACATAGTCTCAGATGGGTTTGTTAATCAGTAATTAGTTTCACAAATAGTAATGGTTTAAAATGAACTGCACTAATCGTTACATATGTGCACATGTACCTACATATATGTGTGTGCACGTAGTGTTAAGGTAGTCTGAAAAGTAACTGGAGAGAAAAAGGAGTCACTCCAAGGTAGAACAGTGCTAGAGTGTGATGCTCTCAAACCCTGAACTAGGGTGTGCTCTGGTTTTAGGCTCTGGTCAGCAGCACCTGAGGTGCTGCAGAGCCAACAAAATAAAGGCAGGACTAGGCCAGGCAAAGTGTCAGGATCTGGGAGAAGACCTGTAGCACCATTTAATTACGTGCATGCTGAAATGTAGCAAACTTCGGAGTGGGTACTGTTCTTGTACATGTGACTGAGCATGGCGAGAGCAGGAGGTAACAGCTGGGGTACTACATGTGACTGCAGGATGCATTCAAACTTCAAAATTACAATCTCTTAATTTAATTAAAAGAAAAATATTATGTTCAGTTATTGATTGTGCTTTGAAGTCAAGTTTAAACCCTGACGTCAAAAGAGAGACTGAGGAAAAATTCCCCCTTTGCAGATGGGGTTGAGCTTTGCTGACAGGGTGGGACAGAGACTCCAAGCACAGACAGCGCCTGTTCATACTATGGGGATTAGTTTCCAAGGATATCTATCTGGTGCTTTTTGCTCTCACAAAACAAAATTAACTCCTCGTGCCCATTATGCACACATAAATTAGACTGCTAGGAATTTGATTATAGAATTGATGGAAGCACAGGAAGATATTCATAATGTTACCAAGTCTAAGCATTTGGCACTCTTCTGTTGTAGTTTGACTGCCTGCATGTTTTTAATTGTTTTAACTGACTTTCATGCTTTTTAAATACAAGGGCTTCTGTAGATTTATGTAGTGTTAATATAGTTTACTTCAAAATTTGTTGACTTTTAAAATGAAATAATGTGATATGGAAGGCACCGATAAAAGGCAGGCCCAATTCCAATTATTCTAGTGAGGAAGACTTCCTCCTTATCCCAGTTCTCAAAAATGAAAGTAAAGAGCAGAAGCAGGTACATTTTTGTAACATTGCATGTTGTTCACAAGGTACCTTGTGTCATTCTGTGAAAGGTATTCAAGGCTTCTTTATTTGTGTTTTGACTATTACTCTGGTGTGGTGTTTGTTTTTTGAGAAAGTTGTGTTGGTGGGTTTTTTTGGATGATATTATAAGTCAGTAACAATGCTTGTTTGTATTGTAGGCATCTGTTTTAATATTAAGAAATCCAAACCTGCACATCTGTGATACTTCTGCTTGTTTCAATAACTATCTTACATAATCGATTAATTTGTATTAGCCAGTTAGCTACAAAGTGGTGCATGAATCTATAGTAAAAAATCATCCAGTTTCATTCTCACAGGATTTTATGTGCTTGGAAAAAAAAATCAGACAAGCTGAAAGGATGGTCCTGAGTGCAACATTACAGTTGAAAGAAAGACCCTATTTATTATATATAGCTTAAGTTCACTATAACATTAACATAATGCTGCCTCTCACTGCTGAAATCACTGAATGAAATAAGCTTTTGTGAGACCACCATCATGTCTTTATTACCTAATCTGGTAATGCTAGGTAGAGGTTAGGTAAAAATAGGATGTAGCTTAAGCAGTTTACAAGGAGGAAGAGTGGGAAAGGTTACCTCAAAAACTATACTATGCAGGTTATGTCTGTCGAATAGACAACAAAAATGCTTTAGGAATTTTCTGAACTGTATTTTTTTCTTGGCTAAAATAACATGCTTTCTAAACACTTAATCCTGCTCATTTCTTCAGTGTTGTGATGGTAGTATAGTAGTTATTTTCTAATATGTTAGTACTTTTCTGTGGTTACAGCAATGGCTTTTTATGTGTTTTTGTTTCTATTTTTGTTGTGTTTGTATGCATATGTGCTTATTGCTAGATGTTATTTTTTCAGTTTTTCTTAGAGTAAGCAGTATATTCTTTGTGGTATTTATTACATTACTAGCAGCATATATTTTGGGTTTAAAAAAAAACAAACCTTAAAACATGGAGGGATTCTTGGTGAATGGTGGCTTTGCAGATAAGGTGTGCTGTGCATAGCAGGTGTTTGTGTACATGCAGTCCAGTGTGAAAGAAAGGAATTCCATTTTGTCATACTAAAAATGTATAGTGACCTCTATATAATACTAAAGTGTCCAGATAATTGCTCTGAAAATCTAATACTAAAGTGTCCAGATAATTGCTCTGAAAATCTAATACTAAAGTGTCCAGATAATTGCTCTGAAAACTTGTTTATAGTTGTTTTCTCTTTTCTTCATGTTGCCCCGAGACTACTTTGAAGCATAACATTTTCCTCTCTTTTTAAAAGTAAAATTCAATATAAAAAGAAAAAAAATCAGTTCCTTTAGGTCTTTATAAGGCAATTAATAGGGCACTGCTGTCCACAGATGGATACTTACAGTGGAATGCAAATTATTTATCTGGCTACTGTCCTACAGAGCAACAGTGATTTTATTAATGAGTGATTTGGAAGTTTCAAAGATCAAAACACACAGTCAGTTTGTTACTAGTTTATTAAAAAGTGCAAATATGAAAGTCTACTTACTGAAGTACAACTCTGTTTTCAGTCAAATGGTAAATTAGGATAGCAAAGTGCCAAAATAAAATTGTGGGGGAAGAAAAAGGTTTAGACTCTTAGATTGTCTTTGATCAAGCCTCTGTTCAATTTTTCCAACCTTTTTGTAATCACCTTTAAGCATTAAAGAAAACAAACCCAAAAAACATCCCCCTGATGAAAACTATTGGAGTTTCTAGGAGCTTACAAGGTTTCGTTTCAGTGGATATTTTCTGTTTCTTGATTTTAATTTGTCAGCTCCATGATGCATGAGTAATGGTGTCAAGGGCAGAGTTGATTATACATTTATGTTCTGAACATTCAATAAATCCCATTCTAGTTATGGCCTGATAATGCAAACATGTATTTGGCACATGCAGGAGAATTCTAGGATCAGGCCTTACATAATGGCAACACAGATCCTGGCTAATTAGGTATACGTTTCTGAGCTTTTTTTAAAATGACTGATGATGTGTGTGATTTTTAGCTTTAGTCCTGACAGTCAGTGTTCTGGTAGTGAAACAAATTGTGGCATCTCTCTTCCTTTCTATGGCCCTCATCAGTAGTAAGATCATGGGGTGCATCAGGAAGAGTGTGGCCAGCAGGTCTAGGGAGCTTCTTCGCCCCCTCTACTTTGCCCTGGTGAGACCACACTTGGAATACTGCGTCTAGTTTTGAGCTCCCCAATTCAGGATAGACAGGGACTTGCTGGAAGGACTCCAGCAGAGAGCCACAAAGATGACTGGGGGACTTAAGCATCTCCCCTACAAAGAGAAGCTGTAAAACCTAGGGCTGTTTAGTCTGGAGAAGACTGAGAGGAGATCTTATCAGTATGTACGAATATCTGAGGGGTGGGTGTCAGGTGGATGGAGCCAATCTCTTTTCGATGGTCAGCAATAAGACAAGGAGCAATGGCTACAAACTGGAACATAGAAGGTTTCATCTCAGCATGAGGAGAAACTTCTTTACAGTGAGGGTGACAGAGCATTGGAACAGGCTGCCCAGAGAGGTTGTGGAGTCTCCTTCTCTAGAGACTTTCAAAACCCGCCTGGATGTTTTCCTGAGTGAACTACCCTAGGGGATCCTGCCTTGGCAAGGAGGCTGGACTCAATGATTTCTGGAGGTCCCTTCCAACATCTGAAGTTCTGTGATTCTGTGACATTTTGCATCAGTGTAGCTTCCATGATCTATTTTGAATACCATTCTTATCTGATTCCTCTCAATGTTCTTTGAAGTTTCTGTACCTGACAGACACTACAAGATTTAGAGCCCTGTTTCTTTAAAATGTGCAGGAAATACGCTGGCTGTGTTGAAATTTACCTAAGCTTCATATTTTGCAGAATGAAGTGTAGGGCTTAGCAATTCGAAGTTGGAAACAAATGCATTGATAAGTGAAAAGCTTAGATAGATGGTTGGAACCTGTGACTCTTCAGTCAAGTGCCATTGGTTTTTCAGGCCAGCCTACATCATAAGGCTTAAGAAACTCAAGCACCACCAATGATGCAACCAATGATGCATCTGACAAGTAGCGTCAGGATGCTCTTGTCGTTGCCTGTCTAGATCATGTTTAGTCTCAAAACTGTTCTGCTGACTGTTACCCTATTATATGAGGCCCAACATGTCAGGTCCTACATCTGATGCTAGTCTTTTGCTTAAGGGTTACTTCGGTGTCAAGACCATGTGCCACCCTTCCCACACAGCATTAGGTATTCTTTGCATGTTTTACATTGAGGAGAGGCTAGAGTTCTACTTTCTCTTAATTTTTTATGTGATGGATCACAGCAGTCAGCTCTTACTACTTTGTTCAGACCTCAACACCAAGACTACTGCACCTGACTGGTTAATAACAGTTAAGCAAAGTCTCCGGGAAGTATGAGTCCTACAGCTGGCTTCATTGATACGGGGAGGCTCAGCTGTAAGGCAGAAGTGTGGTAGTTCGTAGTGCAGTACTTCACCTTTCACGTTAGGCGTTTGCCATAGAAATAAGCATTAGGTTTCACTGCTCCAAAATGCAAAACCAAACCCACAGAATCAGTATGCCTGTGTACTCGTGTGGTCTGCGTGTTTAATTTCAATTTACTGTTTTTCTCTGGGGTGCTTTCTCTGTCAACAGATAAGGAAAATTACACAGGAGTATTAAGTTTATTTTTTTAACCTTAAATTTTCTGACTCAAACTTCTTTTTTGTTTGATGAGTCAAATATTCTACAAATAGTTGTTTTACATAAATATGTAATTATTTATGGTGTTAGCATTGTCTTAATTGTTATTTTTGTCTTTGGAAACACATATGGTTATTTCTCTGGTGTCTCAAGTGGAGTGAACGTCTTACCAGGCTGTTTAACATGCTAACACATGTGAGAAAGCATGCCCTGTGGCCTGAAACATCATTTGCCATTTGCCTCAGTCTTCTAGTTTCTGTTTGTATGAATTGCGTTTGGTTAGGTTGAATTTATTATTGATTTCAACTGTTTGTAAATATTCTACTGACAGACCATTTGCTTGTGTCTCCTTTGAGCCAGCATTTTACCCTCATTAGTCTATGGACGTGTTCTTTTGAATGGTAGCCAAATGTATTCATAAAAGCAGGAAAATTAAAGGAAAAGGAGAGCTGTGTGACCTTTTATTTGTAGACAGTTACAAAACTGCCTGTTTGACTGTATACTATGTGTTTTTGTTGCCTTTTTCCCCCCAGGCTTTCCCTTTTTCTCAGGTTTTCCCAGCTTCTCAGCATACACAGCTATTTGCTCAGATGCTTTAATTGCTCTTTCTGTGGTTCGGGTTTTTTTGTACATCGTTTGATTTGATTTTTGAATACTAAAGCTACTAGGTAAATAACAGCTGTAATATCAGTTCTCTGATTCTGTAGTTTCAAACTGTGGCTTGAAAGCTACTAGGGGGCATAAAGATCTTTTTTAGATTCAGTGTACAAGGTATCTTTATAGGTTCATTAATTTAGAGATAATAAAATCCATTGATCTAATTATTATGTAGACTTGTTACGGATGTAAAGATACCTGTTTTTGTGACTTATTACTTTGTGGATGTATATATCATTATGCAAGTCATAGTCTTTGTGTTCTCAGAAGGTAAACTATTCCAACATTAAATTTTAGCACCACTTTTGTTACATTGTGTAGATTTTAATTAAAATATCCCTTCTTTTCTGTAAGACTGTGATCAGTATTCTCTGATAGAACAGGGATCTGGTTGATCTTTAGTTGCCCAAAGAGTAATTGGAAGGATCATTTGAATTCCCTTCGTTTGTGTTTATCATATCTGCCACATAGCAAGCCTGCTCAACTGATTTGTGTTCATTTTTATTTTGTGGTCTTATGCAGTACTGTTTTTGTTTTAGACTCCAGCCATTTATAAGGTACCATCACATTTCAGTAAATTCAAATTCTTGCATCTTAATGTCCGGGATTTTGGTAGTTGATGTTTGTATAATTTCTGTTCATGGCTTGAGAGCCACATTCCTTGCTAATGTTAGGAGGGGTTAGGTAGAGGAGAGGTGTATATGGTGAGAGTGGGAAGTAAAACAGGCTCTGGCTGTTTACACATTCCAGGCAATCGTAGATCTGCTCTCTTTGAGGCCTAAAATATTTTCTTGTATCGGTCTTGCAGATCCAGGATATTGGGGTGCCAGTGAAAATAAATAGTAATGTGTTCATCTCTTAAGTGGAAACGTAACAAACTGTATTTTACCTTTTTGTGTGTGTGCATAATAGTAAAGATTAGCAGTGCTTTGTAATTAAAATATAGCATTTTTAGAAATACTGAAAATTGTGTTTATTGCCATGCTTTCTTCAAGACTTGACTATAAATGGACAAAATTTTACTCCTTCCTTTTTGCTCATTTATTTCAAAGGGAAAGTCACACAGTCAAAATTTACTACCTAGAATTTCTGTTTTCAGCATGATAACCTTTGGCTCAAGGAACTGACAGTCCCTCTTTCTGATTTGCATGTAATGCATGTACATGCAGTTTTTTTCATTTATTTTGTGGTGAATTTGTGTGAATGAAAAACTCCTTTGTAGTTTTTCATTTGATTATCCTGTCTTCCAACACTTAGGTTTCAGAGTTCTGATGAAGTAAAAAAAACCCACAAAGCTATCCACCAATATGTCTACTTTTGTTTGTTTTTGGAGGTTTTTTTGAATATTGGAAATTATTTCCTACAGTTTGCACTAAAACACAGACTGGGCAGGCAGATGAAGAATGATTTCTCCCAGGTTTTGCGTAATATAATGAACAGACATTCTATTTGTTATTATTTATTATCAGTGTTTGTGTATGTGTGATTTCCTTCCTCGAAGCTTACTTTCTTAAAGCTATATATTGTGTGTGCCATTATTTTAGTTTTCCCAAGTGGAATGCTAGTGCCACTTTGTCACTCCAGCAACTTGCCTTGTTGATGGGACTTGATGTGTCTCAGCTTCCTACTGACTGCTTTCTAAACAAAATTTGTTGCACTCCGGAAATACTACCGTATAATTATGACACATAAAGTAAGATAGTCCCACTGAGATAACAGCTGTTTCTTCAGTCTTAAAACCATTCTAGCCACATGCATTGCAAAAGGTAATTCAGACTGTACCTTTTTTTTTCCAAAGACAGTTAATTGCTTAAAACTTTCTTGCATGGCTGTGTCATCTAATTTGCATTAGAGTCATTAAACCTCTTTCAGAAAAGATGTAGGCTACTTCATCTAGACCACCAGCAACTTGGATAGACTCATGGCAAGATCTCTCCCTTGGCTACCTTCTTAGGAACGCAGTACTGCTCTCATCGTGTAGTGACCTGGATGTAAAGCTAGAGGTTGCTGGGAGGGGAGATCATCAGACTGAGTTTAGCCTAAATAGAAGTAAACACAAAGGTTACCTGCATCTCATTATTTCTGTGCATTTATGACAAGCACTCAAGACTGTTTGTATGCCAGCTATGGCTCACACTGATTACATTAATAATTTGTGTCTCTAGGCTGTGTACTAGCTGGATGTTTTAAGAAGCCAGCATTTTTAAATATAGCTATCTAAACAAGTGGCTTGGTTTTCAGAAGCTTTGAGTAGGTACAGCTCCAGTGGAAATTAGAGAAATTAGTGTCTGCTTAATGTCTGGATAGGTAATTATCCATCATAACATCATGCATCATAACATTCTGGCAACAGAAGATCACATTCCTGTTTCTCTCCTAAGGTAAATAAAGTAGTATTTTAGAGGGGAAAAAGTCCTACCAAGTGGCTACTGCCACTCTCTATATAGGTTTCTTTCTTCTTTTTCTTTTTTTTTTCACTTGATAAGTTTATTGAGAGGGCTAAATTTGGTCCTGATCTTCAGAAGCGACTCCTGACATTTAAAACAAAAGTGACTCTCGAGGTGTTGGTGTATTGTTTTCTGTTGAAGTTAGGGGGCCTTTGCTGTGAATTTGTAACAAGTTTGTTTCCAATATGTGTTTAGTAATTATTTAGTGTTTGAGGTAGCAGGAAGATGTACTGTTACCATGATTCAGATTAATATTTATTACAAATGTTTCCTACCTTAAAAAAAGGCATGAAAACATATTTTGTGGCTGAAATGGTAGGAACTGGGAACTTCTTTCAGTTTTAAGCAAACAAAACATCTAAAGAAACAAGAATATGAGGTGTAGTGACTTCATGCAAAAAAAGCTGACCCAAATGCTTCTAAAAATGAATCAAATATACCCATTAATTATGTGTCTGAGTGTCTATAAATTAGTATTCTCAAATGATGAACTTTACTATGTAAGAACTATATCCAAATTCAGCAGGCCTGGAGGTTGATTCTGTTGCTGAGGTGTTTTGATTTTGTTTTTCTTTCCTTTTTTTTCTCCTCCTCTGTAGTTTAGAAATCTTGGCAAGCTGGTTGAGGAGAATTTAGTGGAAGATGCTATATTTATTACAAGAAATTTGAAGTGCAGGACAAAATGTGATTAACTATTCCTGTCCACAGAGGAATTCAGGAGCTGTAAAACAGTAGCTTAGACTTCCATCTCGTTTCTTTCTATTTAATTGGCCTGCAATGAAGCATAATTTTGGCTGTTTAATATAACAAATAAGTTTTGAGCCACAGAAACTGAAAGCAAATTTTAGACACAGAGATTTTGTTCATCATCTTCTTAGCTAGTAACAACAGTCTTTGACAGCCAACCGCTCTATAGCAGGTTTGCATTGTTGACTTGGCAATACAGTCTGGGGCTAATTGTTCAAGAGTCTACATACTACTTAATTACTTTGTTTAGAATTGTTAATTGGTACTTTATTCCACAAAATTTCTTAGAACTCGTGTTATGAATCTGGCTATTGCAGTGAAGAGTAGGGCTCTGTCAAAGGAACAGGCTGCTTGTGATAAAAGGAGGCTGTTTTAGTAGTATATTTCTTCAGCTGCAGCTGATCAGTAAGTAACGCCTGCATAGTCATTACATAGTCATGCCACCATCTCACTTTGTATTTTCATATGGGTCTCTGTTAAAATTAGGGAGGAATGCCACCTTCCAGAATATGTGAAACATAAAGACAATTTCTAGTTTATCAGCAAGATACTGTTTGAAGAGACCCTTCCTAGTTAAAGCTAAAGAAAAGGGGTATAGTTTGGTCCTTGCAGGAGGAACACCTCACCCCATTGACAGGTTTTTGTTGGCCTCTTGCAATTGTTTTTTTAAGAAGGTTTCTCTCATGATTGGTTTCACAGGTTTTGAACTCGATAGTTTCAAAGCCTATTTTAGGCTAGTCTGTTTCCTGTGAATAGTGATGCCACGTCATGCTGGTGAGAAATGAATTGTGTTTTGGTCCTGCGGATCTTGCTTCACTTACTAGATTTTTATGTTCCTCTGGGAAGTGAGGAGAGAGCAAAAGAGAGAAGCAAACAACAATGCTGAAATGGTGTGGATTTGTTGGAGAGGGAGCCACACATGCCAGCTTTCCTCACGGTTTGATCTTCTCCGGTGTTTTTGTAAGTGGTGAGGCTGGTTGAGGCTGGTAGCAAGACAGTAGTTGGAAGAGTCTGTGATCTCTTGGAAGGTCAGCATTTACATAGCACTGGTTTCGAGCCTGTAATTGAGAAATGATCTTTCTGAAAGCAGAAATTGGTTCTGAAGGTGTCCATAAATTGCTGCAAATTGACATGTTAATGAATCTTAAAAAAACCCACAACAAATAAATAGAGGAAAACTAAAGCAGAAAATCCTGCCCTTCATAGAATCATAGAATAGAATCATAGAATCAACCAGGTTGGAAGAGACCTCCAAGATCATCGAGTCCAACCTATCACCCAGCCCTAACCAGTCAACCAGACCATGGCACTAAAATGCCTCATCCAGTCTTTTCTTGAACACCCCCAGGGACGGTGCCTCCACCACCCCCCTGGGCAGCCCATTCCAATGGGAAATCACTCTCTCTGTGAAGAACTTCTTCCTAATATCCAGCCTATACCTACCCTGGCACAACTTGAGACTGTGTCCCCTTGTTCTATTGCTGGTTGCCTGGGAGAAGAGGCCACCCCCCACCTGGCTACAATGCCCCTTCAGGTAGTTGTAGACAGTAATAAGATCACCCCTGAGCCTCCTCTTCTCCAGGCTAAACAGGCCCAGTTCCCTCAACCTCTCCTCATAGGATTTGTGTTCCAGGCCCCTCACCAGCTTTGTTGCCCTTCTCTGGACATGTTCCAGCACCTCAACATCTTTCTTGAATTGAGGGGCCCAGAACTGGACACAGTACTCAAGGTGTGGCCTGACCAGTGCTGAGTACAGGGGAAGAATAACCTCCCTTGTCCTACTGGCCACACTGTTCCTGATGCAGGCCAAAACAAAGTTAAGCAGATTGCAGACGTGGTAACTGAGCACTGAGAGTTGTCTTAGGGATATAGGGGCTTGTATTTTGAGTTGACTCTGAATTGTCAATTTGATATGTGTGGGAGGTAAAGTGAACTTTTCATGAAGAACATTCGCATAAGAGCAATTACTATTCATGGTTCTTCTGGTGTACACTTACCTGTATGTTCTGGGAGAAGAGTTTTCAAGTCTTCTGAATCAAAGAATTGCCTCACTTTTTTTGAGCAACACGTCTTTAGATCGTCTGTAGTTGTTTGGCTGTTGGAAAGATATACTTAGCTTTCCAGTAAATACAGTTCTCTTATTTTCTAAAACTGTAATTTTGTCATTATAATTGCAAGCTTTTTAATGAAAATGCTGATGACAAAAAGAATATTTGTGTGAAGAAGTTGATTATGCTTGATGATACAAGAAGAAAATTAGGCCAAAATTTTATGTTCCCTATCATGCTTCCTTACCACAGGCATGTATGCCTTTGTTCTAGTTGTTCCTGTAAGAGTTTGCTGACCATTTTAGGTGTCATATGGTAGCCAGTACTGTACAGGTTAACATTGATCTAAAAATGAGCAGTTTTTAGAGCCAAGAGCTGATCTTTTTGCTGATTCCAAGTATGTCTCTTTCCTGCTTGAACTTAGCTTAATGTAGAATAAGGCCATTTCTCCTCAAGAGCTTCTATTTCTTAAACATCAAAACCAAAGTGCCGTTTGCTTCATTTTGCTTCATAAATTGTATCTTGAGGTGTTAACTTCAGTAGAAAATAATAAGAGACTTCCCTTCCAAATATATTTCTATACTTAAAGAATACTTTTGTGAAATGTATCAGACACTTCCTTCAAATAGCATACGGCCATGAGTATTTATTATTTATGCCTGTGCTTTAATTGTATAAAAAACAGTTCTAGGGAGATAAACAGCAGTACTCCCATGCGGAGTGTGTGTGTGTATGTTTAGGACTTGGCCTTAATTGCAAGTTTATAAACTCTAGGAATTTCCTGTCTGGAACAGAAAAGTTTTAAAATCCAGTACTTAAAAGCTTTCAATGGGCAGTGAACAACTAATTGCTGGGCCTTCTGGTTCATCTTTGTAGTTCATGCTTTGTCTTTGTTCATGTACCTTCATTTCTCTCTCAACAAAGACAGGGTGAAGGGATGTTGGATTGCTGCCTGCAATGCCCTTAAGGAAGAACAAGTCTTTGAGGCTTCTGTGTAAATGACGTGGCATTTGCTAAGGACAAAGTTAGCAACTATGTTGATTGCTCATGAAACATATTGGTGTATAATTGTGCTTTGAAATTTCCTTTCAAGTCTTTCTTTCCTGTCTGAATTTTATATCCACTAGCAAATTCAGTCTTGATCTGCAACAACAACAAAAAAAAGAACAAAAAATATATTCCAAACGTTGTGTAAGTCACAGTTAATTCCTCCTGTAATAGCTCTTAGAGAAGTTAATGCACCGGGTCTGAGGTGGAGGCCTGTCACCAAAGGAATGAAATAAATTACAGTGAGATTCAAAGGATAAAATGACAAGTCAGGTGTAGATGAAACATTGATCGGATGAAGGAAATAGCTGTGAATACACAGCCTAGTTTATAATGTAGGGAAAAGGGAATTCACGTAGTTCCCATGCAGTGTGCGGATGGAGTTTGAATGATTTATAAATAACTGTTATTTTTCCCCCTCTTACATTCAGTACAGAATTTTTTTAAGGCAGGCATTAGACTTCATTTACCTCCCCGTTTTGAGAAACAAGGTAGACCTTTTTCACATTGAGATACATTGTTTACCATATTCTCCCAAACTGCTATGAAATCAGCATGTAGCACTCTTGTCTTTCATGTGTCCCCCATACTGAGGTTCAGCAGACCTGCCCTGACACATTCACAAGCTGCTGGATGTTGCAGGCCGTTTCTCAATGTCATGGCTGGCTCCTTGTTGCTTATGCATGTTGGTGCACACAGATATCCTCTGATTTAGATAAAGCATCTTCTGGTACGGTGTAACATACTTGATGCAGCCCCTAAGCCTCTCCCTGAAAACTTTACCGCAGGTGTTTACTGTGGCGAAACACCTCTGTCAGAAGATGTTACGGAAGCCAGGGAGGAGGTTAGTGGCAGCGATATAAGGCAGCAAGGCCAAATTCTTGTGACTCGGATGTTTGGCTGCTGAATTATTGCTGGCAAATCGCTTCCCGTTGGTTGATGAAGAGGGCTGGAGTGTGCCCTGTGGGACAGTGGGGTTGGAGGTGTCATGCTTTGAGAAGGAGAGAGCAGCCAACTGCACAAGATACCCCCTGCTCTCCTGCTCACTGGCAAGAGCTGTCCATCAGCTGTGGCTGTTGTTTTGTGTGGTTAGTTTTTACTGACTGAGATGACTTTAATAGTTTAATTTATGTACCTTGGCTTTATGGATGTTTAGCCCTCCAAATACTCAAGAGGCTCCTAAAATAGCAAAGATACTATTAATTAGAAGCTAAAAGGAACATAAGCTTTAAACCATACTTTCTTTTATTTGCTCATCTTTTAATACATGTTTATATTTAAAACTACACCTTCGGTCTCAACTTTGCACAGCAAGTAAAATGTTTTGACAGATGATAGCTGAGTTTACTATGTAAAAGAAAACTTATGCAATTATCTTTTTTTTTTTTTCCTTTCCTTTTTATCTTGCATATTTGAGACACTTGTCACAGTCAGTTTCATTGCAGTTTCTCAAGGTCACTGTTTTTCCCATCCAGTTTGTTGGATGTTTTACTCAATAGTAAGGAAAATTTTAAAACAGTAAGAGTAACACAAAATTAATTTCAAATTCACAGAAGCAAAGAAAAGAAATATCACTGATTTACTCTCTGAAATTATTCTTTCCCACTTGTTTAAAATGGTGCAGATTTCACATTATTGATATCTCCTAAAACAGGGGAAAGGGGACAGGGAAGAAATAAGAATAACAAAATGAAAGGTCTTATAGCTAAACGCCCAATGTGCAATAGGATATTTTTCTGTCATTTGTGCACTAAGAAACAAAAGAGTAAAGACAGTGCATTGGGCTAGAACTCCTCTGGTCTGAGATGAAAGTTTATCTGGTTTATTGTACTTCTAAAAATATATTGTTTGTTTTTCTGCTAATGAGTCCATGCCAGGTTATTGTTTACCAGTTACCATTCTAGTCCAAATCAGAATTGAAGTTGGCAGAACATAAAAGGAAATTTCAAGATGGCTAAATCTCATCATCCAGAGTTTCATTTACTGTGTGTTTTTATAACTTCAAAATTACAACAGAGTGAGGAACAGGCGTACTAGGTCCACTAGCACAATATGGTATTCAGTTCAAATAACTGATACATCTGTGCATTCATCTTAATCATGGATTAAAATCCCAGTATTACTTACTGCCTTTAAAATGAAAAATCTATTTGTCTATTAAAAGTAGATCTGTTGAGTGCAATACTACTATGGTCTTTTCTGAAACTTGTTTCTTGCCCATCCATTTGAATTTACTAGTTCTGCACAACCAGTACCTAGTTAACCAGTAGCAGCTGAATAGGTGTAGTTGAAGTGTAGAAGACAATGAACATTTCTTACTCATCAGTGAGGAAGCACATATAAAGCGCTGTGCTTTTCATTTGTGAAGTGGCCAGACTTGCTGTGGTGGTGTGAAATGATAGGGGTAGGTGTTCTGCTTATCTGACCTTTGATTATCTCTGTTTTCCTAAAAAACAGTATTTGTGTGGTTTACAGTCATAGAATCACAGAATGTCTCAAGTTGGAAGAGACTCATATGAATCGAGTCCAACTCCCTGCTCCTTGCAGGACTACCTAAAATTGAACCATACAACTAGAAATGTCATTTGGATACTCCTTGAATTCTGGCAGGCATGGTGCTCTGACCACCTCCCTGGGAATCATGTTCCATCCTCTCTGTGAAGAACCTTTTCCTAATGTCCAGTCTGGAATTGTCTCTGTCCATCCCTCTCATAAAGGAATACTTGACTCTGTTAATAACATCAGCCTCACTGAACAGAGTGTTGATGTGCTTAGAGATAGGAGATTCTTAAGGATCTTTTGAGAATCAACAGTTGAGGAGATGGAGACCAAAGTCATGCTGCTCACTCTGAAGATGGGAGTACAACTCTTGGTTCATTCTGTGGGGCTTCAACTACCTTAAGCAGTTGAATGCACCTGTACTTACTGACCAGGCAGTCTGTGGCATAGTTGTCTGGCTTATAGGTAAGTTTGTGAGGCTCTTTAGTAGACATTGGATATCAAAGTGTATAAAAGCAGGTCCTTTGAGTTCTGCTGTTTATAGAGCAACACATTTATTCATTATGTGGGCTGCAGTCTGGTATGAACTTAATCCAGAGTTTGTTGGAAGTGCCTATTTGCAGAAGGGGTATGAATTTACTCTTTTTAAAGCATGTAATTGCAGATAATGTTATAAATCCACCAGTGGACTATTTTAAGCCCATCTAGTTAAGTTTCCAGAGATTAGATTTTTACACATGAGATATTTTTAGGTAGATAAAATGGGCATATACCACGTGCTAGAGGTATGAAGCAGTTTTATAAGTTGCAAATTTAAAGACTCCTGTTTAGAATATGATGATTTGAAATCTAATTGTGTATGGTATTTGTCAGGTAGTATATTATTACAGAAATGTAACAGAGTCCTAAATATCTGCATTGTTGTGCTGAAGAATCACAAGGTAAATTTATTGCTTACCAAGCAACCAGAAAAATTGTAATGATAATTAAGACTTCTTATGTAGTTAATTTCTGTAACATTTTTCATGAGGATTCTTCATCACAGAACTATATAAAAAAGTATGTATAAATTCCTTTAAGATACTGCTGTGTGATGTACAATACATAAAGGCTTTTTGGTTTTCAGACTTCATATTCACCCCAACCCACAGTAGGAGTGTGGATTTTCTTGTTTGTGGTGGTTTTTTTTCCTCCCAATTGCAGTCCAGCTGGCATTTCAAAATATAGCTTATATACAACAAAATTCCTAACTTCATCAGTGTGTACCTTTTTCTTTAAATCAATTGTGTTATGATTCCCATCCAGATTGCTCCTAGGAGGACAAACCATATCCTATGGTGCATCAAACACAGTGTAGCCAGCTGGTCAAGTGAGGTGATTATCCCACTGCATTTGGTGTTCATACGGCCTTATCTAGAGTATTGTGTGCCATTCTGAGCTACACAATTTGAGAATCACAGAATGTTAGGGGTTGGAGGGGGGAGGTGTTGATCACTTCTTCCAGGAACCCAGTGATAAGGATATGTGGGAATGGTTCAAAGCTGTTTCAGGGGAGGTTTAGACCGAATATCAGGAAGCACTTATTTGTGATAGAAGGTGGTCAAACACTGGAACAGGATTCCTAGAGAGGTGATTTATCAGTAGTTAAGAGGCATTTGGACAGCATCCTTAATAAAATGTTCTAACTCTTGGTCAGCATATTGAAGTGGTCAGGCCGTTGGACTAGATGATCATTGTAGGTGTCTTCAAACTGAAGTAGTTCCATTCCATAGCATTCTTTATCTGTGGTACTCCTGTGAATTTTTTTTTGCTAGACTAAGCATAGTATGTCATAAGTCAGGCTGAACATATACACTATAACTACACGAAACATAGAAGAAAATGAATACCCAGGTGTTCCTTTATACTGAGACTTGGTAGTCAGCGTGTGACCGTGACAGTCCAGGCATTTTGGTTCACCCACTCTCGGCAGTCAAGTCAAACAAAGTGTTTGTTACAGTCTCTTCTCCATACTGGTTTGCAGGCTTAGGAAGCTTTATGATCCTGTAATGATGATGGTGTAAAACCCACTGTAATAGCCTAGTACCACCTGTGTAGATGTGGAGCTGCTCTGCTAGAGGTGCTGCTGTGGTTGGTTGGTTTTGGTTTGTTTTTTAATTCAGTCAGACTCTTTGAAAGCTCAGTCCCTTTTCCTGTCCTCATGCTGTACGCCAGCTAGTACATGGTTTGAACCATGTTATATTGGATTATAAAATACTTCTCTAGTAATGAGGTGCTTATTTTTAGCAGTGATCACAGAAAAGGTAGTTGACATAAAGATATGACTTTACCTAGAATGGTGAAAAAGGGGGTTTTGAAATGACAATATACTAGATATAATGAGCAGTGCATTCTGAAAGCATGCAGCTCTTCCTGCAAAACATTGCCAAGCTTTTATTCTGGGTGGACAAGAGGTTATATTGGTACCTGGAAAGAGAGCTCAAGAGAAAAATTGGTTCTTCAGGATTGAGGTCACTGTCTGTGATCATGATCTTTTTTGGACTGATGCATGCAGGGTGTACTTGCTTTTGTTTTCTTATCCTGCTCAGATTTAGTTACTTTTAGTGAGAATTAAATTCTTTAAAACAAACAAAAAAATTGCATTACATTGCACCTGTTTTGAAATGCTATGTCCATAGCAAATTCTTGCTTGCTAATTATAGCAGTGAAGAAATGGTGCTTTAAGTGACCACACTGCGTGGTTGAATGGGATATGATCCATGGATGGAATGGTTAAAACTTGAAAGCTTTCCTTCACCTGCTTTTGCTCCATCCATTTCTCTGAGGAATTATTAACAGGTGCTGAAGGCACAAGTGCTGCATGGCCCTGAACTTTCAAAGCACAAAGGAAAGATCAAACAAATGAAAAAGAGAAAAGCAAACCACTGGAGTTGGAATTCGTTGTGATTGAAGACTGATCTGAAAATACTAGATTTTAAGTGAGAGTGAAATATAACTGTTAACAATTGCATCAACTGTTGTTTTTCAACCTTTTTTTCATGTCCTACCACAGGGAGGACACTAGCAGAATGAGGAGGGATCAAGAAACTATTTTAATCAAACGTTAAACACTGTTGAGAGAGGTATGGCTGAGGGTGCTGCGCTCAGAAAGAGATACAGACACTCTTCTAAAATAAGTAAGATTATTTCCCCTCCTTTTTTTCTTCATATCAGTGCTCATCCCATCCTCCACTTCATGCTTGTTAGGCTGAAGATTTTGAAAAGATAACATTTGCTTTCCCTCCATATCAAGATCTCAATTTCATCTATGTTGACATTTTAGCTCTATGAGGGAGAATGCATTATGTAAAGTTTCCATTAGCCTGCAAAATATTAAAATTAAGTGTTGAAAACATGAGTTGGTTTTGGTGAATGAAGCAGAGCAAGCTGTGGAGATGATTTGTAATCATCAAAATTAGATGAAGTTGGGTTCTTTTTTCTGTTTGAGAGCTTAGGCTACCACTGACTTTTATTTCCTTCTCTTTACCTTTATTCAGAAAATGAAATACACTGAACAAAGGCCAAGTTCTTAATAACACAAGTGAAAGCATAACTCTAATTTGTAGCTGGGAATACTGTGAGTAGCATATGTGGCTGTACATTCCTTTGGCAGGATGTTATTCACATTCTCCTTGAACATGTAATTATGTAGCATTGCTTAATAAGGAGAGAACTTCTTTGTCAAACAATTTCTCTATAGTGTTACACTTTCAAACTGCATATTGTAATAGAATGTTTTGGAAAGTATCAGAACATTCAGCTGCTACATTTTTTTTCCTTCTCTTCTGATGGGAGATAATGTTATTACAGCATTAATTGTGGTCTAAAATAGGTAAAAGTGCAATATGCAATAGTGTATTTGTGTGTAAGTAGTGCAGGAACATAAATGAAATCTGTCTTGACATGCAGTCATGATAACATTTTTCCAGCTTGTTTACAAAATGAAAGAATATCTGTCTCTGGTAGAAAACTCTGTTTAAAGCAGTCTCCCACTATCCTTTGAAGTGTTAAATCCTCCCAGGTCTCATTTTTTTTGGCACAAGAGTAGTGGGTGTTTAAGAAGCCAACAGCATTAGCTTGCACAGGAGCATTCCTGTCTTATTTTTGTTTCTAGGTCTGTTTCCTGTGTTGGGGGAAGGGGAATGAGAGAACAGCTGCTCCCGAAGTTCAAGATGAAGCTGTTTCTTTAGTGTGTTTTAAGCCTTGGTCACAGTTTCTTACTGGAAGTCTTTAAATGAGCTTTAGTCTGATCTTCAACTGCTCTTTTATAGGCATGAAGTCTCCCTCCTTCTCCTCTGTTTTCCCTCACTCTCTAGCCCCATCCGCAGCAACTAAACCCACTTACTAATAAACAAAACCACTGTTTATCTGCAAAATAAATATCTAAGAGAATGCTCAGAAGCAGAGTGGTCTGATGTACACATTTCAAAGATCCAGTAGATAATTGGTTCAGCATCTGCTTCACAGCTTGATCAATGCATAATTGTTCTGAATTTTTTTTGGTTCCTCGTATCCAAAGTGTGTGTTTGTCAGCACAAAAAGATTGGATACTTTGGATACCAAAGCTATCTATTTGAACCTTTATTTCTCAAATAAGCTGAACATCACAGAGGAGTGTATATGAATTTTCTGCCTGGTTATTTATGGTGGAAAAGCAACAGCCTATTCCTCTCTTACATTTTCCTTATGCATATTTTAAACAAAGTCTTCTATCTGAATTTTGGCTGGCACACTTATTCCCCGCTAGAAACAGCACAGTTTTTTATAGTTCTACAAACAAATTGAAACATCTCTTTCTTTTGTTTGTCCAGTTAAGACTTTTGTTAGCCTCTGTTGCAACCACACGTGTATAAAAGGAATAAACCAAACCTGTAGTGGGAAGGGTACCATTGCACTGTTGCAGTTCTTTTATGCAATAGTAGTACTTTCTGCTGCGCTACCTTTGCTTATGTAGACTTAAAATGTTTGCATGAGAAGGAAAAGAACATACTGTTGGTTGTATTTTCCTCTTGAGAGCAGATTGATGGTTGGTGTAGGAAGGATATGTTTTGTTTAAAATATAGAATGATGGGAAATAAAAATGTTGTTCCTCCCAGAGGCATATGTCCCGGGACAGTGTGTACATAGATGGAAGTCCATTTTTGAAGTGTGACTGATTTAAAATCTGAATATACTTTAATCCAAAAAGATCTGACAGAGAAGTTAACGTTGGACTCTCAGTATTGGTATATGGAGGTCTTGGCATACGAGAAAGACAGTAGAAACCTTTATGAGTGCCACCATTGTAGATCAGGTAACCAAAGTAGTTATAGGCCCAGATACCAATTTGGGTGAAAGCATAGAATAACTTTTATAAGACCTGGTTAATAATGGACAGAGAAGACTCACAGGATATTGCTAATACTTGTCAGTGTCACTTTGTTAAAACCAGGTCTGGTTACACTACTACCCTTACCATGTTTTTGAGGTGCGTATTCCTTGGGCAATCGACAAAGAAGTAGTGAGAGAATACATGTTTAGACTTCTGTAAAGTCACGCTCTTAATGCTAGTTGACATTTTCATGAAGAAACACAGTAGCTGAATCAAACCTAAAGGCAGATAGTGCAGTTGAATTTGAGATCTTTGAGTATCTGTGGACACCAGTGAGTTTCCAGTCCTTTTTCCAGTTCCTTTTTAAATCTGTGCTCTTGTTAAAACAATTACTTACAAACTTAACAGGTGATTCAAAGATTGAGAAAATAATACTGAATGCAGCAAAATAGATGTTGAGCTGGGCAAAACAGGGCTGTTTAAATACAGGAAATGTAACATTGTGCACCAGGAGACAAAAACATGACTTCTTTTTAGAGCAGTAGACTGTCCTGTATAAAACATGTAACCAAAGGGCAGTTATGATCGTTGGGCATATAAGACACACATTTTGGGAATGGGAAGGAAGATGATACACTGGCACTGAGAGGGCTGTGGTTGGATTGCTTTCTGTAGTTCTGTTGTCCATAAGTAAAGATGAAGGTTCAAAGAAGACTTGGAAGAATGATTAAAGGGTGAAAACAAACCTTAAGTAGAAAGGTTCTTTGAGGTCTACAGTGGTGAGCTTAACAAAAAGCTAAAAGGTAGTCTCTTTGAGCCTTCGTAATGTATAAATTTCTGAACTTCTGGTGTTTAATTCTAACTGGGAGAATAATGGAGTCTCTCTATTCTGATTCCAGTTCTATCATGTCTTGACAGATTTGAAAGCTTCACAAATTTTATATATAATAAGAGCTTAAGAATATTCAGCAATGTAGTTAAATATAATTATCTGATTTTATAGAGGCAGAAACTGGGATAGAGTCACAAGCTTTATTTCTGTCTCTGGATTTTTTAAAGGAGTACATTTACAAAAATCTCAGGGTAGAGGTATTTTCTAGTTGTGTTGTCCAGTGAAATAGTTTTATGGACACTCCAAATTCTGGATAATGAAGTTATATTTTTGAGAGAAATTGTATTTGTTATATAAGCTGTGGTCGTCAGGAATTCTTTTAGTACCTGTGATCCTCAAACTGAAATTCAGTGAAAGCTACAATGAATGTGAAAGCTAGGGAGTTTGATAACATGAACAGTAGCACCTATAATGAAAAATGTATTGAAGTATTTAAAAATCCAATGACACATACACATATCCATAAATAGGTTACTCAGAAAAATCAAACAGGTGAGACTGGTATAGACTAGAGTAGATTATAGAGAAAGGCTGCAAAGCCAAGGAATGTTTGATGCAGTCAAACACTGGAAATATGCTGAAGGAAGAAGTAGTTCTGCTCTTAACTTTTAAAAATGCTTTCTCTTCTTTATAATGGAATCAGTATATATCACCTGGTGTGTGTGTGTGTGTGTTGTTTCTGTGGAAATAGAAATACTTTTTCTGCATTAAGAAATGCCATATGCTGATGTTGGAGAAAAGTTTTATTGCTGTTTCTTACCATTAAAATATATTTTAAAGAAGAAATAATGCAGACCTTAAATTATTATTGTAGATTTTACATAAATGTTCACTACACCTTGTATTTTCCTGTATAAGTAGCAGGAGGCAAATAATAACTAAATTATTAACACAGTACACAGTAGAGTGTTTCCAAGCGAAGTGCCTATGGTTACATAAAGCAGGAAAAATACAGATGAATCCCAAAAAGACACACACAAAAAAAAAAGGCTGGTACCAAAGGAACAAAGCATGGAAATAAGATCTGAAAGTTCATATGTTACTAATTTTCATGTTAGTACGTAGATGTATTTATCTAGAGTTTGACTAATCTTTCTCAATTTGAATGTTCTCAAGGATATCTGAGTACTTGCTATCCTATGTCAAATGAATTATTTTTCAGGTATAAACTTGTCAGCAGATGTTCCAAGGATCCAGTCTGCTTCCACCCTCATGATATGATGGGGTGTGGTGCTTCAAAGCTTGGCTACTCTATACCTGGGAAGAGTGACTCAACTTTAATTAGGTTAGTCTTTTAATGTCAAAACCCTCAAGCCTTCCACTGTCCCAGCAGATGCATGACAAGAAGTTAAGCCTGTTAATCCCAGTGCTGTGTGTGTATGTGTGAACTCTTGGAAATGTAGTGTTGTGAAATCTGTAAACCATAGAATCAACCAGGTTGGAAAAGACCTCCAAGATCATCCAGTCCAACCTAGCACCCAGCCCTAGCCACTCAACTAGACCATGGTGCTAAGTGCCTCATCCAGTCTTTTCTTGAACACCTCCAGGGATGGTGATTCCACCACCTCCCAAATTCTCTATGATATTAACAAACTAATAATACCGAGTTCTGCCTTCAGCCTCTTCTGAGCTCTTACCAACTAAGCAAAAAAGTTCCAAGAAAGTTATGAATAGTAATAAGTCTTTCAAATAGAACATGTATTTATAAAGTGTTCAGCACATGATCAGTGCTGAAGTTTGTGGGATCAGCCCTGCAGCCTGACACAGAAGTTGTGGTTGATTAAACCTGAACTAACTGAGCTGCTATGTTAGAATTATGCCACTTCTCAGAACCTTTTCTAACTCATTCTAGGTGAAGCAAGGCTCTCTTTCTTTTTTTTCCTAGCCATTGTTCCTTAGAAAACAAACCCAGGATGAAACAGTGCAGTAATGTTGTTGTACAGTAATGTGATCCACAAGGAAAATTTTCTGGACATGTTAAAGATTTTTAGGACTTGACTGCATTTTGCTCAAAATGTGTGTTGTGTGCTTCTCACAACAGTTGGTGTTCATTACTAGTTCAGGTAATAGAGGTGGAACACTTAAATACATTTATGACTGTGGTTGCACATGACTGTTCTAAAATGCCCTATTCAGGTTTGTAATGTGTCTGAATTAATACAGCTTCCCCCTCACAAGTGCTCTTTTACACCAGAGCACTATAATCAAAAACCAACTTTTTTAACTGGTGTGCTACCAGCGAGTTTCCATAGAGCCTGTGTCATAATTTGAAGGGAAGAGAGGGGAAAAAAGTCCCCCACCCCCTCCCTCTTTATTATGTTCTCAGATTACAGCCAGAGTTTTGGATGCAAGTAGTTAATTTAGTGCTTATATATATTTTGAAACAAAATATATCTGCATGTGATGTGAAAGTTTTAATGTTGACAGTTATGCTTCTATTCTACTTCTGTTCAGCACTAACCTGTCTCTTTCAATCTGCATCCTTCTGTGAGATGTGTGCCCTGGGGAAGGGAGCGCCACGTATCTTCTCAACTCTAAAGTGATTTAGAACAGTCTATGAAAAAAATGGCAGGACCCAATGATACTGCATCATATTTATTTGTTGTCATCTTTTCTCTTGGTGTACTTTCTCTTCCATTTTTCCTTTTTCTTTTTTCTGGGTCAGAATTTAGGTGTTACCCTAATTTTGCCTCTGTCAACTGGATGTCCTCATAGCTGATGTTGTTTTCTTGGTGATCTCAATCCTAAATTCCAAGGTGCTTTGAGATTAAATCATGATTCATTATGCTATCCAATGACTTCCTTACTATCCTTAATTTTTTTGGAGGGACAGGGATGGAACCAGGAACTACAATGGAACCCCCCCCCAAACCTTTATTTTAAAATCCAAGTGTTTGTTGAAACAAAATTTAGACAGTGACCACAGGAAATGCTAACATTTAGGTTTGTTCTTTTTTTTCCTTTTATTATTCTGGATTAAAATGTAAAGCTGGTATTTTAAAATTCAGCACTAAAAATGAGCTACTAAAATGCTTCATTTTCATTTCAAGTTGTCAGTTTTAATTACCACATTGATTACTTTACCAGAACCATTTCTACAATAGTAAGCACATATTAATTTAAAGTAAATTACTACAAATACAATATGTTTTGTAATGTATGTAGATCAACTTCATTTTCATCATACCTCTTCATAGCATATGTTGCAAAAACCATTTTCTTATATATTGACAGAAATGTTCTTCTGTCAACATTTTTAACCATAAAACAACCTTACCAGAAGAATATTTTTTCATTTTACAGGCATTGAATAACTGTTTTGCATTTATGCCAGAAATAATCATAATAAACAACATATTCCTGGCAGCAAAAGATACCAAAGACCATCTATCTTTATACTCATTCTTAAAACACATCTGCGTCCATTATGAACTGAGATATCATGGAGCCTACTGGTGTGTTTGAGTCCTGTAGATAAGTGTTCAGAAGGAAATAGAGCTGTCCTGTGATTTCCATGTGTTCCACGTCTCAGAATGCATTGTAGAGGGAAACAGATTGCTTTGTAGAAGATGCTTGGGTTTTGTACACCTGTGACTGTTACTGATGTAGGCTGACTTGTAATTTTGCCTGGTCTCATGCATGCCCAGTGGATTGAACAGTGAACCACATTAATTCTGGAAGTGGCTTTTGCCCATTTGTCCTTGCTAGTTGTGCACAAATTTGTCAGCTCCTTCTAGCAGCTGGTCCTGTTAAAGCATCGAGAGCTGATACAGCAGGAGAACTTAAAAAATAACATAGTGTGGCAAAGCATCGTGAAGCTTTGTCTGTCTTCTTAGCTCAGAATAAAGTTTCATACTTACCTTGAGACGTACCTACTTCCCTGGAAAGTCATCTGACCTAATATAAAATTCTGTGATCATAACAGGGTGCAAAATTTCAGTAGTTATGACATAAAGAACTAATTTCTACATTTGTTATTATGATATTTATATGTCATTAAGTGTTACATAACACAGGCCCCTCAGAGCCTGGCTGCTACGGAACCCAAAGCTTCCCATACTCTCAATCTTTAATCTCAAATTTAAGAATAACATTCCTATGGAGTCATCCTTGCACAGTAGCAAAGGCTGAGCTAAACGACTGCACTTCGGACACTACAGCATCCTTTGAGTGCTGAAGAGAAGTGCCACTATCAGAATAGGTCAAAGTGCTCATGAAGAACTTGATCTTTCCAGTCTTTCCATTTACCTGTAAAACAGCTACTCTGTGTGGTCATACACTGCTATCTGAGAGATCTTTTTGATGTCTTTTTGTAGTCTTTTCACAAATGGGTTTTTTAATGAAGATGTACTACCACACCAGAAAAGAAGTATGCTTCTATCAAGTTGTTTTCAATGTATGAATGCAGGAATAACTTGAGTAAATTGCTGAGCACTCTAAATGTACTGCATAGGGCATAAGTTTTAGCCTCTTGGAGAATTATCCAGTACTGCTTCTTTGCAGAACCCAGCTCTATTGCCATATTACAAGAGGCTTCAGGCTTCCTTGGATTTGAGTTCATCCCTACAGGTGGAGCAAGAAGGGTGAAGGTGCCTCTCTGATGTGGTTATTATATCCCATTTGTTCACCAGCTGGAGGGAAAATAGCAGGTCTAAGCTGCTTGGGAAAATGGAGTTCCTACTCCTCTTACGATAAGTAAGTTTCTAAATTTCTGCCCCATCTGATCCTTATCTCCCACAGCCTGATCACAGGTATAGGAGAGTAGGTAGACAGCCCTGGACCAGTGTTATGCCTCACCTAACATCTTCCAAATCTAGAAAGATAGAAAAGCTGGCCTTACTTCATCTGTCCTTGATCTAAACAAAAAAAATGAGCTTAAGCAAACTTTGTCATAGCAGGAGGAACAGAAAGAGTTTGAGAAGCAAGAGATACGACTGGGTACAGTTAGCTGCTGATCTGAGCTATAAGCAAGTGTAAGGTTGGCAATACAGATACCTAACAAGGTATTTGGGAAGTAACACAGAGCTCTGCTGCACTGCTATGCAACCAGAGAGCACAGCTGCAGCAGGAAGAGAGGTTACTGCACTCTTTAAAATGACAGCCCTGTAATGCTGTGTGTACTATAGATGCTCAGGAGAGTGAAAATGCAAAGATGGTTAGGAGAAAACAGAACTGTATTCATACAAAAGAGAGGCTCGTTTTTAAGTAAAATATTTCTGATTATTTTAAATAGGATTGGCAGAAAAACTTGTGTGCACGTGCTTAATGGTAATCTTGTCTTTTAGTCTTTTAACAAACCTGAGGTGTTCTGCCCCTGTACTCTGCACTGGTTAGACCACACCTTGAGTACTCTGTTCAGTTCTGGGCCCCCCACTTTAGGAGGGACATTGAGATGCTTGAGCATGTCCAGAGAAGGGTGATGAGGCTGGGGAGAGGCCTTGAGCACAGCCCTACGAGGAGAGGCTGAGGGAGCTGGGATTGGTTAGCCTGGAGAAGAGGAGGCTCAGGGGAGACCTTATTGCTGTCTGCAACTACCTGAGGGGAGGTTGTGGCCAGGAGGAGGTTGCTCTCTTCTCTCAGGTGGCCAGCACCAGAACAAGAGGACACAGCCTCAAGCTACACCAGGGGAGATTTAGGCTGGAGGTGAGGAGAAAGTTCTTCACTGAGAGAGTCATTGGACACTGGAATGGGCTGCCCAGGGAGGTGGTGGAGTCGCCGTCCCTGGAGCTGTTCAAGGCAGGATTGGACGTGGCACTTGGTGCCATGGTCTAGCCTTGAGCTCTGTGGAAAAGGGTTGGACTTGATGAACTATGAGGTCTCTTCCAACCCTGATGATACTGTGATACTGTGACATCTGATACATTTAAATAACATTATAGTGTTACAATCTGTTCCTTCTACCTTTAGAATGATCGATCAGTTGCTTTTTTTGATTAAGATAAATGTGATTCACTGTTTCAGTGGGATTTTCAGCTCTAGACAAACAGAGATGGAAACAGATATGACTTAATGGAAAAAATGACTAAAAATGTTTATGCTTTCATATTTGAAAGCCCAGTTATCCTTTGTGAATGGGTGTTGTTTGTTTGTTTTAAAAAGAAAAGCCTTTCAGAAGGAGAGTCAGAATTATTATTGGATATCTTACACACATTTTCTGAAATTGGCACTCTATAGAAATGGTACCTAAAACTTCTACACATTTAGATCTTTCATAGAATCATAGAATCAGCCAGGTTGGAAGAGACCTCCAAGCTCATCCAGTCCAACCTAGCACCCAGCCCTAGCCAGTCAACTAGACCATGGCACTAAGTGCCTCATCCAGGCTTTTCTTGAAGACCCCCAGGGACGGTGCCTCCACCACCTCCCTGGGCAGCCCATTCCAATGGGAAATCACTCTCTCTGTGAAGAACTTCTTCCTAACATCCAGCCTATACCTACCGTGGCACAACTTGAGACTGTGTCCCCTTGTTCTACTGCTGGTTGCCTGGGAGAAGAGGCCACCCCCCACCTGGCTACAATGCCCTTTCAGGTAGTTATAGACAGTAATAAGATCACCCCTGAGCCTCCTCTTCTCCAGGCTAAACAGCCTTTGTTGCCTGTTTTAGCCAAATAGATTTAAATTCATACAAGCTGCCAAAATTTATAAAACCTTGTGTGTATTATCCATTGGACCACAGTTAAGGTTGTTTAATAAAACAAATCTCTTGTTTCTAGTCCAGCCTGACCTTACCAAAATTTTGAGGTTCTTCAGCTTCTCCCAATTGGTACTTCATTATGTAAGACAAATAAATGTGAGAGACCACCTGTGTGAAACTCAAAAGGAAATACTCAGTGCCTATATGGTAACAACAAAAACCTGTGTGGTGTTGGAAGGGATTTTTGCAGCAGTGATAGTGCAGCAGTTAAAATATCTTAATCTGTGTCAAGATACTGTTCACAATTAAATGACTTAAAAATGGTTGTATGAGTTTTGTAACTGTTAGTGCTGTTCTCTAGTCTTAACAGTTATGCAAATATGTGTTTGAAAAACAAAACCAAAATGTACTACAGGTATTAATTCTTTTTCCCCCAAGTAAAATCAACAAGATGAAGTTAATCAATCCTGCTCGTGGGCACTCTGCTGGTAGTCCATGGCCCTAGCCCTGTAGATTTGTAATGCATGCTTTTGTACTACCTGAGAATGCTGTGTGTGGAGAGGTGTGTTGCCTGGTACATGTGCTGTAACTTTCACAGAGGCTATGAGGTGACCCCATCAGGCAACTTGCACCCCTGTGTTGGGAACAGCAAGAACCGTGTTGGTGACCTTGGAAGTTACAGTTCTTGATAGAAACATTCTGCAGTGTTTTGTAAATCCTATTTAAAGCTCTCCAGAAGTGAGTGTATGAAGTTGTATCGCATGTTACCACAATGAGATGACCGATAACAATCTCTTAAAAAAGAAGAAAGAAAGAAATATTGCTGCTGTGAAGAATGGGGCTCTGGAAACTTTCACTAGCTTCACCTTTCTAAAGCTAAAAAATTGCCGCAGTCTCTAATGGATCTGGTGCTGTGTTTGACTAGGAAGGCAATATTCAACTTCCCAGCTCCACTAAAACTGGAGGCAACACACCTCCCTCACCTCTAAAGAAATAGGGTTCACATTTTATTGGGGGTGCAGAAGCAGGAAGATTCACATAACCTATTTTCCCACATCCTTGGGAGACCATTTACTGATGCTAAGCTCTAGTTACGTGCCAGTTATGTCCAGTGTTTAACTTCACTAACCTTTGTCTTTATTTTAGTGGATAATTTAGCAACAAGATATCTCAGTGAAAATAGGACCAAAAAAAGCCCAACCCAACCACTCAGGAAACACAGGACTGAAGACACTTCCCAAATATTATAATGTATAATGCTCTGAACTATTGTTAAGACTACAAAGGGTTTGTTTCTTTGAATGCTCACCTTCAATAGGAAGTGTCTGTGAGATCAGGCAGTGACTCTCAGCTGATAATGCAGTTTTGTTCCAGATCTCTCTACTCGTTCTGTGACATTTTCCTCATGCTGTTAACAGAAAGGATTTGCAGATTTGGAGGAATATATGGAAACAGTATAGTATTTTTCACTTGCTATTCTAAAATTTAATGTCTGTCACTTCCATAGTTACAAACTTTTTATTCAGGAAAAAAACACCCCATCATCTTCCCAGGAAAAAAAATCCTAGTTGAATTCTGTGCTTTGAAGTGAATCCAAGGCTTCTGATGCAAGCCACTAATAATAGATGTTTTAGAGGAATTTGAAAGTAATGCTTTCATTGACCCATAATAAATAAATCTCAGAGGAGATCTCCTGTAGCAGAAACTGCTTGGCCAGACTTAACCAATTAATTGATCTACACCTAATGTAACTAATTAATTATTTTTTATGTAATTGTGTTGTTGAGGAATATCAAATCAATGTTCAAAGGTGCACAAGTGGCTTTTAAAAGTAGCTCCACCCTTTCTTTTTTTCCAGAAATAGAGTTCAGAGTGTAATATAGTTACTTGTACTTGGTTTATTCCAGATAGAAGGTTAGAGTATTTCCTTCCATTGAGATAATGTGGTCAGTTCACTTCCCTTGTAAGTCTTATATCACCTAAAAACGTAGTTGCTTGCCTCTCACAAATATACTCAGTATACCTCATGTAGGTGACAAGGCTGATTTTGCTGTTGCTGAGAAACCTTAAATATCTTCCAAGAGTGATCCATTAAAAGGTGACCTACTGCAGAAGAAGCCACCTAGGACCAGGCAATGGGAATTACTGAACCACAGAATGCTTACTGTGGTCTTGGACAGAAGGTGCATTAGCCTCCCCAGCCCCGTTGGTGCAAGCTTAGGCAGAATTTATAAGCTGAAGAGGAAGACATCCCTCAGAGTAAGTGGTGGAGTTTAGGTAATCAAGATTGCTTTATTGGAGTTGAGTATTGGATAGCTGTAATCCAATCTAATCCTATTTTCCATGCCACTGTGGGTCTTCTCCTCCTGTGTGTTTAAGGAGAGAAGGAGACTTAACCCCAACTAACCTAGGACTGGGGTAGTGAATGGAGGAAACACAGATGGTGATCACTGCTTTTTTCTTCCTGCAATTCTACCCTTTTTTGTGCATCACTTGAGGCTTCTAGGCTTTGAGGAGCTACTAAAGTCTTAGAAACGTGACTCTGAGGCTGGGAAGTTGTGCACAAATATATCTCCCTCCTTTGGTTGGGACTGAGGGAGTTGCCAAGCCTTCTAAGTCAGAAGGGGGAATAGCTGAAGTCCCTTCTGCAGTTGCTGCTTCCCAGCTAACTCTACAGTCCTTAGCAGTTTGTCTTGATTATAGGAGAGGGTTGGGAGGTGGTGCATTCTCAGTTTGTGATTTTACAATGCTTACTGTCTCTGTAGGCTGGTATCTGGAAGGGGCATCCTTGTAGTTATCTTCTCAATGACTGTAACACTTCCAGGCTGGACAGTCACAGGCATGATGGAGAGTCTAGTTAGAACAGTTGTTACAACAGAAAGTTACTCGGAGTGTGTGGGAGGGAAGTAGCTTTCTCTTGAACTGATTGATCTGCAGTTGTCCTTGTGGCCAAGAGAGCCAATGCCCTCCTGGGGTGCATCAGGAAAAGTGTGTCCAGCAGGTCCAGGGAGCTTCTTCGCCCCCTCTACTTTGCCCTGGTGAGACCACACTTGGAATACTGTGCCTGGTTTTGGGCTCCCCAGTTCAAGAGGGACAGGGACCTGCTGGAAAGACTCCAGCAGAGAGCCATGAGGATGACTGGGGCACTTGAGCATCTCCCCCGTGAAGAGAGACTGAGAAACCTGGGGCTGTTTAGTTAGGAGAAGACTGAGAGGAGATCTTATCAATGTGTACAAATGTCTGAGGGGTGGGTGTCAAGTGGATGGGGCCAATCTCTTTTCAATGGTCGGCAGCAATAGGACAAGGAGCAATGGCTACAAATTGGAACATAGAAGGTTTCATCTCAGCATGAGGAGAAACTTCTTTACAGTGAGGGTGACAGAGCACTGGAACAGGCTGCCCAGAGAGGTTGTGGAGTCTCCTTCTCTAGAGACTTTCAAAACCCGCCTGGATGTTTTCCTGAGTGAACTACCCTAGGGGATCCTGCCTTGGCAAGGAGGCTGGACTCAGTGATTTCTGGAGGTCCCTTCCAACATCTGAAGTTCTGTGATTCTCCTTCCTCCCCACTCCCTTGCACTGCAGCCATGGGATCATGGATCTGTGAGGCAAATGTGAAGGAGCTGAACAACCAGGAGAGCAGCTGAAGCTGTCTTAGTGGTGGCAATCTCCAGTTAAATAAATTAGATGCAGAGTGAAAATCTCTTCTATCATTAGCCCCATAGCTGCAACTTTTCTCTGTGCTCTGTATATTCATTTGTGTTTGAGGTGATCAGTTAGCTGAAATACCCTTAAGCTACTTGGAACAGTTTGTATTTTAGGGCATTTGTTAGGGAATTTGTAGTGGTTTGGGATGCTGACTGGAAATTTGCTCTCCAATGTATTTCTCAGTGTTGTAACCCAAGTGAGTCATTTTAGCTTAGGCAGTGTTCGTTTTCTGATCTTCATCCTCGATCTCAATCCTACACTGTGGAGTTTTCCTGGGAATTGTGGGGTGTTAGCATAGGTGTCTGCCTGCAGCTCTTTGGATTATCTTGCTGGTAACTCCTTGGCTCCCTCTGGATCCTTTCCTTCTGCAGAAAGCCAGGAGAGGGAACAACGAAAAGGTGCTATCCGTCTTCCTCTGAGCTCCCAAGGCAAAAAAATGGGCTGTATGTCTAATCCCTTTCACTAATAATTCTGCTTCAGAACTATTATTTATTTTTCTAACATCTAAGTAAAGTCTAGTGTGAGTGTTTGGTATACTCTGACAGCCTGAATCTTGTCTCGTTGGGAAGTTCTGTACTTTTGCTGAATGTTCTGTGACTGCTTAAACTTTGTTTCTCCCTCCTGCCTTTTTAGTGTATTGTAAGATTGGGAAGACACATGTTCATACTTCTATATAACACTTTTGAGCAGCTTTTATTTCTTGTCCTTTAAACTATATTTCTGAGAGAATGGAAGGTACTTTATTTTTCCTGCAAGCTATTTGAAAACATTAGCCAGTGGTTGTTTTGGTACGTGCACACAAACAGACACATAAATTTATGTGCAGACACAAGTATGTGTATGCACACACACATATATAAACCAGTGAATATAAAAGCATCCTAGACCACACTGTGTAAGAATTCTTTTTTCTTCTGTGTTCCTTTCCTGCTTTCTTAAAGTAGTAGCCTCACAAGTTCTAACCCATTTTCTGAGTTTTCCTCAAATGCATTTATTTGCCTGAGTGTTAAGGTGTCAGCGTGCCCTGTTTAATCTTTACAGAAGTAATTTTCATACCTACAGAGTCATTCTGTTTTTCATACCAGAAATATTTGCATCAGTCTCACAGAATTAACCAGGTTGGAAAAGACCTCTAGGATCATAGAGTCCAAACTATCACCTAACCCTTCCAATTAACTAAACCATGGCACTAAGTGCCTCATCCAGCCTCCTTTTAAATGCCTCCAGGGATCATGACAGAACCACCTCCCCAGTCAGCCCATTCCAATGGTCTCTCTTTCCATGAAGAATTTCTTCCTAGTGTCCAGCCTAAACCTGCCCTGGTACAGTTCGAGGCTGTGTCCTGTTGTTCTGTCACTGGGTCCCTGGGAGAAAAGACCAACCCCCACCTGGCTACAGCCTCCCTTCAGGTAGCTGTAGACAGCAATGAGGTCCCCCCTGAGCCTTCTCTTCTGCAGGCTGTACAACCCCAGCTCCCTCAGCCACTTCTCGTAGGGCTGTGCTCCAACCCCCTCACCAGCTTTGTTGCCCTTCTCTGGACATGTTCAAGTACCTCAACATCTTTCTTAAACTGGGTAGCCCAGAACTGGACACAGTACTCAAGATGTGGCCTAGCCATTGCTGAGTACAGAGACAGAATGACTTCCCTTGTCCTACTGGCCACACTATTCCTGATACAGGCCAGGATGCCAGTGACCTTCTTGGCCACATGGGCACACTGCTGGCTCATGTTCAGTCACCTGTTGACCAGTACCCCCAGGTCCCCTTCTGCTTGGCTGCTCTCCAACCACTCTGTCCCCAGCCTGTAACACTGCTTGGGGTTGTTGTGGCCAAAATGCAGAACCTGGCACTTGGCATTGTTAAAATTCATGGTGTTGGACTGCATCCATCTATCCAGCCTGTCCAGGTTCCTCTGCATAGCCGTTCTGCCCTCTAACAGATTGACACATGCTCCCAACTGTCATCTGCAAACTTGCTGATGATGGACTCAGTCCCCTCATCCAGATCATCAAGGAAGATGGTAAACAGGACTGGGCCCAGCACTGATCCCTGGGGCACACCACTAGTGACCAGCCACCAACTGGATATGGCACCATTCACCACCACTCTCTGAGCCCAACCATCCAGCCAGTTCTTAATCCAGCACAGAATGCCCCTGTCCAAGCCAAGGGCTGCCAACTTGGGTAGGAGTTTGCTATGGCAGACAGTGTCAGAGGCCTTGATGAAGTTCAGGTAGACTACATCCACAGCCTTTCCCGCATCCACCAGGCGGTTCACCTGGTCATAAAAAGAGATCAAGCTGGTCAAGCAGGACCTGCCCCTCCTAAATCTGTGCTGGCTGAGTCTGATCTCTTGGCCATGCTGTAGGTGCCCTGTGATTGCACTCAGCATGATCTGTTTCATCGCAGTCTCAAATCTTTGCCAAGTCACTGCTCTTATGTTTCTATCATGCTTTATTTACAGCATAACCCTCTTTTGATATAAAACATCAGTAGTATACTGGACAGGTTAATTTATTTAGTTGAAGTCTTGACATCACTTAAAGAAAAGCTAGGCCATCAGCAGAGAGTATGGTTTAACATAATCCTTACCTGTCATGATTATGCAGGCAGTAATTTGCAGCTTATTGTAATGAAAACAGTATGTTGAACTGAATTAAAGATTATCTCTGGTACTGGGAGGAATTTCACCACATAAAAAACCTGGCACGTGGGGATTTGTGTTTTCAATGGTTTCTTTTTTGGTGTGTGGTTTGGTTTGGTTTTTTTCCTTGAGGTTGAATTAAATATTAACAATAGTTAGAAGGCTGTTGCTTCAAATAGTAAGTTAAAGTAGCTGGGGAGAAGGACATTAACTCTATGTGACCTCTGTGTTTTGCTGTGTCCACTAATGCTCTTGCACATTTTTTGGCCTTTGAAATACTTGGTAAATACTACTTAGGTTCAGTGCTGCTTTATAGCACCTGATCATACTGCAGCCAGCTGCATGCAAAGAAATTTGTATATGTGTGCTCCACCTGAAGGATAAAGAAACTGTTTGGCTCTGGCAAATGGCACAGATCACATAGTGCTGTCTGAGTTAGTCCCTCTGGTATGCTGAAATGCCAAGCTGGTAATACCTCATTGCTTGTGACAAAACTGTGATGTTTAGACTGAGGTTGAAAATACCGAGTGTATTGTTTTCGTTTGTAATCGTATCAGATGTATCAACGTAAGCATCTAGTTTTTCACTCCTTTTTGTGTGCATTGTCCTTTTTGCTGAGCCTTTCTTAAATTCCCTTCCTTTAATCTCCCTTCATCGTCAAACTGTACTGATAGAAACTGGTTTTGATGTTTAATCTTTTACTTCCCCATCCTCAGGTATTACAGGGAGTTATTAAATGACAAAGTCAGGAAGGTACCATGGTAGTCACTGTGTTCTATTCTTTGTAATGGTTAAGCATACTACAAGAAAGAGCTTTTTTTGAATTTGTCTAATATGTTTTTAACTTCCTTTTTTGACTTGTTGCTGTCTGACTCATAGAGGAACAGTTAGTTTTACTTCATGTGTGAGGGAGAGTGAGAACTCGCTGATATGCATTACTGTCTGCAAAGGTTCAGTAGGAAAAGCAGTGGCTGGAGGATGGTTCATTTCAATGGTTTTACTGCCACTAGAAGCAGCAACTGTCTTAAGACTCTGACCTTGTTGTTCTCCCAAGAAGAAAGAAAGAAATTGCAACAGGTTCACAAATCATTTCCTTAACAATTAATTTGTGTGTTATACCTGATATGCTTGGCACTTCTGACACAGAAAATCCATTGCCACTTTTAAGGCAGGAGTACCTTATTTTGAGCTACGTGAAAACTGCTGACATCCTTTGCTAGAAATAGAAAGTTTGTGTTCACAGCAAGTATTGTACTTGCTATTGTATGCTATGCAAGGTCTCCTTTAAACTTGAGCTTTGTGATATTTTGCATGAATAGTGGAATATTGTTACTCTTCAGAAAGCACCATCAGGCAATGCAAATGCCCATTCTCAACGTTCAGATTTATAGGAACCTACTCTTTTCTGAAATACACTGTTTTAAAAATGATGAAGTGACATGGATCACTAAGACTAGGGGATTCTCCAAGTGGAGGCCAGTGTGAAATCTTTCCTTCAGCCTTCCTGTTGTGCAGTGGCACTGGCTTCTGCCAGTTTTAGTGTCACTTCTGTGTTTTCTGAATTCATCGGACAGATTTGTCTCTGCCAGCCGCAGGATTTGTATGCCAACTCATACTTCAGTTTCTGATGCCTGTACTTCATTGGCTTCTTTCCTATCAGTCTAGTCCATCTTTTAATTTTTGGTAAAATGAATTTATCATAGTTTTGTGATTAAATAGAAGTAGTTGCTAAGGAAATCAGGTCTGGATCCTTTATTACATTTTAACGTTGTTCTTTGGAAAACTGATTATATCTTGCAAATTAGAGTAACATGTCAAAAGTAATAAATCCTGTGTAGCTTGTTAAATATGTCTTGTCTTTACTTCTAGGCTTTTACTGAAGCAGAGTGATGCTGTTCCAAACTTTGCTGAGTGTGAAGTGTTCTGTTACTCTTATGTGTTCACTGGTAACTAAGCATTTACCATGCTGGGTCAGAATTATTTTGTCTCAAAGACTTTACATTCAGAGTGTGATTTCATAGCTGTCAGTTAAATAATGGCTTTTCATTGATGAGGTTTAAATATTTATCACCTCTCAAAACAAACATTTGCAAAAAAGCAAGGGAGAGATACTTTTCCAGGCAAATTCAAAACCATGTCTATGAAACTTCCATTTACTTTCTGGTTTAAGCTGTGTGTCTGATACACAAATTTTGTTATTTGATGGGCTATAAAGTTAACTTTTCTCTCTGATGCTCTGAAAAGGCATGGCTTCTGTGTGGCTTTTCACTGCTGATAACTGGATTAGAGTTTTGCCTGTAATACTTCCTTCCAAGAGTTTATGGTATAGGTCTATTTCCATTTAAGAAATATTTGTAATGTTTCTAACTGGGAATTGTTTAGAGTGTTTGCTCCTTCTGTCCTGGTTTCTGAATACTTTACAGTTTTACTCATTTGAGCAGGCTTCATTAATAAAGAATTCTTTTGACTGTCTCTGCTAGGAGAAGTTTCTTGACATTTCTCAATATTTTCTCCAGCAAAGCTCTTGTTCATATGTTAATATTAATGAGACACTGAAATGGAGGCAGTGCAGAAAGCTTACTGACCTAGTATCAGATGCCTTTGGACATAATGTGTTTTCAGTCATCTCTAGATTTAAACCCTGAAAACAAAAGTTTTGGTTATTTGTTGGGTTGTTTGCTTGCTTGCTTGTTTTTAATATCCCACTCCCATCTATTTTGGCCTTTTTCTTTTCATTGGTAAAGATGCAACTCATTGGTTTAGAGAAGTAGTTGCCTCTGAGAGGTAAGATTGAATTCAGTGACCAAAAAGAACCATTTCTTAAGCAAATCAAATGTACTTCAGTGGTGTAGGCTTGAAATGTACGCGTTTGATGAAAGCTAAAAACACTGGGCAGGTATAGTTGCTCTGGTTGGCAAGGAGCAGGATACTAGGGTGATGAAGTAGAAGAGATAGGTAAGAAACCACATGCAAAAAAAAAAAAGTGTATTTAGGGAAGAAACAAGTGAAAATATGAGTAAACAGAGCACACAGGCATGGACTATAAAGAAAAGAAACTCCTGCAGTAAGATAATGGCCTCGGGAGTATTTCCAAGCTGTGAGGTGGCAGTCAAATTCATGTACCAGTTACCTCCTGACCTAATTGGGATGGGAACTAAACAGGCACCAGCTCTTTCACCTTGATGTCCACATCAAGAAAACACTGGTGGAAGTGCTGGAGCTTTTGTTAATGCAGTTGCCCCCCAGTGTGGATGTTGTGTGGACTTGAGGTATGGAAACACTTAACCCAACCTCTGCCTGTGGAACGATGGAGAGATTGTGTAGTAGGACCCACTTTGGCACAGCAGTTGCCATTCAGTGGCCTGTGGTTGCTGCTGTGGCTTGTCAGCCCAGAGGGGAATTACTTGTGGTGTGTAGGAGCAGTGCCATCAGCCCAGAATGAACAAAATGTCCCCATGCTGGGGCAGCACTAGAAAAGAGAACATTGGAGAAGTACAAAGAAGCAAATAAAGAATTATTTTTGCTCCACTTAAGACACATTGCCCTCTTTGCACAAGTGAGCTTCTAGCAGTTGCTGAAAACAGATTTGACAGCAGCATTTTTTACAATTAGATCAGAACTTCCCAGGGTCATGTAGTGAAAATGGACATTATCTTTTTTTCTTTTTTTAATGTAAATTTCAGCAGTTTGAATGCATGTTTTCCAATTAATAGTAATTCACAATAGGCATAATTGTTTCATTTGGTCAAGTTTTTTTTTGTTACTAGTCCTACCTTTAAAGCAAATGTGATTGATTGACATCAGGCACTTTACTGCTGCTGAGACATACCTAGCTGGAGCAGCAGATGTACTGTCTAGTGAGTAAGGACTCTGGGCAGCAGACTCTTCTTGTGTGTTTCTTTAGTAGTTGTAACTCTAATTTATACTCCTAGGATATATTTCTTGTATAATACAGCATAGTGGAAGATGGGTGGCTTGGGGGAATCTCTGCCCCAGCTGCCACATACTCCCTTTCTCACTGCTGAGGAAGGACAGGGGTAGAAGAAGACTGCCTTGGCAGTTTTGATCCAAGTCAGCCTTTCCTGACTTCAGCCAGGTCACACTGCAGATAGAAGAGTTTTAGCTGCCTGTTTGCCTTAGTAATCAGTCCACTATCTGTTATTTCAGCTCCATGGGAGGATCAAGTCATTTTCTAATTTCTGCCACGGAGAGCTACCAATTTTGGTGTCCCTGCTTCACTTCAGTGTATTGTGTATCTATTACAGGCTCTTCCCATTCTGAAATTGAGTGCTGTTAACACATAAAGAGTTGCTAATTAAAGAAGGTGGGTGGAAAAACCTTGTGTGTATGTTTCAGTTTCCAAGATTCCCATAATCCTTGGCATATGATTGATTGCCAAAACAATTGAGAACCTGCACTCAAAATAATGGGATAATATTATACTGCCTTTTTTTGGTCAAGGCTTGAACTAGGAAAAGAGAAAACAAATGATTAAAGGACTGGAAGAGGAAAATTTATCTCCTTCCCTTATTCACCAGGGCTTGTTTTGGTTTATTTTTATGTTAAGGTCAAGAAAATTACTCTCTTACAGGCAGTATCTAGCTGCCTCTTTTAATCTGTAGTGCATTGGATGGCTAAATATAGGAATGCACATGCAATATTTATGTTGCTTTGACACAAGGATATGCTCTCAACTTGGCCTGATCCAAAAAGCTTTCATCAGGGTAGCTTTTTTGGTCAGAATTGCTATTGCTTTCTTAAAGTTTAGAATCATACTACAGCCTCTCCTATTAATGAGTTTTACAAGTGCCTCATATTTGCTTTGTTTGGGATTAAACTGATCCCATGTAAACACATGCAGTTTTTTTGGTAAACAGTGGTATTGACATAAACAAAGCAGTACTCATTTCACATATGAAGTCCAAAATCTCCCTCCTTTCTCTTTGAGGTTGCTTTCATAGTAAAATGTTGATTCTTAATTCCTGGTCACTGACTGAATCTACATTTTCTGTCCAAATACTTTCCTTAGCCATACCTAATGTTGATCTGAAGAGCTAATAAGTAATGAAAGGCAAACAACATCTTGCACGGTTCAACCACCTGCTGTCAGAGTAGGTCACTGGAGAGGCTGTGTCACTTTGCAAGAGTGCCCTTTGTAAATGGGAGACACAGAAAGAAAAGGTGGAGCATCATGTCAGTGCCGTTCTGTAGCAGCTCTGGAGAGGGATTTAGCTGACGCAGATGTGATGCAGCAGTGGTGAAAATGCGTACTAAGCAGAGTTGATACTAAAGCTCGTGGGGAATTCTGCTTGCCCAGTAGGATCCTAAGCACCATACATGAGGTGAGAAAGGTCCCCTTATTATTCTGAATCTGGTTATATCTGCAACTATAATGTCACATGGCAATGCCATCACTTCAATAAGGGAATTTCTTTGGTTTGCTTTTTGCAGCCATAGCTGGGGTTTGTACTTCTGTGTTGCACACAGGTCAACTCATTTGCTCATTCTTCAAACTAGTAAGGGTCAACATGACTGTAGGACTGCAGATATTTTGATAAAGGATGTTTTGGCAACATGCAAAAATACTTCCTGCAAAGGATAAAATAGCTGAATCTGTCTCTAAGGATTTTGCTTGCTTTCTCTTTTTTCATTGTCTTTGAGAATAGGAAACTTAAAAGATGGAAGCCCAGAGTTGAAAAACTGTGGTAAAACAAGACATTAAAAATATTCAGGAGGTGTAAAGAAAGTAATTTTAATGGAACACATAGCAACCCACCTCCATCATATCGCTGGTAATTGCTTTAATTCACTAAGTTTACCTTAAATAATTTCAGTGTTCTGTGTTGCATTGAGTGTGGATATCCTGCAGTGGAGTCTTTCTGCTTTCTTTTTTACTTCTCTGTTTTTTCTTTTTCAACTCTTTCTGATCTCACCAGGATTTACCTGGAAGCAATGTACAGACTTTTTTTTGTTAAGCTAATTTTTGCCTACTGTGTTAGTATTCTAGCACTGATTTAGTGTCTGAGATTGGTTGGAGTTGTCTCAGAGCAGTATTTAAGGCAGCCAGTAGTGACTGCTCTAGGTGATATTTCAGGGAATTTGGAAATCTGTCCTTTTTAAAGCTCTTCTGTATGTGTCTTCAGTTATTTGCCAATGTTTTCAGTAAACTTAATACCTGTGAGACATATTTCAGTGTTAATTGTATACTGCGTCCGATCTGTTTCAGAAGGCATGGATTTTATTGATACATTGATGTTTAGGGTAGTTGTGATATAGACTGTTTTTAGCATAGGTGGTCATCAGGAAGGCATAGAGGTCATGAAATAAATAATTAGTATCTTGCATCCTTTTTTCTGTTGCTCTAACTAGATAACATAACCTTTTCTGGCCATTTTTTTTTAATAGATGTTTGACCCTTATGTCAAGCAATTGCAAAACAAAAGCCTAATCCTGCAAGCACTAAAGCATATGTGAAACTTGCTTAGATAAGCATTTTTACTGATAAGAAGGTTGCTGAGGTGAGTCACGACACACTGGCCTGTAGTAAGAAATCCATCAGTGTAATTATTGACTCTCAGAAGTGTGAGCATGTCTGACAATTATGCTTTAAAATATATTTTATCTTCATAAAAAGAATTACTGCAGGAGTAAGCACTCCTGTGTTCCTTACCAGAAACAATAACAATTCTCCAAAGTGTTTTCAAAGCCTTTCAGAAGTCTTACTATGGAGGGTATGCCTCTTCTCATGTCTAGACTAATTTTTTTTGAAGTCTTGACTGGTCTGTTCATTCTGACAGGCACCACAGGACTCTTAAATATACATAGATTAAAATTACTATGAAATGACCTTTTTTTTCATATTAAAAAAAGGTAATTAAAAAACCTTTATCAGTAGGTCCTGCATGAGTAATACAAAATTGTATTTTTAAAATGTTTGTTCTTCCACAGTGCTCTTTTATGGGTTTGGTGAGATTAGCCTGGCTCAATACTCTGACTCTAATTCACTAACAAAAAATACTGCACCATTTGGCTGAAACTCTATCAGCAGGTATTTTTGTCCAACCAATTCATGTTAGCAATTACTAAGTTTCTGAGAAATGCAAATATTTCTACTGTTTAGTTGTTTTGTTTTTTTCACAAAGCTGTAACTTCTTGTCAGCATCCAACTTTGCCTGTTAAATATCAGGTATTTCATTCTGTGGAAGCTTCTCTATACATTCAGTATATTGCCCTATACTCAGCTGTGCCTAAGGGGCTAGATGTGTGTTGTATTGGTTCAGTGTGGTTTGGCTTTCAACTTGGAATGTGGGCAACCTTACCAAGTGCCAGCTATGATCTTAGTATAATGGGTAGTACTGCACTTTATTTTCTTTATGCTGGGATGTCATGAATCTCCTAAAAAAGATGGGAAGCCTGGTTTATAGTCAATCTGCTGCTCAGTGTCTGGGTGGCCATCTGCTTACTCCACATGGAGAGCTTCAATGGGTGTGTGTGGCATGAGTAGTTTTAGGAAATCTTAATTGCCTATGCTGCTGCTTTGATGAAAATGCAAGTCAATAAACTGAAGGAAGTAATTCTGGTCTTGTGTTTTCTGCTTTTGATCCTTTGAACAAATCTAAAGTCACTGTAAATTGATCAAAGTTAGGAAACTCAAGCCAAAAGTATCACTGAAGTGATGCCCCTAGTGAACCTGGTAAAATACCACTTGTGAAAATTTTGGGTGCTCCTCTTGTAGCTTCTTGCTTGCTTTTAATGACCCTTGGCAATGCCATATTGTTTCTGGTTTGCTGGTTATTCCACTTGACATTTGCATATGTCAAGTCCTTATCCTGTGTCATACCTATACTTTTTCTCACATGATACAAATACATGCACCCCACAGTCACAAAACACAGTAATCAAAAGGTACTTCTTGCTGTCCATTAGAAAAGAGTATGCTGTAGATAAACATACATTTAGAAGCTTTAGATTCCCTGAATTTGGAGTTTGGCTCTTTTGTGTGCTTGCCCGGGGAGGTGGTGGAGTCGCCGTCCCTGGAGCTGTTCAAGGCAGGATTGGACGTGGCACTTGGTGCCATGGTCTAGCCTTGAGCTCTGTGGTAAAGGGTTGGACTTGATGATCTATGAGGTCTCTTCCAACCCTGATGATACTGTGATAATTCTGATAGTTTTCATATATAAAATTCTGAAGATTAACAGGTGAAGTTGGGAGGTCAGCAAGAAGCAACAACTGGGACTTCCATTTCTAGCTGCTTCTGTTGGGTAATTGAATCTGTTCAAGTGTGGTATGTGTAAGAACCCTGTTTCTTTCATGGAAACATCAAAACCAAACAGTGCTCAGATACAGATAATTCAGTAATTGAAAGATCAAGCACCGTAAAGCAGCAATGCAAAATTCTTTAATGTAGCCTCTTAACTTTGTGTCATCCTTGGCTTGTATTAGTCATTTACTGTAAATCACTGCAGTTCTTGTCCTTCCTGATAATACTGTACCACACTGTCAGCTTGAAATATTGCCTGCTTGTTTTTGCTTGCAAGCTGCAGGCTTTTTTTACCAAGTATATTTACAAAGATTGCAGTATCCATGTGTATACATATAAACTGTATGCCTTATTTGCTCGTGTGTTTTGCCATACGTATTTTCCACCTAGGAATGGGAGTAAATTTTGATGCTAAGACTTTGCAACAGGCACAGGCATTTGTATTAAAGTAATTTTTTTAAGCCTCTTGAAATCATGCTGGTTTTCTGCATTGAGATTCCGTGTTAGAAATAAAAAACACACTTCTATTTTACCAAATTTATGGATGCTTACATTCTAATTTATAAATATTATTTATGTAAATCCCAACTGAAGACATCAGGAGATAATTGTCTTGTTTGTCAGAATACTTCTTGTCAGAGTAAGCGTGCACTTACTCAAATGCATGTGTATTCTGTATTCCATGTATTGTAGACCAAGAGCCTAACCAGAACTGTGCCTGATTTTATCTGCAGTGTTAGTGAAGCATGACCTTTTCCATTTTCAAAACCAAGAAAGCCAAACTGATCCATTCACACCTAGCTAATGTGGTACAGGACACAAACCCATTGGTATAGCATGGGGCAAGTTGCACTCCAGCATGTAAAATGCTGAGTGTTGCTGCAGCTTCAGGTGAGATGAGTCATCATCAGACTTGGCATAACTAGCTATATGATGGGGTTTTTGTCACTTCAGTTATAAAATCAAAGATGTGTTTAAGCCAACTTGGAGTTATTTTTTTTCTCCTCACTACTAAGCAGTTAGCTAATTGTGGAGAAAAATACTGCTTCTTGTGACTGACTCAGCTCAGCAGACCAGTGGTAGGTAACATTCTAGGTCCATACTGTCCTTCAAAGATGCATGAAAGTGCTCTGAAAGCAGAATATCTAAGAGGGTATATATATTCCATCTGTCGAGGTGATGTAATGAGTTATATTAGTCTGCAGTTTCTACGAGGTAATGCTTGGGGCTTTGCACAGCTGCGCTCTTGCATTGTAGTGCAGCAGTGTTACTAGCATTGCCTTTTACACCACAAGGTAGTAACAGAAGGCATCCCATGTATTTGTAAGCTTTTTGCCTTATCAGTAATACACTCATCTGTGGAGGACAGCACATACTATGTATCTAAATGAGAATTGGTTAAGGTAAACATGATGATGTGCAAAAAAGAGAAACCAAGTTCAAGTATAGCTAGGGTATTTGTTTTCTGAGAAGAATAGTACACTGCTTGACTAGAATGCTTGCTTTATTTACAGAAAACGTCTTAGGTGAGAGAACAGTGTTGGCCCTGCTAATTACTTGAAAGAAAAGATACTTTTTGGAATGCAGCTGCAAAACGTGTAACATTTCTGAGGTAATTAAGAGATCCTGATCTTTAAGAGAAAGTAATTAATGTTCTGTCTAGTTCTTGTAATGTTCATGTTCTGGGCAAACTTTTCACAAAGGTAGAATTTTTGTAGTAGTGTTAGGAATATTTGATTGTGATTGTGAAACAAGCAGTGTGATGTGAGTAGCTGCAATACGCTGCCTTGTGTAGGAATGGCGATGCTGTTTGCTCAGTGGTAGTAAGTCAGCTCCTTTCTCTTGTATGTCAGCTCCTGCCTTTTAAGGGTCGTTTTTGTGTTTTTTTTTAATGTGAGCTGTCATTTTCAGTATGGTCTGGATTTTAGAACAAGAAGAATATTCAAATTATACATTCAGAATCCTGGAAAAGATTTTTCAGAAGAGCATATCAGTGTAAAGCCAGCTTTGCTAGAAGTGACTATAACTGAGTAGCTTTTGCTCTGACAGCTAAGAGTAACTATGTATGGGAGGAGGTGGCCTAACACCTAGAGGCTTGTTTGGATAGTGTCACCACGAAAAGGCACTTTGAGTGCCAGCTGAGAACATGAAGATGAAAGCAAGCCGTAGAGGCCACCAGTATGTCAAGGTGGGTAGGGGTTTGGCATCTCAGCAGGCTTATGTAATTACTTGGTGGAGGACAGAAGTGGTCATCTATAACAATCCCTTTAGAGATGGCTTTTGAGTGGAGGCACAGGCATTTGGTGTGGAGTAGCGTAAATACCCTTGTTACTGTGCACAGAGTTGTTCATCTGTTCGCTGCTAGTGTTTAGAGGTGTGGATTTCAGATTAAGAGTCAGTCTCAGTTGCTAATTCAGCTCTGCAAGCCCCCAGGGTCTGCTCTCAGACATGTCATGCTAGTCTTTATCTCAATATGCAAATATTTAAAATGAGAACATCTGTTAACATCATAGGATGTTGTGTAGATGATTTAATAGTTGTAGCTGTTTGTACTAGGTAAAGTACTGTGATAGTGCCACTAAGATGGCTCTAAGCCATCAGTATGATGCAGCTATGGAAAAGGCTAATGTGCTTCTAATGATGCATTAGACATAATATTTTGGTGAGAAAGGGAGAAATGCTGATAACATTTCACAAAGGCTCTAAGACCTCGTTTGGAATAATATTGTGTCCAATGCTCTTGCCTTGAAGGGGATAAAAGATGGACTTAAACTGAAACAGGTGCAAAGACAGACTGCTAGGCTGATCAGAGTTACAGACCATTTATCTTTCAAAGAGCACATTAGAAAGCTTCTGTCATTTAGCTTAGTCAAAAGAAGATTGAGAAGGGATAAAATTTTCTTCATAAATAAATTCATGGGTAAGCATCAACAATGAAGAGCTGTTTCAGCTAAAGTATAACCAAATTTTCATATTATATGTTCATCCTGAATTAATTTAGACAAATTATCACAACTGTTGTCATTCTTTCCTCCAAACTGGACAGCGAGGCAAAGAACCAGAAAAAAAACTGAGTCTGAATTCAGAAGGCAGCACAGGAGATTCTGTTCTGAAATGACTATAGAAAGTTAAGTTAGGAGATGAGTCTTTGGATTTGGAGTATTGAGGTCTCCAAGTGGTCTGCAGGGAGATGGAAGTGTTTTCGTTGTACTTATTTGGTACTGACAGCATGCTTCTGCATTTCCAGTGGTTGCTTGTGCGTAAGAGGTACGCTTTTTCAACTCTTCTCCCAAACCCCTTGATAACAACTTACCGTACTTGTCCCTTGTTCTACTCCCCATCTTCTACCATATACCATGGAACCACCTGCAAGACCTGGGATTGGGAAGGAATGGCTTCTCTTTGGGAATCAAATTATACAATAGCTATTTTTTATGCTGCTGCCTTGTGTGAGACATGATCTACCTCTTGTGATTGTTTAGGATAATTTGTTACTTGGCAGTTGTTAAAAAAAATTACATAGCTATTTGCAATGACATAGGGGATAGACAATGTCTTCAAGCTCTGGTTTGGCCCTGACTGGGGACCCACCAAAGCTGCTATATCATTCCTCTTCTTAGATGGACAGGGGAGAGGGGGAAATATAACAAAAGCCACTTATAAGGTAGAAGCCATTTAATAATAATACTAATAAGCACAAGCAATAGACCACACATGGAAGCAAAAGCAAAGAGAGGTGTTATTCTCTACTTCCCATCAGCAGACAGTGGTTGGCCTCAGGAAGCAGGGCTCTGAACATAATGGTTTCTCTGAAGGATGGATGCCATCTGTGAATACACTCCACACTTCCTTCTTTCACTTAAGTCTTGTATCTGAGCTGACATCATACTGCATGGGATACCCCTTTGGACAGTTTTGGTCAGCTGGTTCGGCTGTGTCCCCTCCCAAGATCTTGCCCACCGCTCAGCATACTCTTGGGCAGGAGAACAGCCTGGGTGCTCTATTCAGCAGCAGCAAAAACACTGCTGTGTTATCAACCCCCAGCTGCAGCATTGCAAAACACAGCACTAGAAAGATGCTCAGAAGAGAATTAACTCCAGCTCAATCAAATACAAGCTCCATCTCTTCTTCTATGGTATTCTATAGTTACAGCCTTTTCTATAGCTGTTTTGAGAAGCATTTGCAGTGTTAAGGGCACATGGAGCAGATAGACTATGGAAACTTCAAAACTGAGTATTCATTCATCTGCAGTTGCACTTCCTATGCCTTTGAAATATGCTAAGGCACGTACTGAAGTGCTGTGTTGGTGATTCATGCAAGGTGTTGCACTCTTCCTCCTGTTCAGTCTTTACTGATTGATGCGGAGTAGTTTTCCCATCATGTGGTCTGAGAAACATCTCTATTTGCTTCCTGTACCTCAAGGACTGCTCTCAGTAAGTGAGGTGGTGCAGTTTGGTTATCCTTCTGCCTCTGCATTTGCAGTGTTTTGGTGAGGAAGTGAGCTTCCAGGGAAACCAGCGCATCATCAAAGATCTCTGTTTGAAAGGGGATACACAGTGGGAAAATGCAATGTGAAACTCTTCCATAGAATCTTAACTTTGGTGTTGAATTAAATAACCAGAATAGGAGCAGGAAGTAGAGGGTGATAAAGAGCAGCACTTCCATTAGGTTGTTTTGCTTTGCAGAAAGCCGTACAGCCTGAGAGAGGGGTAGTGTTTATAACACATTCATGGCATAGCAGCTTCCTGGTAAGTGCAGCAAGAAGTGTTGTTCTTAAATTAGTAAGTGAAAAAGTATCTGCTAGAGGGTGGGCTACAGCTTTCTAGATTTTGTTCTGGACTGAATTTAAAGAGGCAGTTTCTCCTAAGATTTTCCTTGGATGGTCAGGTTAAAATGTGAAGTCTAATTTACTGAACTTTTCTAGGCTCAGGCTGTATTGTGCCACCAGACATTCAGCTGAATGAAGAGGACTCCATGTTTTAGGTAGTTACTGTCATAATTAAAAACTGACCCAAACAGGGAGCTGCTGTAATGTAAACCTCAATATTTACAAATACATTAGGCAGTGGAAAACTCTTAAGATAAGGGAAGGTACTATTCCTCCTCCTACCAGTAACTTGTATGGTTTTATACTTACTATTTGAAAAGGAGGCAAATGATTTTGAATAGCTCATTGATTTTATAATTGGGGCCAGCTGAATGTCACTTCTGATTTTTCCCATAAGATGACTGTAACTCCCATTTAGGAGTAATTCTGTTTAAAAAAACCGTGTTGAGTTCAGAAGGATGTGCTTTAATTTCACTGATTAAATTTAATAACCAATCTTTTGAACATTTTAACTACAATATTTATAGGAGACAGTTTAAAAAATGGATGTTACTTATAATTTACTTTGAGATAGAATCATAGAATCAACCAGGTTGGAAGAGACCTCCAAGATCATCCAGTCCAACCTATCACCCAGCCCTAGCCAGTCAACCAGACCATGGCACTAAGTGCCTCATCCAGGCTTTTCTTTAACACCTCCAGGCACGGTGACTCCACCACCTCCCTGGGCAGCCCATTCCAATGCCAATCACTCTCTGTGGCAAGAACTTCCTCCTAACATCCAGCCTAGACTTGCCCTGGCACAACTTGAGACTGTGTCCCCTTGTTCTGTTGCTGGTTGCCTGGGCAAAGAGGCAGTGTCATCCCTTTAGCCTCTGCCTACCTATCCAGCCTGTCCAGGTCCCTCTGCAGGGCTCTCCTACCTTCCATCAGATCAACACCTGCTCCTGGCTTGGTGTCATCTGCAAACTTACTGATGCTGGGCTCAATCCCCTCGTCCAGATCATCAATAAAGATGTTGAACAGGACTGGGCCCAACACTGATCAAACTCAAAAGCCATACTAAGGAGTAAATTTTCCTGGATGGAGCTTATACTGTGATAAATTCCTTTGCTGCTCAATACCTTATGTATTGTCAGTCTAGGGAAAATGAAATGCAGAGACCTTGTCTTTCATGGACAACTGTTTGATAGCAGCTGCACTGTTTGTATTGAAACCATCTGATTATCTCTAATACTTTCAAATGTTCTGAAACGAACTCCTAGCAGTGCCCTTCATGATGAGTAGTCCTATAATTAATGTTTTCTGAGAGTACCAGGCCTCCAGCACTTCTCTCTCCCAAAGCTCTCTGAAGTGTGAAGCTCAAGGATCAAAGAATTGTTAAGTGTATTGGCTTTAGACTGTACAAAGTATAAACCCAGATCACTAGTTTGCTGGGAAGTTCTGGAGCTTGTCTAAGTGAGCAGGTTAACTAGCGCTAGCCAGACTGTAATAGCTGTAGTGATCATGCTTAAATCTTCTGATTCTAGAAGGAAAACATTCTGGGCTGAGTGAGGCTTCTTGTGGATGAAGGTTAAGGCAAAAATCTATTAATTAAAAAAAAACACCCCAGACCCCTTCATGGAAGAGATAAAATAGTACAAAGTATGACTCTGTCACCATTATGCTGATAAGTTTTCCATGCCAGGAAACCATTAGATGGTAACGTTCCTTATTTTCCTTTGGTCTTGAGGGCTCTGGGGGAGGCATTGATGCAATGAAGTGCAGATGGGACAATTCTTGGCTTCATGCGGGTAATTTGTGAGGGGAGATGAACTCCCTTTGTAAATGATCCTCTTGGCCTTACTAGTAAGGAGGTAGGTATGGGTGAACCAAGTGCCACTTTCCTGTCACTCGTGATGGAAACTAGAATGGAAGCACTTTGGTACCAGGGATGCCAGGGCATGTGAGCAGGAAGAGGAAATTAACAGAAGAGAAGGGTTTCTTAAAGTGAGTAGAGGTAAACACTGAAATTTCTTTTAAGACCTTTTGCTCTGTTTGTCTGTTTGTGGACTTCCCTTGGGTTTGGTGGTTTGGTTGGTTGGGTTTATTTGTGTGGTTTTGTGCATATGTGTGCATGTTTAGTTCTTTTTTTCTTTCCCTTTTTTAATTCAGCATCAAGCTACAAGTAATAGTTATAGCTGTTTATGTTACTCTTCTCCTAACTAATGAACAAATGTGAAAGTATGGGTGAATAAGAGACACAGAGAATGCCAACTTTTGAGAACTGTATAGAATCACCAGTGATAATTGGCTTCTGGTTTGAGTTTGCAGCCTTTGGGCTATTTAGGTTTTGAAGCCTAGTTCCAAAGACATGAGTCATATCAACAGTCTTGCTTCCTCCATGGGATAGGTGACTGGACAAGGCTGGGTGCTAGGTTGGACTGGATGATCTTGGAGGTCTCTTCCAACCTGGTTGATTCTATGATTCTACTGCAATATGACAGTGGGGGATTTGTAGGGTTGGGCTGTACTGGTGATGGGAGTGTAAGTAACTGAATCTTGTTCTGCTTCAGCATCAGCAGGCAGTATTTGAAATTGAAGAAAAAACAGTACATTGAATATATTTGTGTAACTGTTTGAGACCTCTTGAGAAGAAATAAGAATAATTGCCATCCTACATTATTCCTACATGTACCTTTCAATATTGAGGGCTTATCTGTACAATCCAAGTATTTTGAACATCTTTATTTCACTGTTGCATTTGAGATCTAGTAAAGATAATTAGATACATCTTTCAGCATTAAAATGTACTTAATACGCTGTGGCTCAATAGATGAATGATTCATTTGGAAATGCTGTGTTCACTGGGGATACTGCATTACACTTCATTTTTATATATTGAACACACAAAAATAATGTTGAAAGGCTGCCTTGTAGTGTACTTAAATATTATTCATTATTTGTTATTTATCTGTAAGAAGTCTACTGTTTTTATTTTGTATAAATCAGATAATTACTTTTTCCTCTTGGTTTCAATATTGGAAGAATCAAGATATAATAGAAACTCTTCTTCAGCAGACACCTTCTAGCACTGAATCATTCATTTATGCTCATTAAGTATGCCATTATTAAATGGCTACTTAGTAATACAGTAGCAGCATAGGAGGAATTGCTGCTTTCTTAGGGGAATCTACATCTTTTCAGCAGAGGTTGAGATTTTTAAACCAAGAAGATCAGCTGCATGAATGTTATTACACTTTATGAAGATCCTGGAGCTCAAACTCCCAGGTTCTATGTGAATATTCCACCCTAAGGAAAGGCTGCCTCCCTTCCCCTCCCGAGGGCACTCTCTTCTGCTTTCTCACAGACACTTGTGCTGGTCAGCCTCCCAGATGTTTTAGCACATGGCACATGGGAGGATCCAGGAACAGACCCTGTTAGTTGTTTGGAAGGAGTACAGTGTTGGACAGCAGCAGAGCACAGAGGTAGACTGAAGAACTGACACTGATGATGTCACCCTGAAGGGATGGGAAGAGAAGCTTAGAGCTGCTGCTCTGTTAAAGAAAATGAGTGATGTGGCAGACTAATGTTGTAGAAGAGGAAGTATGGTGGCTCAGAAGGAAAAGGAAAGATGAACTATATCACCTTGGACCCTACTTAGAAATAGTGCAAATGTGAAAGAGACACAATACAACCTACCCTAGAGAAACTGACATGTTATGGCCAAGACAGGTGGTCTGTGTGGTGGGTGGGGAACTGGATGACAGGCCATACCCAGAGGGTGATACCAAATAGTTTTTTTTAACTAGGCAGCCTGTCACAAGTGGTGTCCTCCAGCAGCTGATATTGGGTCCAACACTGTTTAATATCTTCATAAATGATCTGATGTTGGGATCAAGAGCACCCTATGAAGTTTACAGACAACACCAAAATAAGTGGGGAGCTCAGCGCTCCAGATGGGAGAGCCATTTGCCAGGAAGACCTGGCTAGGCTCAATGAGTAGACTATCAAGAACCTTATGAAGTTCAGCAAGGACACATGTAGGGTCTTAAACCTGGGAGTGCATAATCCAGGAGTGCATCTCAGAGTGGAATCCAACTGGCAGGAGAGCAGCCTTGGGAAAAGGGACGTGGAGATCTTGGTGAAAAACAAGCTGAGCATAAGTGAACAGTGTGCTGCAGGAACCAACAGGATGCTGGGTTGCATCAACATGGGCATCCCAGCAGAGGTAAAGAGGTCATTGTCTGACTTTAGTCAGTGTTTGTCTGACCATACCTGGAGCACTGTGTGTGGTTTTGGTCCATACTGTACAAAAAAGATGGGCGCAGGCTGGAAAGCATCCTGAGAAGGGCCATGAGAATGATCAAAGGACTGAAGACCTGGCATATGAAAGAAAGGCTGAGAGAACTGTGTTTGTTCAGCCTTGAGAAGGCTTAGGGGAGAGCTTATTACCATGTACCAGTACATGTTAATATATTGGATGGAGATTCTTTTACAAGGAATCATATGAAAATTAGAAGGGGCAATGGGTGCAAGTTGCACCTGGGGACATCCTGATTGGACTGCAGGAGAAAATTTTAACAATGAGTACAGTTGACATTGGAATCATCTCCAAAAAGAAGCAGGGGATTCCCCTACATTGGACATTTTAAGACTGAGGTTGACAGGGTGCTGGGACATCTCATTTAAACTACACTATCACCTAGAAAGATTGGACCAGTTGGTCCCTGAGGTCCCTTTCAGCCTACATTCTGTGATTCTGTGGCTTAACCACAAGGAAGTTTATCAAGATATGAGTCAAAATGGCATGTGAATTGTGCCATGTAAATATGATGCTGTATGTGTTTATGTTAGAGGGAGCTGAAAGAAGAGGGAATAATACTAAGAACAAGCTCAGGGCAGCAACTGACAACAGGTCTGGATTTAAATCCATTGTGACTGTTGTAGATGTTTATTTTTCCACAACTGTAGTCTTTTGGGCAATGGACATACAAGGTTATAAATTGTAGGAAACTAAGTGCAAACATAATCTGAAAGATTAATCTTAAGTTTTTACTTACACTAGTTTTGTATTCTGCTTTACATTCACCCTTCTGATATATACTGGTCTTGAACTGTGTTGAATCTAAGGGAAAACTGCTGCAGCATTTGCAGCACTTGTGGGTTGTGCTACCAAAGCTCTTATTAAGCTGTGCAGAGAGGCCTTCTTCATAATTTGAAACCTGGATTGTATTCTAGTGAGGAAATTGTGAGGAAGAGGAAGAAGCAAACACAGGGAGATGAATGGAAGAGGAGGAGTTATGTGAGATGGGAGAATACATAAAATATGAGAAAAGAAGGAAATGAGATAGAGGGGTGATTAGTTGGAAAGCTGACAGGTTTAGGTTTCCAGTATGTGAGTTGTAACTACTGACATCTAAATCTGTGTTAGGAACAATCTTATGGCTAGTTGTTAGTTTAAATTGATATCAAGAAGCTGAAGTCACCTAACATACTAATCTATGTTAAGGTTTGTGTTACCTCTTCTTTTCGCCCTGATTTGTAACTGGCAGCTTTTGAAGTCTTGAGGTAATCCAAATATCTAATTTTGAATATCTTAAAGTGGAGAATGTTCTCAGTGAAATTCTCATCAAATTTGAATTTATTATATCCCTCTGATTTCTGTCTACACTGATGTAATTAATATTCTGTGTGTAAACCCCCTATTATTAACAATCCAAACATTAAAACTATTATAACATTAGAACTATACATAGAATCAGCTTGGGTTTGATGGATAGTTGGTGAGGTTGTGAGGAAGACTACAGATGTCTCTTTTGAACAAGGTAGAAGTTCTCCTTTTCAATGGTAACTTCCCTCAAAAGAGCTTCAGAAAACTGTCTTGGATAATGTTAGAATAAGCACTGCAAAGCTGAGAACATGAAGAATGAAGGTTGTCTGGAATATGTTAACTGAGCTTCTTTGGACATACACCTTGTGATATAATACTAAATTATTGTTGTTGTTTTTTTTTCAACTGGACCAGAAGCACATGAAGACTGTGCAGCAAAGGAGGCTGGTCTTTGAAAACTTGCTTTCTTTTGTTGTAGAAACTTCAATCTAGATAATGAATAGGGTAGTGAGCTACAAGAAAGGTAGTATTTGTTGCCTAGTTAGGGCAAATGATGCCAGCAATTTTTTCTCACCATTCAGGCTATTAGACATTGGAATAAACTCCTAAGGGAGGTGGTGGATTTGCCTACATGAGACAGTTCAAAGGCCCAACTGGAAGGGTGCTGGGCCATCTCATTTAAATTCTATTCTCACCCTGACAGATTGGACTAGATGATCCTTGAGGTCCCTTCCAACATGATGCTCTATGAATCTATGAATACAAATCTCCCATAAAATTAAAGTATTACATAAAGCTAGGTGCTAAAAAAAAAAGAGTTTTGGGAATCTCTAGTTGAAAACTAAAGTTCATAATCCTAATTCAAAAGTTTCATTCTTTAAGTTCACAGACTATGAGGATCATACAATATACCTTACAGAGAACTGTAATGCAATCTGTTATTTTGACAGCATCAGAGGAGTTCTGTGAGAAACAGCATTTCTGTCCTCAGAGTGCTGTTCTGAAATGGCACAGAATAACCCAGAGTAGATGAAGGGCTGTGCTGTGATTCAGTTGATGTTTTTCAGTACTGTTTCTTAACACTCACTGAATGAGGTCAGGATCTTGTGGAAAAAAAATGTATGTCATGACCTAATGAAAAGCCAGTCAGACTAGATGTGATCAAGGAGGCCAAGTTAACTCCAAATCCTTAAAATTTAATTAGTTTCAACTTCACTAGATGCCTTACATATTTTAAGAACTTAGGGTTGTTGAGGATGTTGATGCTTACATAAAGCTTGTTGATTTTGTTTTGTTGTTTGGTTTCTAAAGTGCTATGCTTTCCATATATTTATCCTGGGAGAATCTGGTTGCATAGTGTGCAAAGAACTCTTGAAAACTAAGAAGCATAGTTGCAGTCAGATTTGTCATTTGTCCTGACTTCTGCTAAAATCTTTGCAAAATTCTCCCTTGTTTACTTGCCCCATTACATATTTACTTGCATGATAGATAAGGTTCACAGTTTTAACTGTGTTTTAGGGGAACTAATTCCATCTTATCTGGTTATGTTCTGATTACGGTCAAAAGTACTGTTTAAAGAGATTAGTTTTAGTAGTTATGCCATATCAAATACATTGCTTTTTTGCTTTGTTATTGATAGATCATGGCATCATTGATCTGTTATTGATAGATGGACTGCTCTAAATTAGATAGTCTAATTCTGGACATTTTGACTTTTGTGTCAGCAAAGTCATGCTTATTTAATTGCAGCTCTGTATATCTGCAAAACACTGATTCCATATGGTTGAACAGTATAGTTCTTCCCAGAGAGAGTCATTTGCCAGTGGAATGGGCTGCCCAGGGAGGTGGTGGAGTCACCATCCCTGGAGGTGTTCAAGAAAAGCCTGGCTGAGGCACTTAGTGCCATGGTTTAGTTGACTGCATAGGGCTGGGTGCTAGGTTGGCCTGGATGATCTTGGAGGTCTCTTCCAACCTAGTTGATTCTATGAATTCATACTAGTGCCAGGAGAAAGAAGGATATTTTTTTTCAGCTCCTGCTAACTGACAGTGCACCTGTACACAAACCTCCTTTCAATTTTTGAAGTGGAAATTGAATTTGTAGGATTTCCTTGGTCACATGTTAACATTTTTAAAGTAGCTTAAAGCCGTGGCTAACAAAGCCTTGACTGTGTTGCTGTCTGTGCTCCTAAAAACAAGTGATTAAATATACCTAAATCATGTAATCCCACCTTCTTGTAGTTTGAATTCATGTGAGGTTTCTCACAGAAAACTCTTTTCATTTAAGGTTGTGCTGCATCTAACAAATACATAGGTAGAATCAAATATAACCCTTTCTGCAGGGGTAAAAAACTTCGAATTTGCTTCTATTTAAGCAAATTGATGGGAAACAATCCTGTTAGAAAAGCTGTAGATCTGAAGTTTTAAATTATTGACAATTTGGGGCCTTAAGAGTTGTACTAATAATAAGAGATGAACTTACAAGGAGGTATCTAAACTGATTTTTGTCTTTCTTTGTGTGTACACAGGTACCTAAGGATAAAACTATCCTGAAGGGAAAATCCAAGGGAAACTGGGGAGCCTGACTGTTCTTTTGCCTGAGTAAGTGAATTGTTTAGCTGGAAATCAGCTTTACAAGTTGTTAAAACTGTTAAATGTTTTTCAGCATCTCCATCCCTAATTGCAATCTGCAGCTTCAGGAAATACCTTGATTTTGGAATTAGAGACTAGAAGTACTAGGGCTAGGTAAAGGAAATGTCGTATAGAGCCTTCAGTACTTCACATTTTAGGTTGTGTTTTATTGCTCCACTTAAAAGCCTCCATTAAATTAAGCATAGATTACGTGCAGGACTTCTTGATACTTTGATGTTTTGCCTTTTCAGTTGGTTACCTTGTGACTGATTTCTGAGTTTGAATGATGTCTCTGTTTCTTAAACTTGATCTCGCTGGTTTGTAAATCGTAATGATTCAGCAGGACTGAGGTCCTAAGAGGAGCCTGGGTTCAGTATGAGGTCAGAGGATGAAGGCTGAGAAGACAATCTCTTGGTGGGCTAATATGGTTGTTTTGGAAAACATGAATGCTCATTTCATATTGTTGGAGACAGAAGCTATTGTTTGTGTTGGATTGCTTCTATTAAAACAGTTGGATCAGCTTCCATTAAACAAGGACAGGGACAGCCTTGACAGGGCATGTGGCAGACATTCCTAGGTGTCTGACAGTGCCTAGTCTAGGCATGTTTCTAAAAAGCTGGGAAGGTTATGTTTCTAGTAATCCACCTAGCTTCCTTTTCTGGCAATCCAGGTGTTACACTGGTTAGAATAAACTCGTGTGTCAGAAATATGCTTTGTTCTACTATTTAGCATATTTATTTATTCACATATTCATGTATGAAATGCATGTGTATTGGTAAGTATAGCATAGCAGGAAACTTCTTTCTGCCAGTAACATATTTTTAATAATGAGCAAGTTAATAGAGTTTTCTGAAATAATTTCCAGAGGTGGAGCTTTTCTTCCAGCTGGAATTTATCATGCTAAAGAATTATGCTTAGTTTCAGAAGGCTTCAGTAAATGTTACTGGTATCTGTGTTAAATTTTACGAACTATGCTTATCAGCTGAGAGTTTCTCAATTTAGTCTAAATCAGTGCATTAAACTGTTGATGTAATCAGGTCTGTTATTCCCAATCTGTGCTGTGGTTTAATCATATTTTTTGTACTGAATGCTTCAACTTAAAAATTGATGTCTATCATGTCCAATGTCTCTGCCATCGTTTGGAATAATAGAAGAGAAGATGATTTGTGCCTGTGAGTCTTGTGTCACTTATCCCAAGGCCCTGAAGTCTTTCAGTTGTTCTGAGACTAAGTAATTATTTCTTCTCCTCCTACAGGAAAGATCAATACTGTTAGTAGTCTGTAGAGCACACCAGGCTGGGAATTTTCCTAGCAACATCCCTAACCTGTGCTCCAGGTAGGCAGCACACCTCCCGATGAGAGGGGTCTGCCCAACATATTGGTACACACATAAGACTTCATTCAGAAAGGTGTTGTGGGAGTATTACTGTTACCATCCTTTGATTTGTATGATAGAAATAATGCCTGAGACTGTGTTTGTAGCTGTTGCTGAAGTTCTGGTTCCTGCAAATACTGTTCCATGTCATTCTTGCACTTGTTGTGCATGATTCTAGCAATTATGACTGTGGAACTGCTAACAGGTATAAGGTATATTAAAGGAGAAAAGTTCAGCATTCTTAAATGATAATGGCATGTTTTGAAATAAAAATTGACTCAACAGCTCTGTTTTAAATCCAGCAGGGACCTTTGAGAGAGGTTTTTTGCCTTGTTTCTTTTAACTTCTATAGTAACATGCAGCAAATGTTTTCATTTATTTCCTGTGTTATCAGTCCTCTACAGATTTTAGTCTATTGCTTTTGACAGTGATGAAAGACAGGTATTTCCTGACCTTTTGTGTTTTGGGTGCTACATAAGCTCAGCTGTTCATTTCAGGAGTGTTTTGTTCTCCTGTCTTGTTCCCATTTCCTCATTTGGAAGGCAGCATTGGAAACACCAGGTGCAACTGCAGTCTTTTTTTGGAACTGTAGTTTAAATGTTGTGCTTGTGTACATGAACTGAGAGAAATGAAAGGTGGTCATTCTGCTGGGCTTTGACAAAGGTACCATGTCAGTGTTATGTTACTTTTTACTTGAAAATCATCCTTAATTGTTTTTTGAGGAAGGCAGAATCAAGACCTGTTGAACTAAGACATGGGGATAATGCAATTAAATTGTGCCTATTCCTTTATGAATATAAGATTGATCTCTAAGTGCTTTATATGGTTTATTTCTTAACAGTTATTGCAGTTACTGCATCACCTACAGATTTTCTCATTCAGACTTGAGATTGAGTGCCCTGGGGCAAGATTTTCTCAGTTAAGCATAGAAATGAACAGGCTTTGGTTTTGAAAGCATCCTGCATGTAGCAGTTCTTCTTTCTGATATTCTGGGAAGATCACTGGGTTTGTGCAAATCTGCATCTGGGTTTGAAGCAAGATAAAATGTGTCTGTGATGCAGCCCTCTGTGTACTGCACCACATTCATTTTTCAAGGGTGCTAGGTTGGTCTGAATGAGCTTGGAGGTCTCTTCCAACCTGCTTGATTCTACGAGTCTATTCTATGTTTAAGCTTTGAGCAGCGCATTTGAGGTCTGATGAGCACCATCCCAACCTCTCTTGATTTTCTACAGTGTGGTTTTCCCATAGTCTTGGCAAATGAGGTACTGCAGTTGGGAATTGCTGAGAAGAAATTGCAGCTGGGACTAAATTTGGCTTGCATTTTGGTATTGAGGGCATGAGCTTAATTTGGCTTTCTCCTTCAGAAGGCTGTTTTGACTTTCTGACTAATTTGAGGCCTTGAGCAACCTGTTTTAGTGGGAGGTGTCCTTGCCTATGGCAGGGGTTGGAACTGGATGATCCTTGAAGTCCCTTACAGCCTAAACCATTCTATGACTTTCTCCTCTTTCTCTGTAGCCTTGAAGGAAGGAGTTGGATAGGTTGGACTGGATAATCTTGGAGGTCTCTTCCAACCTGTTTGATTCTATGATTAGTCACTACCATATTTACTGGTACTCTTTCTACAACGTGTTGATACTCTAGGATGAAGCTCTTCAAGTTATTTTAGCAGTTCATTTCAGGGAGACTGTTACTGTTTTTATAAACCATAATATATGGGTTCTGACAGTTGTTAAAGGTACCATACGTTTTGCTGCTCAGGGATTTAAAACTCTTCAGTAACTCTCACAGAGATCAATTAAGTTTCTAATTATAGTTGTAGCAACTTAGCATCTGCTGAAATTCTAAAAAAGAAACTGTGTTTAATGAGACAATTCCAAAGGTTTTTCAGTCTTTTGAGAAGTTTCTGGTTGAGTATTTTTGTGGGTTTATATTTTTGAGAGGGCTTCTTTCTTGTTTGGAAAGAGGTGTTTGAGCAGTAGAAAGCTCCAGGAGAATAATAAAAAGGATCCAAATAAATGTATGGAAGTATTTTACTTACTAAAGCAGCTTTTTCTCAGATAGCTAACAGAACTGTACTTGCAACCCTTCCCCATGCTTTCTGACTTTGAAAGACGTTTTGATGTTTCGATCAGACCTAAAATGTTGATGAAATCCTATCTCTTTGTTATGCCTGAAGCCAAGTGTCACAGCCTTTCATTGGTGTTTTGAAAGTTATATATCACTAGATTTGAAAAGTAGAAAAGTCCTGTGGTTGGCTTCAGCATTAAAATACATAGACACACTTTATGAGGCTATAAACCAGATAATTCATCACTGGTGGGAATCTGGATGTAGACATGGGCTTTTAAAGAACAATATGTTATATTACAAATTCCTTTGGAGGGTGTGTGTGTGTTTTCAGGGATTCCTGGAGAGTGGAAGCCTATTTTGGTGGTATTGTGCATGTAATGAATCATATACTTGGCCTAGGTTGTGGGGTGTTTTTAGTTAAAAGTCTTTAAGACCATGCAAACATTCTGTCATTAGAGTGGCAAGGAGTATCCTTACTGCAAAGACATAAGAGAGGGGAGAAAACCATATTTTTTAAGTGCAATATTCACACTATATAAATAAATGCTAGAATGTTTCCCAACTCAAGTGAACAGCTGTGCAGCTGTATTGCTGTTGTCTGCTCAAGTAAGAATAAGAGAGAGAGGATGGCAAGGGGGATATGTATCAGACAGTAGCATTGTGAACTGGTGCTGTGGTTTTGGTAGGGGTGCACACACCAACGCATTACAGGGTGCTTCATCTCTGTGCTGCTCCTTGATACTTAGAAAACAATCTTCAGTGATCCTTTCTGCAAACCAGCTGATGCAGTAAGTGGCAAAACAGAAGCAATTAGTGGTGTAATCTCAAAGGGAATCTCGAGCCTCGCTTTAAGTGCAATGATTAAATCCACTAAAATGATAACCATTGCTGCCAAGAACTCCTGTAATTGGTCACTAATGTATTTTGTTGTGGTGGTCGATAACTCCTGGATTTCATGCCTATAATTACTAATGCATACACATTTGGTCAGTAAAATTGAAAATCCTAATAACAGAGGCTAGAGGGAGTGGGAAAGTACATAGAGCTGGAGAACTGAAATAGAGCTCTGTTGATAGTACCTAGCTAGAACTGTATGCTTCAATAAAACAAGTGGCCTACTGTGCTGGAATACAAATGGGCTGTCTGTGGCAGGATATAGCAAAGACGTTTGGCAGAGAGGGATTTGAAAGCTTCTGGCGTAATGTAATTGAATTGGCCATTTCTTTAAAGATACAGCAAATTGTTTTCTGTGGCATTCATCATCATAAGGAAGGTCAGACTGCTTTCCAAACATATGATATTCATAATAAAAGTAAAAGTGGTGACACTTAAACACAAATCAAGTTATCATATTTGTAAAAGCTGTGGAAATGAATGGGAATGTTTTTGGTGGTGCAGAGGCAACAGTAATCTTAAGTAAGACTGTAATTCAAGAGAGGGAAAGTGTATAGTCAGGGAAAAGACCCCCAAGGGAATTCAGCTGGTGAGCAACATAAGATCCCCTTGACTGGAGAGGACAGTAGGTGTTTGGCAGGAGTGTTTCAGAATCTCTCTTCTGATCACTTAAGGGATGGTAAGTTTCTATGAGCCTATTTTTTTTTCCTTTTAAGAAAATGAAAAATAGCAAAGAAGGACTTAAGGAGGTCTTTAGAAAGAGACAAAATCTAAAACTGAAGTGTTTGGGGGTTTTGTTAGACCATGACCGAACAAGGTGGTACAGCAACCTATAGCATACCTGAAATGTTACATGAAATGCTCAGTATTGGTACGCAGGGAAATCCCTCTCAAGTTACATCCAGAACACTGAACATAAATTGCATGGTGACAAGGGTTTTAGGCCACACACTGATGCCTCTGCAAATGACTAGCTGTTAGCTTTTAGGTTCTAACACATTCAGGAGACTGGCATTTTGATTTCTTGCACCACTGCACCACTGATAGGGTTGGAAATGGGAATCCAAATAATTAGATTGGATATATAGATCCCAGCAAACCAGCCAAGAAAGTGGCTGGGCTGGGGAGGGCCACACTGCATTCTAAAATGTGGCAGAGCTTTTTTTTTGTGAGAGGAAGAGGACGGAAGGAGTGAGCTAGAGTGCAGATGCTTGCCATTTATATTCAAAGCATGTAATAAAATAATTGAATATGTGCTTCCTCCTGTTATAGCCTGTTGAAATCAGTAATAAAGCACATTACCATTACTTCAAAAAGGAAGTACAAATATTCAGGTGATATATCCTAGTTACAGTATATGCATGTACAGATACGCAGACTGGAAAGTGATCTTTCACATTATCTGAGACATTCCTCCTTGCTGATACAGGACTGCTCCCATCAGTGCATTTTCTGTTGCTTTGTCCATCAGCAGCTTTGCAATATTCCTTCTGGCAGTTTTTTCACGTGCCAACAGTTCCCCTCCAAAAACCCTTTCTGATAGTCACTCAGTGTTTTCCACTTGACACCAAACATCTTTCTGTTTACTCCTTGAGTTTCAATATCTGAGAAGATCTCCTCATTTTTTCTGCTCTGCAGATTCTGCCTACAGATATTTGTAAACTACTACCCCACTTTCTCTTTGACCCACTTGCTGCTTTTTACCTGTACAAATTTCTCTCGCAGTCTTTACTCACAAGTCTATTCTTCAAGTTCTTCCTTTTTAGAGACTCTCCTTCATTTAACGAGGAGATTCAGGACTACAGATGCTCATAGATTTATAGAGATCATATTTTTTTTCTGTTATCATTTCTGATGTTTTGCATTTTTTTAAATTCTTCTATGTAGCTTGCTTGCCTATATGGCTCAGTGTAGCTTTTCTCTTCCTTACCTTCCTTATAAGTAATTTCTGTTGTTGTTATATCTTGTTATATCTTGCTTTTCCCCAAGTAATAGTTCTTTATTACTTTACATTTGTATTTCTAATTTCATTGCATCAAATCCCAAGTCCTTCTTGTCTCTGCAGCTTCTCATCTATTTCATCAATGTTAAGCATCAGTCCAAAACTGTGTGCACATCTGCTGTGAGGAAAGCAGTGGATGCAGTATCTCCTGTGCTTTGAAGCCAGATGTGCAGGGCTGTGTCTCTGCTAATACTATATGATAATAGCAAATGTTTAAGTATTTGCCTTCTCTTGCAGAAGCCTAGCTTGTGTCCTGTCCCTAATACACTGGCTGAATTTGTAAGCAATTATTGGCTTCAGTTGTAGTCACTGGAGAAAACTGTGTTGAACTGTTCCTGAACATTCTCATTCCGAACTAAATACCAGCATTTTTCTTGTTACCCTATTCCAGATCTCCAGACCATTTTAGATGTTAGTTTAATTTTTGTGTTCTTCAGTTCATTATTTCATGTTGCAATACTCAGTTGTAAAGATAGTGATGAGGAACAGCAAAGTGATGTCTTCCTGTTTTGATCTTTGCAAGCCCATAATACCTAGATCTCCTTCAGAAGCTGTCATTTGTGTATTTTGAGGTGCACTGCAGCCACACTACAGCTTTCATGTAAGTCTGCCATTCAGTGATACGATGTGTTGATGCAGGATTGCAAGACTAGCAAATAAAAAGTATTTACTATCCATATGATATTTAACAAGTATGAAGATGCAGTTGAAATGCAGTGTGGAATAGCAGTACTCATACCTGAAGCTCAGGAGTGTTTGGATGTATTGAGGAAAGAGTCTGGGAGTTCTGGAGGAGCTTATCTTTCTGATGGGAAACTGCTAAAGTCCAGTTAGTTTTGCAAATAGAGACTGAAATTGTGAGCTGGTCATTGTCTGATAGTAAGTGTGTGATGACCTATGGTATGAGAAGGCCTTTTTGTTTGGAAGTTACAGAAATAAAAAAGATACACTGGAAATAAGGTAAAAGTAGAAGGATTTGAACATGAGACAGATTTTGTTATTCCTCCGATATTTGTATCTATTTTAAAGCAGGGAAATGGTTGAAATCAAGATGAGGAATTGTCTGTTAGCTGAAATCTTTACATCCTGTTCACGTGATTTTTCTGAATGCAGGTACTTTTCAGTGTTTCAAAGTTACATGTAATGCAAGAATTGCACTGAGTTTCAAAACATGCGTTATTGAGGAAACCCACTTAGATAGTGTCCTGATCTCTTTTTGTCTTCGTGCTTATAAAGTCTCCAGTTAGGTATGAAAACTATAGATACTTTCAATACTGATCATTTCATTGAGATGATGGCCATATGCTTCTGGATGACAGTTGCAACAATAGTTACTGTGCCAGAAACTGAAGAAAGAACTCAGTAATTTGCCCTGCTCCAAAAGTTACCTTTATGCCTTCTGCCCAGTACTGGTGGCATACAGACCACTAAGGAGCCCATTAAGATCTGACCGATGTTCAAAGTTTACTTGAATGCTTGGCACTGATATTTAATATAGAGAATTTTTTTGGGGGGAAAAAGGTTATTTTGGTTTTCAGTATTCTTTTTCTTGACCTTTATCTTCAGTGAAGTTAGCTAACAGTACCACAGCTGGTCTAAATGCAACATTTTATTTATGGCATTAATTTTGTAGAAGAACAAATGGGGAGTGAAGAACAAAAGGAGAAATGAGTGAAAAGAATCTTCAGTTAGATGAGTAATTGCTGAATGTGAATGAATGCAAATGCCACTGACATGAACAAAAAGATCAAATTAAATACCTTGCACAGGTTCCATAATGTCTGTCTAAAAGGACTGCAACATTTGATCTGCACTGTTTTGACTGCTGCCATTCAGTCAGCAGTATAGCAGTGTGTTTTACACGGGCTGTACAAACAAGGCAGTGTTTTCTGTACCTGTTAAGAGCGTTAAATGCTATGCAACATTTCCCATTCCAGTGTTTAAATGGAACCACTGTACATATTTCAGCACCACAGTATAGCATTTGTTTTGGAGATCTGCAGATGGCTTTCTCCCATGTTAAGTTGTTACAATCATATGATACAAACAGAAGGGTGTGCCACTTAGCTACCTTGATTGTGCTGTTACTCAGAACACATTGGACTGTTTCTTCCTTGTCAGAAAGACTTTTCTGTGCTTGTTGTTATCCTGTCCTTGGTTATTGGAACCATGCTTATGTCCTTTTTCTACAATAACATTCAGAAGTAATTAATGCTGAGTGAATATCTTATCCCTTGCAACTTTTCACTACCAATGCACATTACATGGGATTATTTTGCTGTGCAGTTAGCAAACTCTGTTCTTCATTACAGTTTGCTCTTGAACGGCATCTGAAAACAGGGTAAAGATATTCAGATTATCTTATCTCATCTCTAATACCAACACTTAGAAAGATGGAGAGTGGTGCCCTCTTGTAAGATAATATACAATAAAGGAAATCTTTAGATACCTTCTAAATTGGTGAAGGAGTTTCATTTGCACACAAATGTGGCTGTAGAAAGATGCATGAGGTTAGTTATACCTGGCTGCGTAGGAAAACGTTTTCTTATTTTTGAAACAAGCCCAATAATTTTTATGTGCTTTTAAGGGAAAGAGGTTTTGAAACATGCTTTGTTACTGTAGCATATTTTTTAGACTCTCAGAGTTTTAAAATAATAATCCCCTTCTGCTACCCATGTATTGTTTGAAAAAAATTAGGCTTGTTTAGGAAATGATAAATGATAGCGCTGTTATCTGAGCTCGGTGTCTTGGGAAGTGCTTCTCTTACTTTCTTTTTTTGTGCTCCTCTCCAGGAACAAAAGTAATATCAAAAATGCAGATGTTGGAAGGCACAAAATGTGTTTAAAGTGTTTTCCTTCTGCCTTGGAACAATGGTTGCTGACAGCAGAATGCTTGTTTGCTTGTTAAAATTAGATTTGAATCAGCAGTGTAATAGTGGTAGGAAATTGTAGGATGGAAGGGTTCCAGGAAGCCTATGTATGCCTGCTCTTTCAGAATGCTTAAGTTGGGCCCTAAATGACTTTAGCTGGCTCCTCAGTTGAGCAAGCTGGCCCTGTATAACAAGTATTGGTTTAAACACCCTCAAAATACTTTGCTCCTGATCAAAAGCCATTCAAGTGGGATACCAAGAACAGAGACAAGCACAGCAATGGAAGATGACCATTGCAATTTAGGCTTACTATGCACACATTTCTTGTTGGTTCCTTGCATCATATTTAATTGGGCTCAAACTCATTACCTCTCACCATTTTCCTGGATTAGGATAAAATAAAATCTGTGTCTTGGGGGTTGGTTTATTGGATTTTATGGTTGTAAAAACACTGCAAAGTTTTCATGGGCTAGCTGGGAATAAATTGGAAGATGATGCTTGTTCTGAAGCTGCATCAGAGTCAGCATCATTCTCTTACTCTCTTTCTTCTCAACTGTTTTAAGGCAGCCCAGTACCCACTTGCTGCCTTGCTATAGTTCTTATCCACAGGCTTTGCAGTAACCCAACCTATAAAAGACAGTGACCTCTCCGTGCACCTTAAAACCATTCACAGGTTGTAGTTCTGCTGATGCAAAAAGCAGCTGCCCATTTAATTTTTTAGGTTTTTTTTTACAGGAGGGCTGGTTATGACTCTACAGTGGCTTCTATTTCATTTCTGATGCAGTTTTCACAGTATTTCCATAAGCAGCTTGGTTCTTGATTACTTCAGGGAGCGTTTCACATGATGTAATGGTAATTGATATCAGCTGAAGTGCTAAAGCTACCGGTATCCTAATTTAAGTTAGTGCCAGTCAGAGGTGGGAGAGGTGAAAGCAGGACTGTGCATGAGAGAGCTCTCTGCTTTTGGACATTATTTAGTTTGGTCTCACAACAGAGTAAGAATTTTCTGACCTTGAGGTCCTGTGGTTATTCTTGTCCTGGGTGGCAAAGTAATGTCAGAGTGACTGAAGGGACGATCAAGGAAGAATTTTAGTTTAAGTATTTAATGATGTTTAGTGCATTACTGTGCTCTTCATCAGTGCTATGGCTGCAATCAGACATATTTTAAAATAAATCTACATAAATAACTGTCTTATAATAGTGCAGCATTGGTTTACATCTTTCTATCTAATTTGTTTACATCTACTCCATTTAACACTCTCTCTGTTCTATGTATGTATCCATCTATCTGAATATATCTGGAGTTTATATGTATAATGTTTGTTTATTTTATGGAGACATAAGCAGTCCTGCAGCTGGACTGTATTGTTTATAGCTCTTATTTAATTGTTGGCAAATATTTGGTATCCACAGGACCACCACAGTTTCATGAGACTGGTATAGCAAACTTGATTGTTCACAAGAGAAAAGGGAAAGTGTTGCCTGAACACGAAAGGCCACCTCGAGTTGACCTACTTGCATTTTAAGTTTATAGAATCATAGAATCAACCAGGTTGGAAGAGACCTCCAAGATCAGCCAGTCCAACCTAGCACCCAGCCCTAGCCAGTCAACCAGACCATGGCACTAAGTGCCTCAGCCAGGCTTTGCTTGAAGACCTCCAGGGACGGTGCCTCCACCACCTCCCTGGGCAGCCCATTCCAATGCCAATCACTCTCTGTGAAGAACTTCCTCCTAACATCCAGCCTATACCTACCCTGGCACAACTTGAGACTGTGTCCCCTTGTTCTATTGCTGGTTACCTGGGAGAAGAGGCCACCCCCCACCTGGCTACAATGCCCCTTCAGGTAGTTGTAGACAGTAATAAGATCACCCCTGAGCCTCCTCTTCTCCAGGCTAAACAGGCCCAGCTCCCTCAACCTCTCCTCATAGGCTGCAATCTATACTCCTGCATGTGAACCAACTGGAAGAAATGAATGAGTTATATTGCTAGAAGCTACAGATGTGTTTGTGCTTGAAAAAAGTGGGGATTGACCTAGGTTGTTGTTTTTTTTCTCCAGAGTCCTTACAGGCCTGATAGAATGATGTACTGTCAGGTAGGCTTCAGGTTGCCCAGATGAAGCTAGTTTGCACAGCTCCACTAGTAGCTAGTTCTGCTCTCTGGTGTTTCTGGGAACATAACCCAAGTTTCTGTACTCTGGGTCCATTATTTATTGTTATGTCTCTGCTGATTAATTGAATTGCTTGTCCTCTGTAGTATCCTGTGTCATATTTGTAGACAAATTTTTTGCCACATTTCTCAAGGCAAGGTCAAAGAGCCAATCCCTTACATAGCCCAGATACTCATGTTATGTAAAGCCTTAATACAAATATTCTTCTCATTTGCCTTGTAGGTATCTATTAAAGTAAGTCTAACCTAAATTGCTAAGGTTTTATTGCCTTACTGCTTGCATCCCAGTTCAACTCAGTACACTGTGATGTTGCATATACTCTTAATCATACTGTTTAGCGGCTATCATCCTTAAACAAATTCTATATCCCCATGGTGTCTACCTACCATCTGTTACTTTATCCTATTAGATTTCCCCCAGATTTCCCATTCTCCCTTTGGCATACTGTGCTGAAAAAAAATCCCTCAATAGTTTCCCTTATTGATCTCTCCATTTAGTCTTAGTTATGCAGCTAATAAGATTATGGTGATTTTTTGCTATTTCTCATCGACCTCTGCTTTCCAGTTTGACCAAAAGCATATACCATGAGCTGATTCTGTGTGTGCAGGATGAGTATAAAAATTCTTATGAACACTGTTCTCCTGTTCTCTGTTCCAGTCACTTTGCATGGTGGACATAAAGTCTTCTGTGGGTCCACACTCTTCACAACTTCAGCACCCTCTTGGCCTCTGCTTCCCCTTGCAGGCCAAGGAATTCCATTTCTTCACAAGTGACCTGAGCTGTTTCAAATGCAGTGGCTCCTCAAGGGCCTGTCTTGCCCTCCCCCCACTTCTCCTTGAGCATTGCCCACTCCGGTGCTCTCAGCTCTCTCATTGTGCCATCCTGCAGTCCTGAAAAATGGTTTTGTTTGTGAGGTGAGCTTCCAGTCTGATCAACAGTCTGATCCAGCCCCTGTTCCCAACACATGGCAACAGCAGGGTCTTAAGTAAGCTTAAGCTGGCTATTAATACACAATGCTGAGTCACTGCTGAAATGCTTTACTTTGCCTTTTTAAAACTAAACCATCCCGACTGCCTAGAACACTCTATAAATTACCATTCTATGGTACAGAATGATGAGTGGCTAGAGCTGTTTCTGCATAGAGGAGAGATAGGCACGTGTGGAGTGCTATAGCCATCCCGCTTCTGTTTGAGCATCACCACCTAAATAAGAACCTGAGGAAATGCTTTCCAGGCAGAGAAGCAGTTTTCTGTTCAAAACCCATGAGAAATGTATTATTATGGGAAGATAGGTAAGAATTATTTATAAACACTGGCAGTTTTATTGATGGATGGCCCTCATGATGATGATGTTGTTAGAGTAATAGCCCATCAGGCTGGAGCACAGACCTGGTGACAGTTCTAAACAACAGAGAGAGCATTTTGGCTCTTAACTGACACTCCTGCATTGGGGACCTGCATTGTTTTATAGGATGGGAAGGGGCTCACTCATTCACTGTTCATTTTTTGTACCGCTAGACAAAACCTTACCTGATAAAACTGTGTGTTTTCATGGCTACTGAGCTCAGCCAGTACTTGGTTTCTGTCTATGTACTACAGGAGTTAAACAGTATGGAATATTACTATTTAGGTTCATTTATAAATACAAAGATTCATGTGTACAAATTGGCTTCAGTCTTAATTGATTTACGATACTTGATTAGACAACACAGCTGAGCCAACATAACTCTTGTTGCTGCCGAGAAGGGTGGTTCAGCCCTTGCTTTTGTATTCCCTCACTTATGGCCATATGGTGCTTGTCTCACTCCTTGCTCCACCACAGAACTCCTTTCCTGGAAGAGATCAAGCTATTTTATCTGGTTTGATGGTATGAAACAGGTGTGAGGAGATGTGCACTTGCCTTTTGGAAGATAAGTTTCAGCATGGGGGTTGCAGGTCTGCTGAGAAAACCTCCATTGCTAAGAGGTACAAGTTAGATCAGCATGGGTTCATTTCTCACTTATTGTTTTGAGCAAGAAAATGAGTATTCTGGTTTTACATATGTCTTCTGTGATATATTTTTAGATGTTACCACCTGTGATATAATAGTCCCACAGCCAAAAAAACCCCAACAACATTTCTTGCACAGATTGATTTGATGGAGATGTACACACTTGGAATTTTAGTGGAGTAAGTGAATTTTCTGCTCTTAAACTTAGGCTATTCTGCATCCAGAATAAAAGATACTTTAAAACTCTCTGGTGCAGGTATTCTCAGTATTAAGGTAAGACAGTAAAAATCAGTGATCACACAACAAAAGTGTTTTTCACCAGCTAATAGTGTGGAATGTAGCTAATTCCAGTAGTCCAGGTGGCTGATGAGGGTATCACGTTTGAATTACAGGTGTTCTGCTTGTCTTTATTTGTACCTTCTGTCTTACTGAGGTTCTGCAAAGTTAGTGAGCATCACCTCTGATGTACCACCGTCCTTTGCAGTAGCTGCATTGCAAAGCATAGTATCAAGTAATGTATTAACATAGGGAAGAAGTTAACAGAGGTTGCAGCATCAGTATCCTGGTTTTGCTGGGACAGAATCTCAGGCCAGCCAGGGACTGCAGGCCTTTAGCAGTTCTGAGTCAGCCAGGACAGGTGATTCCAGCTAGCTACAGGTGTATCACATACCTTGGGCATCACACTCTATGTAAAGGAGGGACTTTGGGAGTACAGGGGAGCCTTCTCTTAGGGCTTCTCCTCCTCATTCTGCTCTTCTTCACCCTGTACTTGAGGACTGCCTTCCAGAGTATTGTGACTGTTTCACTTTGCTGGGCTGAGTATTGCTATATGTTCTTGGATTGGCATTAGTAGTCATTTGAGTATTCATTAAGTCCATTTATATTTCAACCTGTAGGTCTCTTCTCACAGAATCACAAATACTGGGGGTAGGAAGGGATCTACAGAGACCATCAAGTCCAACCCCCCTGCCAAAGTAGGGGAAGGACATGCCGAACAGGAGCACCACCAAGCAGGTTTTAAAAGCCTCCAGAGATTCTCTCCTTTTCTTGATTCCCCTCTTCTGCTGAGGAGGGGGGGAGTGTTTCAAGAGGTGATAGAGTAACTGCTACAATTCAGCCCCAGACACAGGCTAAGCATAGACAACTCCAGAATAATGCTTGGATGCCCTCTTGGTTTAGTGATGCCCATATGAAGCATGTCTGAAAGTGCAAGTGTGGAAGTTTGTAGTGGGTCAGGAACTTCCCCCCCAGCAGCTCTGAGCGTAGCTACGTGTGAACACACTTTGCATGGGACTGAAAAGGCATCTCCTTGTGCCTAGGGTTTCTTGCTGCCATATTTTAAAACACTGATGCAAAAAAAAACAACAAGAAAGAGGATTGTTATAGAAAGCCAGAAGTAAATCACAGAATCACATGGCTGGAAAAGACCCCAGGGATCATCAAGTAAGCATGGTTGTCCTGGCTTCTTTGCTGTCAACCTGGGGACATGGCCTTTACGTTCTGAAGCAGTTAGTGATTTTGAGCATCCTTATTTGCACGGTGAGAATAGGTGGGTTGCACAGTGCTTCTGACAGGCTGGTCCCCTAACAAATGATTTGAGAGCATCAATGTAGATGTGATAGAGATTTCTAACATTGTGGTTTTGCTCATTTCACGTTGAAATCCCTTTCTTTCCATGCTGACACGAAGGTTTGGAGGCATTTTTCGCACCAGGCACAAGGCTGTGCCTTAGACTCAAAGGTGCAAAAGCCAAGCAAAGGTTTTCTAGAAGAGGCAGCTCCTGTTTGGAAAGCGCAGAAGGCGAGGGCCAAGTGGTACTTTGTGGTTCCCTGAGGTGTTGCGGGGATGAAGTGTGTAATGGGCAGCTGGGGCAGGGCAGGCATTTGCCATGCATGCTGATGTGTTTCCTTCCAGGCCTCCCCATGCCCCTGCCCTCCCCCAGCCCCATTTGTGCTGGTGCTGGGCCCCGGCTCGTACCAGGCAGGTGGAGAAAAGGCGGTGGTTGTGCCTGTCTGTGGGTGATGGGTTGTTTTCCCCCTCTGGTCGCTGCAGGCACAGAAGGGAGCAGGAGCTTATCAAGCGCTTCGATCTGCTTTGCTGTGTAACAGCTTATGAGAAAATGGCTGTCTTGTTTCCCAGAGCTGTCCTGGGGATGGCCATGCAAGAGAAAATGAGGATCTGAGCATGAGAACTCTCCCGGCACTTTCCGGTGCCGTTTAGCATTAATAAATACTCCAGGAAGGATGCTTCGTCTTTGCAGCTCGCTGCCTGACTTAGTCCTTGCAGGTTTGCCTTTCGGCAGTGTCATTCTGGCTGATGTGCTTCGAGAACGGCTCCGTCTGAGGAGGGGCAGGAGGGAGCTATTCCAAGCCCTTATCAGTGCACCTTTGGAGCTCTTCCAGAGCAAAAGTGTGCCCATATGCCTGTCTCTTTGCATGCATATATCAAGTACATACGTACAAGGCGAGGTTTTAGGTTTGAAATTTGTCTTCTAAAGTGCTGCTAATGTAATCACTTGTTTTTTTCAGTGATTTTACTGATGAAGTGTTGCTTTCTAAAGTATTTAGTGCATCTAAAAATTACTTTCTTCCTTACCTTTTGAGTGCCATAACATTGCATTATAAGCAGATATTATGTGGCATGAAACAGAAATGCATATAACCATGACATTGGAGTATCTAGAGGCCAAGAAGGTTTTAATATGAATGCAGAAATGTTTTGCACAAAACAATTCCCCCTAACCCACTAGAAAATCCTCTGCTGTTCAAGTGCATTACCCTATTATTAAGTGGGATAATAAAGCCATTTTTTTTGCAAGAGTTTGTTTCTTTCCATTCCTCATTCCAAATGATCTTGATGCTTCAGTGAACTAATTCTCTCAGTGTCCTGTTGAAAAAGAAATTGCATAAAGAATTCCAAACTCTAGGAGAGCAAGGAAGTGACTTATTTAGAATATCAAGGGAGGTGATTTTAAAAGAGTGATTAGCTTCTTTGGACATTTAACATAAATGACTCTCTGAAACGCTGGTAGATTAAGCTGGTGGTGGTTCAAGATAGGACAATTACCTGTTATTTGCTGGGCTTAATTCCTCATTGACTCCTCAAGCAAATCTAAGTGAGCCTGTGAATTCCAGTGGAAACACTGTGGCCCTGGGCTCCTACAACCTGTTCTACTGGTGGATTGTGCAGGAAGACCCTCTCTGCTCTAAAACTACCAGAGCTTTTAGCAGCCAGGCTCATAATCACCTGCATCCGTTTATAACAATAAGGCAGAGGGGAAAAAAAGGTGGCAGGTGGGCAAACCAAGCAAACAACAACCAAAAACTGCAAACAGGGCCAGGCAGCATTACCTTTACCAGTGGGCTTCCCTGTCAGCTTCCAAGCAGCATTTCAAAAGTGTTCTTTTCAGGTTACTACTTGTAGTTATTGCTATAGCAGCAATGATGTCCATTGGTTTGTGAAGGCTGAATAGGCTTTCTGCTTCCTTCCCTGGCATTTCTTTAACACAGTAGTGCAGTGAGTCTTTTCTGCAGGACCAGTGCTGCTGTTGAGCATAATCACAACCTATCCAGTGCAAGTCATTTGAAGGAAGAATGTACTGTACACCTTTCATTCTGTAACAAAAAGCTGCAGAGAGAGAGAGAAAGGGAGATGTTTTGCCCCCCATTTTCTCAGTTAAACATAGCACTGGGAAACCTGTGGTAGAACACTGTGTATGCAGTGCTGCACGTTGGCTGGAAAAACAGGAGTGCCCATGCAGCTGATTCCCTCCTCCAACGGCCAGCTGTGCTGCTTCAGTGTCACTGCAAGGCATGGGAAAGATCACTGCAGCTGGATCAGTATCAGACAGAAGATGTGTTCTTGTGAACCAAGTCCTCACTGTGTTTTCTTTGTGTTTTCTAGAGCTGTGCAGATAGCTTTTTTTGGGGGGGGGATGGGGAGAGCAAAAAAAAAAGCTTTTAAAAAGAACTACACATTCAGATTGTGTGTGAATCAAAGGAGGAGAAGGGATACTATTTGCTTCACATCTGTTCTTGTCACTGTCATTTGTTTTTGAACAACTGCAGCAGAGGAGTCTGAAAATGGAACTGGAAAGAAAACTGCAGGGTTTGTTTTGAAAAGCCTTTTGGAAAGAATACCTGTTTCATACTGCTGTGCCAGCCTGGAATCTGGCCAAGCTGCTTCTTCCCTCTGAGCAAGGCTTCACTGCAGCGCTTTTTGGAGCAAGCTTTCTGCCTGCTTTCGTTATGTCCCTTGTTTTGGGCAGGTCCCACAAGGTCTGTGGCAACGTGAGTTTGGGCAGAGTGTGACAGTCTGATCAAGTGACTAAGAGGCATCCACTTTAAAACAAAGAACAAGTTATTGCATTGAAAATGCTGAACGATGTTTCCATATTGACTGTAACAGCACTGCACAGCGTGTTTTTTTGTTCAGAAGCCCAAATTAGCATGGTTAGCTGAACAGTGCATCTTCTTTAGGGCAATGCTTTACCTGGAACAGTTATGCTTTACTACAAAAATTAAATGTGTAATGTTGCACATCTTGCAGTACTTAAGTTAGTGTAAGTGTCTCCTTTGCAGTGTGGTTGGAATATGTTCATTCTTTCATCACACTTCTAGCAGAATACATCCATCTTGTAGCTGTTTTTTTTTATTCTTATATTACAACTTTTTGGGACAAAGATTATCATGGCTCTTTTTTCATCTGCATTTTTCTGGATGATAGTACCATCTTGAAGATAAGGCTCATGTTAGGATTCCTAGGCAGTGGCTTACTACAAATAGTGATATTATATTATTATTATTATTATTATTATTATTATTATTATTATTATTATTGAACAAGGCTTTCTGTCTCCTGTTATGTTCTGAAAACTGCTTACTGGATTGGATGCTTCTGAGTTTCTTTATACTGATATTCACTGGCTTATACTTCTGAAGAGAAGAAGAAATAAACCAGATGAGGCTAGGAGGTTTTGTTTATCATTTTAAAAATAATGCAACAAAGTAGTTTGAGCATTAGGCCCATCTAATGTGTTCCAAATCTTTCAATGGGCTAATCATGTAGAGCTGCTTTGGAGAGATGTTTATTGGCATTTTTTTTTTGCACCATGTGAATGCTAGACTGCTGATATCAGGCCCTGAACCTGATCTACTATAAGATGTTTACAATTTTTCATTTTTGTAAAAATGGAGTAGCTTTCACAGTCTTTTGTTTTCATGTTACTCCTCCTTTTGCCCACAATCAGAGCTAGATATCAGCTGCTTGTTTTACTGGGCTGACATGCGTGCTGCTTTATTTTTCAATTTCATCAGTAACAGCCTTTTCCCAGATTGTAATGTTGCTCCACTGTCATAATGATGCTGCTCCTTATTCACACCAAAAAACCTAGTGAAGTCTCTTCACAGATTCCACAGTCTTTATAGGAGGATTATGGAAATTATTTATTCAGATTAAAAGCTTTAATTTCTTAGCACTTTATTCTAGTATTTCCTGATACAGAATATAATAAGTTTATAGTACTGCTTTAGGTTGTACTGAATCTCCCTTTCTGATATATACCCTCTCTGGCTTCTATGTTAGTTGGGTTTTGAAGTGATGGTGTACTGTGTGTGTTCTGGCTTCCATAGAGGGAGGAAAGAGGACTTTTGTGCCCTCTTCAAGAGTATAGTATTACTATATCTTCAGTAATACTGAAATTCAGGATGCCTTTGCATGCCTACAGGAATACAAAACAGAGGCATTCAAATTGCAAGGATTTGTTGAAAAAATGTGCATCTCAGCACAATGCTGAAGCCCCTCAAGAGGAAGGAAATTTCACTGTTCTCTCTTTCATGTGGCACCACTTCTGGAGTGTTTAAACGAGGGAGTCTAAAGTGTGCTCAAAGGACCAAAAGTCACAGAGATGTTGACAGCTCCAATACACAACAAAACTTGTCTTAAATAGTATTCTTTCACAAACAGATTTTCTCACTAATATTGCCAGTTCCATTGTGATGCTTATGAGTGCACAGAGCGACATGAGGTCACAAATGGGGTTTCTTTTATTTGAGATAGAGGTTATAGATTGAGATCCCAGAAATAGAGATTACTTCCAGGTTTGAACTCTTATCTACTGTTGTTGCTGTTGTTGTTATGGGCTTCTCGCTTGCTCATCTTCCTGTATGCCTGTGTTACATTTTCCAGTCTAGCTTTTGAGATGACTGCATTCCCCAGTGCTGTGTTGCTTCCTTGTTTTATAGTTCAGTTTGCTGTCCATCAAAATAGTAACTGCCCTTTCTGATTTGTGTACAGCTGATGAGTGGACAGGAAAAAAGGGAAAGGGCCCTGATGAGGGGGGATCAGAGGCCAACGAGGTCCTATTTTGCCAAACTGGGTGCTTCTGTCATTATAGATAGTGTTGTTTGGGAAGATGATGAGTCCTTGATGGTAAAGAAATACTTTCTGCTGATGTGCATGATATCTGTGTTAAGCCAAAAGAAGCTTTCTAATGGAGATTTGTCCTCAGATCTGAAGGTCAGATCCTTTTTGGAAGATCTGGCCATGGTAAGTTAAGCTAAAGTGAAGATATTATTTCTCCTTGCCTGTTTTATTAGTCTACTTTCATAATTTCTTTTGACAAAAGCTAGTTTGAGCTGCTGGTACCAGTCTGAGGCTAAAGGTTATTAACACCTTTTGAGCCCAGCAGCATATCTGCATTATCATTGTGCTGTTAGCAGCAGGTATCTGATTCATATGGTTGTGGTTTCAGACAGGGATAGGCTTTATTGTTTGTGTACAAGTACAAAAAGTTTTATTTCAAAAGGCAGCATAAATCTACTCTTAACTTAGAAGAGGCCACTTGTATGTAGCTTCTCAGGGTGCTTTATTGATGCATACATTTGGGAGAGGTTTTGTTACTTTATACATTTGAACCTATCAGGAAATAAAATTGAATTGGATTTTTTTTTCTGGAGCGTAGAGTTTTAAGCTAAAGGACACATGACCAAGTGTCTGTAGGCTAAAAAGTTATTTCATGCTGAGAAAAGAGTGCTGAGTTAATTTGCCCTACTCTTTGTGTGCCATGAGCTTAGAATATCTGCGTAGATACATCTCTCCTTAGGAGTAGTAAGTTATAAGATGTTTGCAGAACCTCAATTCAGAATCATCCTGGGTAAGTTTTATTAAAACATGGAAGTCTCAAAATTCATAACTCTTGACAGCCAGGACAAATAAGTGGCCATATCTGTTACCAGTCCTGGTATCCTTTCTTTCAGTAATTTCTTACAGTTTTGGAGTTTTTTTGGTTGGTTGGTTCTGCTGTTATTTTCTCAGTCCTCTTTTCACTTGTTATTTATTATTCACAGTATTAATAAGAATTCACTACTTGGCTTTTATTTTCATCAGGGTCTTGGATATTTTAGCAGAGCATCTCTGCTTGGTTTGTTTCCTTGGTGTAGATGTTTTTGTCCTTTTTTTCCCCACTGTGTATTTCTCAGTTTTATCATCTGGAAATATTATTAAAGGTATTATATACCTTCATCCAAAGACATGGTGCATCTGTTGACCTTCAGGGCATATTGCTGGGGCCATCTGGTTTTCAAGGGAAGTGGGAGTTGGTGAAGAATGGGGAGGGATTTAAAGCAAAAGAAAAGACAAGGTTATTTATTATTTGATTAATTTTTGTTTCATCAAAGGATAAGACTGATTAGTAGTTTGTTACAGTGTTTGACTTTTTGTAGTTCTTGGGGGTTTTTTTGCAGTGGAGCTGGGGAAGCTCTGCCTGCATATGCGTATCCAACTAGATCAAACAGTGTGGCCCAACATTACTGTGAAGTGTTGACCAGTGCTTCTGGGGTAGTGTGTTAGGACCAGGATTAAATTAGATTGTTTCAGACACTGTTACTAGACAAGTCAGCTGCAGAAAATGTGAGTGGCCAGAGGTGAATTAGCAGGACAAGGTACCAACCCCACTGAGCCTGGGAGGTTTTGTATGGAGAGCGTCTTTGTGCTCTAATAAAACACTTTGCCTCAGTTTTGGGGGGGAAATTAGGTAGTCTTTTTTTTTTTTTTTCTTATTCTTTTTTAGTGTATTCTTAGTAGAGGAGGTACTAAATGATCTCATCTTTCCAGAATAAAGGAATTTTAACATGAATGTCACTAGGGCAGAGCAGGATAAAAAGGAATGTCTTTAGCTCTTGGTGTTTCTCTTCTCTAATGTGGCCACAGTGATTGCACAGGTTAACATTAAAACTTTCACTTCATTTTGTTTACTGTTGTTAAGAAACCATTAGTTTGCAATGTAGAGTATAAATTACTGTTTTATTTTGTCATTTTATCTCGTATATCATATAACAAAATACAGTGGAATCATAGAATCAACCAGGTTGGAAGAGACCTCCAAGATCATCCAGTCCAACCTAGCACCCAGCCCTACGCAGTCAACTAGACCATGACACCAAAAGCTTTTATGTTTTGCTATGTTAAAAGCTGTTGCAGTTAGTCCACCAAAGTGTTGAACTGAAAATATGGCACACACTTTCCTAGGAGAAAGAAAAATCCTTTTAAGTAAATTTATAGAATAAAGTGTTTGTTTCAATTGAAAACAAGAGACAGCTTAGTTCTAGTAAGAGAAGTGTTTAAATCCATGCTGGGAACAATCTTCTCTAAAGATAATTTAAATTAAAACAGAGCTTCCCACATTGAAGTATTTGGTCTTCATATGTGTGAGTTCTAAATGAGCCCAGAACGATGATCCCTTCAGGTGTGTGTGCAGGTATGGAGGAAATTGGAGGAACAGTTTTCATCCCAGTGCCTCTTGCTCTGTGATCTGCTGTAAGTGAGCCCCTGTAAAACAAAATCTCCCCATGTCATCTGGTAACTTAGAGCAATTGCTCATCCTGTGATGTTACTTTTGTTGTATGCTCCTGTACTTAATAATGCCCACAATACTTATTAAATGTACTGTCAATCTTCTGAAAATATTTATTTCTTCATCTTAGCCATTTTATTTTAGGAGGATGTAAACTAGTTTTCTAATATACTTTCATTACAAATAAATCAGCCTGGATGGAGAAGGAGGAGTAAAAGAAACAATACACCGTTATAGTGCTTAATCAGTTCTGCCTGAATTTGGAGAACTGTACAAATAGGGGATGGAAAAAATAACTTCTGGGATGAAAGAGAAAAGTAACCACATTAGGAAGACTTGCTTAATCAAGTGTGATTTCTTGGGGGTTTTCATATTTATTTTGTTCTACTAGTCTTATGTGTCATTCCAGTCTTGCTCCTGTGCCTTTTTCTTGAGTTTCTGTTAGAAAAGCTGTAAATCTGAGAGTGTGGCATGAGTTTCCAGAGGGGTGATACATACTAAAAGCTTGTTTTGGCATTCTCCTTGTAACCTGATAAAAGCATTAGAGAGGTTTACATTTAAAAAAACCTGTGACTGTGACCCATTGCACGTTTTGTTGTTGGGTTTTTTTCAAGGAGGAGCTAGCTAATCTTGATTTTGTTCGCTACTGTGGAACAGCAGAGAATAGTAAGTTAGCAGGCTATTGTCTTTGCTCTGAGATTTCTGATGGCTGTGATCAAAAGCCTTCCTCACAAAGGCATGAATAAGTTTGCCGAAATTCCACCCAAGGGTCTTGGTTGCAGAAATTGGAAAGCTTTCAAGACTGTGTAACTTTTCTTAGGGAAATAAGTTAAAACATAAAACATCTGTCAGAAGAGCTCTTTGTTTGGGAAACTTCTTGAAGCACACCTTGGAATTTCCTTCCTTGGTGTCAGCAGGTTTGTGTGGTAAGCATGAAATAACCAGGAGTGATGTCACCTGGGTTCAGCATCTGAAAGGGATGTGGGAGGTGGTTTGGAGACCAGGCTTTCAAAGGGTTTCATTGTCCCATAGAGCATCATCAGAACACACTCTGCTATAATCACATCTTTCCCCCTATTTTTTTAACAATGTGTAGTGAAATCAGATACAATAAGAACACAAAGCAAGCAAGAATACTGTACCAAAGGGCGAACATTTTACAAAGCTGAAATGCTGTGCTCTAGATTAATTTGTTCATTTAACGTTCCCTGGATCAGATTTGTATTTTAATGTGCTTAATTCTATGTGCTGCTTTTTTACTTATGCAAAAATGCTTATGGGAATGTAAATTAAATTATCTGCTGGCTCAGACTTCAACCAGATCATTAACTAAATTCCAAGTGTAGAGTCAAACTTTTTTCTGTCTGCCTCTGTAATGTTAATGGCACTACAACAGGTGTGGCAGCAAAAATCTTAACGTGGAAAATCTTGATTGCTTTGGTCAGCCATAGCAGGGAAACTCTGACTTTCATGTCTGGAATGAATTTCCCGGATGTGAATCTGGAGTAACACTCATGGACGTTTGGTAACAAGTCACTGGAGTCCCTTAACTCTAGCCATTCTTCCCGTTCCTTTTTGAAGGCATATCTGAAGGAATACAGTGTCATAAACTTGTTTGATTTTAAGAAGCTATTTGAGTTTTTTGTTCTCATTGGCCATAGTCCATAGTAATTTTCCTACTAAAGCAACAGAAACAGAAAATGTTCACCTTTTTGGAAGTGCTGAAGAACAATTTGAAGTACCTTAGTGAAGTAGCTTGATGGATGTTTATTGAAAGCATTTTCCCAATAGATGAGTCAGCATGAAAAGAAACATCAGGATTCCTGTTTGAAAAATATACTAAGTTGACAATTGCACTAACGTGCAAAGCAAGATGCCTGTTATGTTAACAGTACTTAACAGAAGTAGTAGTGTAGCAAGAAGTTCTGCAGAAGAGGAAAGAGTATTGAGTCTTCAAAATTATTCTGGAGTTGACAGCCAAAAGTCCTGATTACATCCGAAATAAATGAGGTTTCTGGTCTTTAGCGGAGAAGAGACAAGTCTGGAGCAGAGACTATCTATTGATAATTAAAGAGATAATTAAAATCACTTTTGAATGAGATTCCCTTGTGAGCAGAGAATAAGGAAGTCAAGGACAGAGTTCTGTGGAATCCCCCAGATGAAGCATAAAATAAAATTATCTGTAAATAGGAACATTTAAAACAAAGTGTAATCGTGTATACTGTGAGAAGGAGTCTAAGAAATGAGCAGTTTCCTTTTCAATTAAGTCATGGTTATAGGCAACATTCATGTTTCAGTCAGTGTTTTGGTGGAATTTTGGGTTGTTGTTTTGTTGGTTTTTTTGGTGAGTTTTTTATTTGCTTGTGTGGTGTGATTTTTTTAACAGTAGGATGGAATTTCAGAAGTAGGAAAAACAGTACTTGAGGAAATGCTAGAATTGGGAGTTAAAAAACTGCCATCCTCTGATACGTTTTACATCTGCAGATTATTTTGATTGCAAAGGGAAAAAACCTGTTGTTTTACTATTAATTCACAGAATCACAGCAACATGCAGGTTGGCAAAGCCCCTCAGGAGCACCAAGTCCAACCCAGAATCCTACTCTACAAGATTCACCTTAAACCATAGCCCTAAGCACCACATCCAAACCACCCTTAAACACATCCAGGATGGGTGACTCCACCACCTCCCTGGGCAGCTCATTCCAGTCCCTGACCACTCTCTCAGTGAAAAACTTTTTCCTAATGTCCAATCCAAACCTCCCCAGGCTCAGCTTGAGGCCATTCCCCCCACAGCAACAGCCTGATGCTTAAGGACATGGTTTAGAGTTGACCCTCAGTGTTGGTCTAAGGTTGGACAGTTCAGTGTATCGTCTCCCTCAATAAAATCTTCATTAAACAGGAAGGAATTTTAAGCAAACCAATATATTTACATGAGAGGTTCCCTTAACTAACAGTGAGTAAAATAAATTGATTTGTTTGGATTTTCAGGATGATGTTTCTTGTGTGGGGAAAAAGTAAAAAGCACACGTGTGTGCTTACATGCATATATGAGAAAGAAAAGCAGAAGACTATTTCTAATCTCTGAGCTGTATCTCCATTGCATGTTAATAGGTAGCCCTTTGGGTGGGATCATCTTGCCTAATTTCTGGGGTTACACAGACATCAGATAAGTGATGTGTCTGTCTATCCCTAAGCTGTTCTTGACCCAGGCTTAGGTGCTGCCACCACACAGCCTTTCTCCTGGGACATTGAGTGTATCACACTCCAGAAAGGCTCCCCTCCTGACTTTGAGGGAACCTTGCCCAGACACATCTTTGTTGTACCTGTCAAAAAGACATCAGCATATTCTACTACGTTTCACTAACCAAAGTTATAGACTCCTTGTTGTCCCTTAAATACTTAGTTTAACATGCAGCTGAGCTGGCATTCATTTTATATGCGTTTTAAAACAGCTATGCCTGCTGGCCGAGGCTTTTAATTGTTGTAATTTGTACCTGATGTTATGATCTTTGTGAAGTTAAACTGCTAAAGAGTACTTGCTAAGAGAAGAAAATTAAGATAAGTTTGAAGTCAGAGAGAAGACTATAAAGTAAGAACATGGCTTCACTAACAAAGAGATCCCAAACCAAACAATACTGGAAAGGTATTGAGTGAGGTCAGTGTAAGTTCTGGGAGGAGCTGAGTAACCCTAGGCATGCTTATAACTAAGGTTTGAGATACTACAAATGTAGCTCACATTATAAATACCCATATGTTCATTAAACAGCTGAAGAAGAAAGATCTGGGAAAAGTTTGTCCAGACATTTATAACTTTTTTTAAAGGGCAGATGACTTTTTCCAGATGATTTTCAGCCTATGAAACTATCTTCGTCTCTCGAGACTGCTCATTGTTGTTGAAAGCTGCAGTAAAAGAAAAGAGCAAAGTTATCATCCAACCTTAAATGCAAAACATGTAAACACTTGGGATTTAAGCTGACTGTTGGTTGTTTGATATAGCTTTTACTTTATAGCAGAGGGCTGTAGCAAAGCTTCACTGAAAACTCAATTTAGCTTTTTTTTCCCAAAGTCCAAAGTGATGATTGAGTGCATAAACAGAGAGAAGAAAATGTGTTCTGCCTGCCAAACTGAAGGGGACTCCTTCAATACACATTATGCAATTCATGCTCTTCATAAAGAATGTACTATTTACTGCAAATTTCATGTTCTGCTATAATATAGATATTTGCAAGGAAAAAAGGGTATGGTTCATATGAGGAATATAAAATCAAAGTGAATTTGTAAAGTAAGAGTGAGAGTAGTTCACAACGGGAAAAAAACTGGGATACAGATTACTCTGCAGACACTGTTGTAAATGTCAAGTAGAGTTTGACAGCTGATAGGTTGGAGACATGATAAAAAAATGGCATACATGTACAGATTGCCTTTTAGTGTGCAGAACTGGCACACAGCAAAATAAGAAGGTGAGTGGCATATGGGGGATTAAGGCAGCTGAGGTCTAGTGGGAACTGGAGGCAAACAGGGGGAGCACTCTGGTGGTGTGCATTTGTTGCTTTGTGGCATAGCAGTCTGCACTAATTAAAGGAAGGTTGGCCTCATGCAGTTTCGCATCCACTCAGAGCCTCTAAACACAGAAGAGAGGGAAGTGTCAGAAGAAAATTGTCTGAAGGAGAGGCAAATATAACCATTTAAGGGATTGGTCTGTGTGACAGTCCATTTTCACAGCATCACAGAATAGTCAGGGTTCGAAAGGACCTCTAGAGCTCATCTAGTCAAACCCCTCTGCTAAAGCATTTTGATGGAAGAGGGAATCATAGAATGAACCAGGTTGGAAGAGACTTTGTACACTGAGTTAAGTTGTCAGTCATTATGGTCAGTTGGGTTACATAAAGACATTTAAGGGAAATGCAGCATTAAACAAGAATTAATATTTCTGTCAATTATCACTTTGTAAAATTACTTCACATTTAGATTCATGGAATACCAGGTTGGAAGGGAACTCAAGGATCATCAGTCCAACCTTTCAGAATGTAGTTTAAATGAGATGTGCTATAAAGGTTTGAAAGCAAATCAAAATTTGAAAATGAAATTCTTATCTTCCTTAAACATCATTTCTGTTTATTTCTGGCTTCAGTTGAGATTAGGAATACAATGACACTTGGCTGAGACCCTACAGAAGGAGAGGCTGGTTTGGAAATGTGAACTATTTTGAGAACTGAGCTGTGCATTTGCTTCTGTATCTTTGTTTTTAATGTCTTGCTTAGATTTCTCTGATGTTTTTGTGATAATTGTAGGTGCCACTCCCATTTTTTAAGACAAGCTTTTTGATCAACTACCTGAAGGGAGGCTGTAGCCAGGTGGGGTTGGTCTCTACTCCCAGGCAACCAGCAACAGAACAAGGGGACACAGTCTCAAGTTGTGCTGGGGGAAGTCTAGGCTGGATGTTAGGAGGAAAATCTTCACAGAGAGAGTAATTTGCCATTGGAATGGGCTGCCCAGGGAGGTGGTGGAGTCACCGTCCCTGGAGGCATTCAAGTAAAGCCTGGATGAGGCACTTAGTGCCATGGTCTAGTTGCCTGGCTAGGGCTGGGTGCTAGGTTGGACTGGCTGATCTTGGAGGTCTCTTCCAACCTGCTTGATTCTATGATTCTATGATCAACATTCTACAAGTCTAGCAGTTATTGCCTGACACACCAAATAGAATTAGAATAGAAATAAACTAGACTAGAATAGAATAGCCTAGCCAGGGATAGATTTTCTTTGTGATTTAATATGAAATGCAAAATTATGACCTGTAAGTCTGATTAAGTCCTACAGAAAATGGGGACCTGTGAAGTCCTGAATTTCTTGGGTTTGTTGATCTAATGAAAATAATATTCAGGCAATGTTTAGTCTCAGAATTTTAGAGGAAGGTATCAGCTCAACTGTGAAGAGACTCTAGCTCTGCACCTGGACTTGGCCAAGGTAGTAAACCTGTGTTTGGCAGCTGTAGCCTTTCCAGCAGGTGAAAGGCTTTTCTTCAGTTCTGCTTACCAATTTAGCAAATGGCTTAAACATGAGAAACTGGTGGGAGATTACTAGGCAGGAAAGCCCCTACTTTTTCCCAATTAGTAATTTCATTAGTAAACCAAGAAGCAGATGAGATCTGCTGGGTTTTGTGTCTTGGCAGACGTAGGCATCAGAAATACTCAGTTAATTTTGCAAATCATAGACAGTTCCTCTTGTATGTATTGTCTCAAAATGCATCACTGTTTTACTGAAAGTCATGCAAAGTGTGCATAAACTCTTATTAACTGGTAAAACATTATTTACTGCATTTAAAAGATGGAATTGTTTTGACATTTTAAATGAAGTTTAAATTACATTTTTAGGAAGTTATGGCCCTGCATATAAAGGGGTCACATGAAGTGTAAAAACAATAAATGTGCTTTAAGACAAATTATTCCACAGTTATGTATGTAGCACAGCTTCATAAGTAAGTTGCACAATCTTCTCCCAGGCAACCAGCAACAGAACAAGGGGACACAGTCTCAAGTTGTGCTGGGGAAAGTCTAGGCTGGATGTTAGGAGGAAGTTGTTGGCAGAGAGAGTGATTGGCATTGGAATGGGCTGCCCAGGGAGGTGGTGGAGTCACCGTGCCTGGAGGTGTTCAAGAAAAGCCTGGATGAGCCCTATCCAGTTAACTAGACCCATGGCACTAAGTGCCTCATCCAGGCTAAACACCCCCAGCTCCCTCAGCCTCTCCTCATAGGGTTTGTGTTCCAGGCCCCTCACCAGCTTTGTTGCCCTTCTCTGGACATGCTCCAGCACCTCATAGGAAACAATGGTCTGCTAATTTTTAAAGGGCTTGGGGTTTCTTTCACAGAGTTGGTGCATGTTCATATTCAGTGTCATAGAATCATAGAATCAGTCAGGGTAGGAAGGGACCACAAGGATCATCTAGTTCCAACCCCCCTGCCATGGGCAAGGACACCCTACCCTAGATCAGGCTGGCCAGAGCCTCATCCAGAGATGGACATTTTTCCCCTTGTTTGGGGTGGAGTTGGTGAATGAGACGAGAAAAGAGAATCTCATAACCAGTTACTGGTTTTGGAAGTTATTATTCTTAATCTTTTAAAATATGACTGTTTGTAGATTAAGACTTGTCAGAGCAGAGTGAAGACAACAGAACAAACAGTGCTGCACTTTCCAGTTTACTGGTCAATCTTTCTACCTCATGAGTAGATCTTCACATTTTTAAAGTTCTCTGTCATGTTAATTTTTGAGAGTTTTTAGGCATAGGGGTGGAAGACAGTTCCCTGCATCAGGGTTAAACCAGATCAGACCATGTAGCTGCAAAGCAGACCAGAAAGAGAGGGAGCTTATGGGGAAAATCAATTGTTGTTAGGCTGAGTACAAATTAAAGCCAGCTTGTCTCACTGTTTATTTAAGAGGTGAACTTTACTGTGACTGGTGAATAGATCATGAACCTAAATAATGTCATTGTTTTACTCGTTAAAGCTGGAGCAATGAAGCAAACAGTGTTCCAGCAGCACAGCTGCATGTCTTTCTGTGCATGGTGTCTCTGGAATGAGATGAGGTAGTGCTGTTAGGAAAAAAATCAGTTAATTCTTTGTTGCTTTCAGAAGTAAACCTTAATTAAGTGGTATGTGATCAGGATAGTACAGAACAATTCCAGATCCCATTGGAATGGGCTGCCCAGGGAGGTGGTGGAGGCACCGTCCCTGGCGGTCTTCAAGCAAAGCCTGGCTGAGGCACTTAGTGCCATGGTCTGGTTGCCTGGCTAGGGCTGCGTGCTAGGTTGACCTGGATGATCTTGGAGATCTCTTCCAACCTGGTTGATTCTATGATTCTATGATCTCTAGAATGACTGCTGTCTGTCCTGTCCTGTGTTGCCCATCCCCCTGATGTTTATACATACCTGCATGGATGTTTTTTAAGCTGTCACTGAATGTACAGGCCTGGGGGTAGTTGTTTCATTTCACAATGTATATAAACCTCTAGGTTTATTTTGTACTGGATAATATTTTGCTAACACTGGTTAAAAAAACCAAATCTCAACAACATCATTTATATAATAAGTCACTAAACACACAGAAGCACATTTTTATATGTATAAACTCCATATCATGGTAGAAATGAGTCTCCCAGTGCTGTGCATTTATTGCCTGGTTAAAGTTACTCAACCCTTGGCCTTGAACCACTGTAGCATGCCTCAGGTGGTAAGTAAATTGCACGGAAATGTGCTACTTGTCGTGACTTATTGCTTAATTTACTCTTTGGAATAAGTTTAGTCCCGTAACAGGCAAGCAGATCACGAAGCAAAAAAAGCATTTAGACAGGGACAAAATATTCGCCTTCTAAAGCCCTTTCCAGTGTTGAGTCACTTATCTTTCACAGAAAGGAATAAAAAATGAAATGAATGGCATGCCTCTGCTTCAAAGAGTTTTGCAGAATGTTTGTATCTGTCAGCAGACTGATAATGAAATGCCTCTTCACTGTCCCTGTGGTGGGTCTGTGTTACCATCTGATGCTAGCGTTCGAGCCGCCTTTTCCCAGGGAGGAAGTAAAGTGCCTGTACCCAAAAAAATCACCCTGAATTCAAACACGTTCATCACCTTTAATGGTAATGACAGTCTGGAGTGCACTTTTAGAATTACAGAGTCAATACAATGCAATTTTTGGGATGATTTATTTTGAATGTGGTATTTCTGAGAAGTCACGCCAGTGTCTCTTTTGGAACCAAGGTGATTTTTCCATCTGAAAACACCCTGCAGTTACATAATTTTGAATAGCTCAGCAGCTCAAGAGAAACCAAAGGAGAAATAACAAGATCATTTCACTTCTTTGTAACGAACTTTGTTCTTCCAGTGTGTACATTGCAATGCACGGAACAATCACACAGATAATCAGTCATAGTTTATGTTGCCAGAACCTTGTAATAGTATTTACTTAGTGATAGATATCTTTATGCATTGCTCTTCTTCCTTTTTCTTTAATTACTTATTATTATGTTACAGTGTATCTTTTTGTTCTTTGGTGCCTGACTTCATGTTTTAGAATGAACTACCATTTTGGAAGGGAGGATGTAGCCAGGTGGGGGTTGGTCTCTTCTCCCACGCAACCAGCAATAGAACAAGGAGACACAGTCTCAAATTGTGCCAGGGGAGGTCTAGGCTGGATGTTAGGAGGAAGTTGTTGGCAGAGAGAGTGATTTCCCATTGGAATGGGCTGCCCAGGGAGGTGGTGGAGGCACCGTCCCTGGAGGTGTTCAAGAACAGCCTGGATGAGGCACTTAGTGCCATGGTCTAGTTGACTGGCTAGGGCTGGGTGCTAGGCTGGACTGGATGATCTTGGAGGTCTCTTCCAAGCTGGTTGATTTTATGGTTCTATGATATCTAGTATAGCTAGTATATCTTGCTGTATTCAATAACATCAAACTGTTGAATAGTCTATACCTCTGGTGTTTCCTATTGATCATGGATGCAGTGTTATTAAAATTTTTAATTTCTTTAATAAGTTTTTAATACTTTGGCTCATGATGGCAAAATGTAGTACTCAGTACCTCAGTGCCCAAGCCTAGACCAGTAGAACACGAGTCTAAATAAATAAGGCAGTATGAAGACCCTTGAAATACAGTAGAAAATCTTTACATTTAGGGGTGAGCTGAAGCATGTCAAATTTACAAACTCATTATGCACTTTGGTAGTCTACATTTCACAGCATCAAATCTTGAATGAGTTTTTATCTTGTAAATTATGAGTAGGTAGGGCTTGAACCAAAATGAGTTCATGGACTAATTTTCATCCTTACTATATGGCCGATATAGTGCATTACTTTGTTCCATTTGCAGTGTTTCTTCATGAGCCTGTCCTGCCTGCCTTTTGCAAAACAGTGTAACTGCACTTACCCTGTTTTGAGAATAAGTGAAGAGGATTTCTCTATTAGAGTCACGTTGGGAATTGCAGTGTATTTAAGAAGATGCATTGGTTGTATAGGGAACGGTGACTATCCATACTTTGTCCATACTGCAACCATTAGCACCCACAGAAAAATGTAAACATACCATTCAAAAAAATATGGGAAGTTGAACAGAATAATAACAGAGTACATAATGAATTTTTACACTGTCAAAGAAGGCTCTGAAAGAAATCAATTAGCCCCTGTGTAATAATAATATAACACCTTGAAACAAACTTTTGCTTGGATGAGAGAAAATAGGGATTTTAGTATCGATGTTGGAAAGCAGTAGTCTCCATGAAGCAGTTCTGGCTCAGTAACAGGTTTGCTGTTATGTTAATTACTGGAGATCACTTCCACTTTCTCTTACATTCATCTTAAGGTTCACCTATTGCACACGTGTCTGTGTGTATGCATTCAGGGTGTGAAACCCTACCCTGAATTTGATAGCAGTTTTGTTACTTCACTCATCTATGGCAAGCAAATGAAACCTGCTTTAGCTGTTCAGTAAGGAAAATTATGTTGAAACATTTCTCAGACCTTCCTGCAGTTTTCATTGTACCTATCAGGAGAAAGTGGAGTTCTCACACTTCGATGTTAAAGGCCTAGGTAGAGTTTTAGTGTATTAGACTATTAAGAACTATGGTGTACACCTCCATATATTTTGGTACTCTAGCCAGAAACACAGGCATGGTTTTGCAGTACAGCTTCTGACATGCAGGCTTCTCCATCACTCACATAGAGTCATAGAATCAACCAGGTTGGAAGAGACCTCCAAGATCCAACCTAGCACCCAGCCCTATCTAGTCAACTAGACCATGGCACCAAATGCTTCATCCAGGCTTTTCTTGAACACCTCCAGAGATGGTGACTCCACCACCTCCCTAGGCAGCCCATTCCAATGCCAATCACTCTCTCTGTGGAGAACATAAATTCTGATCTATCTTGCTGTGTAAAACAGCTGTGGTAATTTATTCATTTTTATGTGGTTGGGGTTATTTTGTTTGTCTGTTTGTTTTTTCTTACACTCTCAGTAGGGAAGTGGCAAAGTGATTGGTAATTCTTTGTGAGAAATTGTGTAGCAGCAGCAGCAGTATGCACAAACAGCATTCTTCCTAGAGCTACAGTTAGAAAAGCCCAAAGCATTGCCTATGAGCATAATATTTAGGGCTCCAAAACAGGTTAATATAATAAGTAGCAGAAAATATATTTAAGGACATAAAGGATAAATATAAAATAAATGTTGTGGTGTCTTAGTCAAAATTAGTTTTGCAGAGTACAGTGAGGTAGAATCATGAAGTCTGAGTGATTGGTTCCATTTGCTGTTAATGTTCAGCTCACATGTGCTACATTTTCTGCCCTGAAAGAAAAAATATGAGTTCTCTAGAATAATCCAGCTTTTCATTTTATTTCGCAGCCCTGTCTAAGCAGATGAATCTGATAATTCCTTAAATAGGAAATTTGTCAGCTGAGAGAAACCTAGAGGGCAACAAATGGGCAGTGATGACAAAAAGTCTTGAATGCTGAGAATGTTGTTTCGATTCCAGACTGCTTAAAAATATATTTGTCTGGTGGAAGGTAAAATGTTACACAGATAACACAGGAGATTTCCTGGTCATTGCAGACAAACACACATACTCAAAGATGTTTGGCTTTTGGGGGGAGGTGTTTTTCTTTTGTTTGTTTGTTTGTTTTTCTGTAGGCTTAACCCAGATAAATTAAATTGCAAAAGCTCTCAGGGAAAAAAAATAACGTCGGGACACAAAGCCCTGAAATCAAAGCAGCTCTGCCTTAAGGCAGCAGAGATTTCCTTATCTCATCCTGCTGTTTCTAGGTATTGCAAAACATATGGCTCACCTTTAGGGGCAGTCCCCAAACAGTGGGAGATGTTGCATCCCATCTGTGCTGCAGCAACTGGAGGTGCAACAGCAAGGTGAATTGAGGACGCCAAGATCACTGTATTTAAACTCACTTCTGGTTTGCTGATGTGATTTTTGGGAGGGCAGGGTGTGTTTGGTTTGGGTGGGTTTTGTTATCTGCTGCATCAGTGTGCTTAAAAAGTCTGAACAAGGGTACTGCTGGAAAGGTACTTGTTTTGAGGAAACTTCACAGCCTGAATCAAGAGTAAGAATTTTTAGATACTGGGAAAATAAAAGAACAAAAGTAAAGGATGAGGACAATTCTGTGTCTCCCACACTTTATTCTGGCAGCTGCTGAATTGGTTTCTGGTGCCCACTATTCACAACTGTTCAGTATTGCTCCCATGAGATTTAGCTGGTCTTGAAGTCACTCCTTAACCTGATGTGTTCACTTCAGGTTAGTTTAAACACTTTTTAACTCTAACCTTAAACTCTTTATCAGAATAATTTTACCATAAGCAGTTTCTCCACTGCTATGTTCAACAGGAATGTAAGAAAATGGTGATTACAAGAGGCAAGAGAATAAGGCTGCACCAGTGAAGCTGCACTCAAGAAGTGTGACTGCAGCTTGAAACTGCACACTGTGGTGCATAGAATAGGTGCATAGTGTTGGACCACACCTTGAGTACTGTGTCCAGTTCTGGGCCCCCCAGTTTAGGAGGGGCATTGAGATGCTTGAGCGTGTCCAGAGAAGGGCAACGAGGCTGGGGAGAGGCCTTGAGCACAGCCCTACGAAGAGAGGCTGAGGGAGCTGGGATTGGTTAGCCTGGAGAAGAGGAGGCTCAGGGGAGACCTTATTGCTGTCTACAACTACCTGAGGGGTGGTTGTGGCCAGGAGGAGGTTGCTCTCTTCTCTCAGGTGGCCAGCACCAGAACAAGAGCCTTAAGCTACGCCAGGGGAAATTTAGGCTGGAGGTGAGGAGAAAGTTCTTCCCTGAGAGAGTCATTGGACACTGGAATGGGCTGCCCGGGGAGGTGGTGGAGTCGCCGTCCCTGGAGCTGTTCAAGGCAGGATTGGACGTGGCACTTGGTGCCATGGTCTAGCCTTGAGCTCTGTGGTAAAGAGTTGGACTTGATGATCTATGAGGTCTCTTCCAACCTTGGTGATACTGTGATACTGTGTGGCTAGACTTACTGCTACCATAATGAAATCGAATTGTTTAATACCTCTCCTCGAGAATTTCTAAGCAGAGCTTCTTTTAGTGTATGCCTCAGAATTTTCCTAAATAACTTGAAAGGCTAAGGCAAAAATTGCTGCCAACACCTTGCATCATCTCTCACTAAAGCACTGAGGTGTAAAAGAAACAAAATGTGTACACTGAGACACCAAAGCCGTCATCTCAATTTTTTGTTGCTGCTGTTATTGTTATAATTCTTCTCTGACTTCAGCAAATCTTTGTTATTAGGTTCTTCTTTTCCTGCTATTGTAATGAAAGAAAACCACTCATTATAATGAAGACTGAATATTTGTACAACCCAGCTTCCTTATACATATACGTAAATTGGAATCAAAGTTAAGTGGCATGAACATCCCTGACGTGTTCTGTCATGAAATAAAGAAGTTCTGGCTCATTTAACAGCACACTAAAAGCAGCTCTGACTTTTCATAGTTTTATCAATTTGCAGAGGGAGAGTTTAGTTTCCAAGATGAAAGACTGACGTGATTTCCAGAACTGCAAGGCCGTTTCATTTTGTTTTGAAGTCTATGGTAATTGCACTTCTGAAACTCTGGGGAAAAATCCCCTTCTAATGCTAACTAAAAGCAGCATCATATGCTGGCTGCATAAAATTCATTGCTGTAAAATACATCAAGTTGCACTACGCTCTTAGGACATACATACCTCTGTGTGTGTGTGTATATATGTGGGGGGGGGGGGGTATTTATGTACAGATTTAGAAGATTCTGCATAGTAATTCAGATTATTATTTTGATCTCTATGACTTTCACATGTTCTGGATTTCTTAATTCAGTATTTGAAAAAACAGACCTTCTCTTTACTGAACAGAGCCAGGAGAATTTGGTAAGTAAAATTCCTACCCAAGTAAGTGTTAAATACTGTGAGAGACTTCTTGGTGTAGGAATTAGTGGAAACATTTTCCTTTTTCCACTCTTAGACCCTTTATTCTTTGCAAGCTTTTAAGGAAGTCATTTGAAACAGCAGAATCAGGACCTTTGGGCTTTCATGTGGAGTAGCAAGGAGGAGAAATTTTCAGGGTAAAGGAATGCAACTTAACATCAATTTTCTGCATTTCAAAAGCCCTTCTCTCTTCTCAGCAAGTTTAATTAGTTGAATTTTCAAGCTTTGGTATGGTTTTCATTTGGTTTGAGGTTTTTTTAAGTTAAGTTTTGACACTCCATTAAGATTTTTCACAACGGCCTTGGAACATTCATGGGTTGGACTTGATGATCTGTGAGGTCTCTTCCAACCCTGATGATACTATGATATGATATGATATGATGAACTTCACTATGTTGGAATATACCACAAGATAAAGGATCTATACCATGTATGACTAAACCATTTAGGTAACTGTATGCTAATGTTAAGTAAGTTCTTGGCTACTCTTTCAGTGTGTTCCTTCAGTGAAGTACAGACTAGAGAGTTACTAGAAATCTGAATTGCCTCTTAAAATGCATGAAAAAAAACTGAAATAACAAACCAAAGATGGTTAGCTTTTGCTACTTGCTGTCTTAGAATTACATTTAAGCATGGAACATCACATATTTTGAAATCTAATGTTACCAAAATTGATTAAAGGAATTTATGCCAATCTTGTTATACAAACAAGTTTTTCTCTTGTGTGCTAGGCAGAATTCTCATATATACTAAATCAAAAGAGGTGAATTTGATCTCAGATGTATAGATAGACCTTTACTCTTACAAGGCATATCGTGATGACAGCAAGTATCAGCCATGAGTTTGATCAGATCAGTGCAGTGTAGATCACTTCTGCCATGGTTTTTAGAACTGTCCTTTATTTGCACACTTAAAACCATCACCGTTTTTTCAGTATCTAGCTGCTTAAAGTTGCCATTTCCTTCTAGGTCTATGCTACCTACCATGCAAAGTGTGATAGTTAGTGGAGTATGACTCCAGCTTTAAGTTTTATCCTTCAGTGATTTCTCTCTTCCTCAAACTCTTTTTTTTTCTCCTTCTATTAAAAAAGCCCCAAGAATTTAGTGCAACTGTTTCACTATCCGTATCTGTATATTTGCCCCTGGCATAAAATAGAGGAATCAGGAATCTATTTATGTAATAATTTTGGAAGTGCTTCACAGAGCTATTATTTGCCTCAAGAATTAAAGAATTGTCTGAAATGAGCAATAATATCCAGGAAATTCAGCTTCTGTGACAGAGTAGCAAGCTTTTTTTTGTAAACCAAATGAAAGTAATATTACATTCCCTGTCTGGCAAAGAGAGTTTCTTACTTAGGAAATTCGTGCCTGGGATCTATTTTATTAAAAATAGGTAAAAGCTGGAGCAGACTTTTCTGCCTTTTTTGCTACAGAATGTCCTTTTGATTAGTTCTGGTGTTTGCTCTGCTCAGTACCACTGCCTTTCAAAAGCGCCTGTGGAAACAGGAGTGTGAAGCTCTGTGTTTCATCTGAAAGTGTGACTGACAAGTGTTGAGGTTCATATGGGTCAGGGCAGCCCTTGCTCAGGATACTGTCTGCTCTTTTGTAGAAGCAGCAAATAACGCTAAACAGAGGAGATGAGGATGGGAAGGAAGAGAGTGGCTTTGAATGACAGCAAAGCTGTCTGGCTGATGTGCAAGTGTCAGTGTCATTGGGATGAGTTTTCTGGTTTCAGGCTGGAGGGACGGAGTGAGTGGAGAGTGTATGCGACACTGGGATTTCTGCTCCTGGCTTCACATGAAAAAATCTCCAACAGCTCAGTACTTAATAACCTCCTAAATACTCTACTAAGCACTGTGAACACCTGTGACTGCATTTTCAAAAATCAGGCCTGTTAATGTCCAAGTAGCTGCTAATTCCTTGGCTGTCTTCTGAGATGAATGATTGGTCTTGATCCGAGGAAGTGCTGGCTGTACCTCATCTTGCTGCTGCTTGACTTCCAAGCTAAATCAGTTTATGACCTCTGAGTACACTTTTGTTACCTCTTTCATTTTAAATATTTAAATGTAGCTTTTGTAATTGCTGTTTGGAACTGCATTCATACTGATGCCCTTTTTTGTAGCCAGAAAGACGAGGCCATGGGTTAGCTTTAATTTGTAGTACTACTTTTCAGAGAATTAATGTCAGCTTTACAACAATCAAATTGATTAAGCTTATGTAGAAGTAGTACAATGAGTAATTTCTTTCTGTTTTGTTATTTTGCAACATCCCAATTTTCTGTGTCTGTAATGACAAAATCCAGAGGAAACAACCACATGATACAATGCTACCACTTTCTGGTTCTTAGTGATTACAAGCCAGAATTAGGATTATTGGCTGCAGTATAATGGGTCTTGAAGAAGAGTGCCTTTTAAACCTCCTCTTTTCTTGATCTTCTTACTGTTCATTACCAGGTTTATATTTCCTATCCCACTTGTTAGAAAGGAAGTGTTGTTGTTGTTTAAAAAAGTACATTAAAATTCAGTGTTTTCACAGTTACTCCATTTCAGCTGTGTGGCACATTTGGGAAGAACTTGTCTGCAGTCCCCAGACCTCTGCAGAGGTCTGCTTCTGGGGACCTGTCTGGAAATAAAAACTGCAGGGGATATAGCATTAAAAAATATTCACTGCAGCATTAGAAAACTCTTCCCAATAAAATACTTTTCCCCATACTTTTATGATAATTCTCTAGCAGCTTATAAAATGCTAAGTTCTATGGCAGCATGATGTTCAATTCCTATTTACATACAATTCTAACAGCTTTAACATTTAATTTGTCACCTATTGTTCAACAGGATGTACAAGAGTTAAATACTACAGAGAAATTTTAACTTGACAGCTGTAGTCAGGTCATCTTCAGGGAGGTTACCCTGAAAACCATCCTCTTATCTAAACTTCAGAAACTTTTGAATGGCTGGAAAACTTCAAAAAGTTTCCTTCCAGTGGTTGGTTGTTTATTATTTTGGCATCTTACAGTCCCATAATATGCATATATTTTGGTTCCATTTTCTCTCTGATAGCTCCAGCTTTTTATAGATAGAATCACACACAGATCACACAGAATGTTAGAGCTTGGAAGTGACCTCAAAGACCACCTAGTCCAACACCCCTGCCAGAGGCAGGATCATCGAGAGTAGGTCACACAGGAATGCATCCAGGTGGATTTTGAATATCTCCAGAGAAGGAGACTCCCCAACCTCTCTGGGGAGCCTGTTCCCAGTGCTTTGTCACCCTCATAGTGAAAAAGTTTTCCCTTATGTTTACATGAAGCCTCCTGTGCTCCAGCTTCTACCTTTTGCCCCTTGTCCTATCACTGGGCATCACTGAGAAGGGCCTGTCTGTGTCCTCCTGACACTCACCCTTCACATATTTGTAAATAACAATGAGGTCACCTCTCAGTCTCCTCCAAGCCAAACAGACACAGCTCCCTCAGCCTTTCCTCATAAGGCAGATGTTCCACTCCCTTAATCATCTTTGTGGCTCTGTGCTGGACTCTTTCCAGCAGTTCCCTTCTTGAACTGAGGAGCCCAGAACTGGATGCAATATTCCAGGTGGAGCCTCATCAGGGCAGAGTAGAGGAGGAGAACCTCTCTTGACCTACTAGCCTAATACACTCCAACGTGCCATTGGCCTTGTTGACCACAAGGGCACATTGCTGGCTCATGGTCAGCCTGTTGGCCACCAGCAAATCCCAGGTCCTTTTTCCCAGATCTGCTCTCCAACAGGTCCATCTCTAACCTATACTGACCCATGGGGTTGTTCTTTCCCAGATGCAAGACTCTACACTTGTCCTATACTTAGAGGGCTAATCAAACAAATAGCATTGTTCAGTACTGGTTAAGAGGTGAATGTTACATACCTGCTTCTCTCCTCACTCAAAATAATGCAAGGGGTTTTTGTTTGCAAAAATGGACCTGATTAGGAATGAACCAACGTGTTGGTTTGAGAAATAGTAGTAGTAGAACGGGTCCTTATAGCAATGATTCAGTCATCTGTCAACCTGATAAATGGATTAGTGTAAGAGGTGTTCCAGTGGGGAAATGTAGCCCATAGGGCTTCCAGCTAATTATATTTAAGTTGTTTAGTACTGCTGGGAAGCAGCATCTAGGCAATTACTGAAAGCTTTGATGCAGTGTGCACTATTAGAGTGTGTTCAGAAACTCATTACCCTTTCATGCTTGTGTTGGATGAATTCTAGGAAGCTGACATGAAACACAGAGCAGGAATCAATAACTAGAAAGGCATTTTAGTTATCTTCTGATCCATTTCCTGATTCAGCAGCTTCTTCCCTAGTGTGTTTCATAATAGCTGCTGTAATGTAGGGGGAGAGTAGGATTTAAATGCATTAATTGCCATATGTACACATCTGGTTATGGCCATGTGTAGCTGTAGTTCCACTCAAGATGAAGTTGCGAAATGTTCTCTGGGGACAAGCCTTTCCCTGCATTCCCTGTGGCATGTCCAAAGTGCCTGCCACCTCTATTCCTAGTAAGTTGATTGTAGTTGTTTCTCCTAAAGCCTGACCTCACAATGTTTATTTATGCCTTTGCCACATCAAGATTGCATTACTACAGTGCCCATCCTGTCCTACCTACAAAATTTCTCGGAAGCTACAGCTAATCCAAAATGAAGCTGATGGTTTTGGCTACATGTATTTTACCTTAAGACAATTGTGCTAGCTCTGTCTTTGCTGTGGACTGCAGTTCACTTTATTGACCCATCTAGAGAAAGCTGCACACACTTTGCGTTCTCTCGATGTGAAAAACAACAGATACTTCCACGTAATCCCCTGCAGTTGGATACCTCCAAGGTGTGCATGCTGAAAGCAATGTGGTATTTGCACAGCTGGGGACCAAAGTCTTGGAAGTTAATTTCTTAGGTCAGAATGACAGATCTACTCAGGGCAAAAGTTACATGAATTAAACTGAGTGGGTTTCTTTTTAAGCCTGCACTTACCATCACTATTAACTGTTTTAAAAGTAAGGGCAACACAGAGGAGACTGCATGTCTTCTTTTCTGTTCCTTCTTGTATGCTTTTGCCTGAGGTAGAGCTAAACAGACAGACAGGATGTTTCACAGTTCAATGCTGCTGAGGGGGATAATTCTTTCTCACTGACCTTCAGTATCATGGATTTCACAATTAAGCCCTTCCCTTTATGTTTCCATCACAACAGTCCGAGACACGCTGTGCTTTTTGTTTTATGTTTTTGTAATGTTCAGCAGAAATCTCATGTGCTACTGTCAAGAGAGAAGTATTGGTTTAGATCTGGACTCATAACTTAGGAAAAGTAGCATTTGATTTGCCTGAAGGTTGCTAAAATCAATGTCGTGCTATTTGATCCATGTTTATCTTTCTGATGTGCATGTAGGGCACAGCACCCGTGAATCCATGTGCTTAAAAAAACACCCTCTTAGAGTACAAAGCATTTTCAGTGGTGGTTCCTTGCCATGGTTACCAAGAGCTAAGCTTCCCATAAATCCATTATCACTGCTGAAAGTCCTGGCCTATCAAATAATGGCAGCTAGATCGTGTGTCTCCTGTCTCCAGAACTGTTAGGGCTGATAGAGAATATTCACTATGCTGAAAGACACAGCTGAAGCAGGACAAAGCTGAAACATTCAAAGCATCTGTGCAGTTAAAGCGTTGACTGTGGGAAATGATTTTGAGTCGATGCTGTGCCTGCAGCCTCCAGTCAGGTTTTAAGGCTGGTTGTGTTGAGTTGCTGTTTGGCATGCTGGAGAGTTCGTTTGCCTCTGGAGGAGCCTTTTTAAGAAGGGTAGCAGAATACAGCCAAATTAATATGCTTCTGAATTTTTTTAATTCACTATTCCCACTGACTTTCAGAGTTCGTAAAGGTATGTTACAGAGGGGTTTGAGTCTGCATTTGGGGTGAGAGATAAGGCCCATTTGAAGGTTATTAAATAATTTATTAATATATACAAAGAGGATTTCCCCCAAACTTATCTACAGCTATCCCACACAAATTCTTTGTATGTGGTTGGTGAAACTGTTTTGCAGAATGTCTATTTACAGCCAAATGAAGCAACTTGGTAGGGAGTTAGAAATGTCCTGGTCAGAGAGTCTTGTGGCATAAAGTGCCACTGGTAAAGTTAGTAAAATGCCCTAGCAACTTGAATCAAGAGAGTTGAAATACTCACTAATTGGACGTCTCGGTATCTGTGGTCCCCAAAATATACATATATATACATATATATATATAGCGAAAGCCACGTGGTTGATCATAGAATCATAGAATCAACCAGGTTGGAAGAGACCTCCAAGATCATCCAGTCCAACCTAGCACCCAGCCCTAGCCAGTCAACTAGACCATGGCACCGAGTGCCTGAGCCAGCCTTTTCTTGAAGACCTCAAGGGATGGTGCCTCCACCACCTCCCTGGGCAGCCCATTCCAATGCCAATCACTCTCTCTGCCAACAACTTCCTCCTAACATCCAGCCTAGACCTCCCCTGGCACAACTTGAGACTGTGTCCCCTTGTTCTGTTGCTGGTTGCAATGACTGCCCAGACTACGTGAGCTGCGCCTGAAGGACTGCCACGTTCTTGGGAAAGGTTCTTAAGTCTAAAGATGTAAAGTTTTTAAGGAAAGACAGTTTTTTTCATTTATTTGGCTGCTCAGGGTTTGCCCTGAGAAAACTTTTTGCAGTAGTACTATGATGAATATTTATTTCAGAGTTGACTCTTCAATTTCTAACTGACTCAAGACTTTTGTCTCCTTTGTCAAACCTGAGCTTTCATTTATGGTACATCTAAAATTAAAAAAAAAAAAAACCCTCTCCTAACTTCTTGGAGGAGGTGACTGTGGGGGGAAAGATGAATGTCTAGAGGGGACTTTTTTTATCATAGCAAGGCGTTAAGTACAATTTATTTATTCTGTAAGACCTTAGGGAAAATACAGATATATGCAAGCACTGTATGGGTTTTTCTGAACAGAAATTGCAGTTCCAGTGTATAGGTGCTCTGTGGAAATATGATAGAGAAACCCAGCATGTTGCATTGTGTCCTCTTGGAAATGGTGGTCCTGAGTTTTGGCTCCACGTGACTGCAGTGTTATCCATGAGGGAGGTGATTCTTCCCCTGTACTCAGCACTGGTCAGGCCACACCTTGAGTGCTGTGTCCAGTTCTGGGCCCCTCAATTCAAGAGAGATGTTGAGGTGCTGGAAGGTGTCCAGAGAAGGGCGACAACACTGGTGAGGGGCCTGGAACACAAACCCTATGAGGAGAGGCTGAGGGAGCTGGGGTTGTTTAGCCTGGAGAAGAGCAGGCTCAGGGCAGACCTCATTGCTGTCTGCAACTACCTGAAGGGAGGCTGTAGCCAGGTGGGGTTGGTCTCTTCTCCCAGGCAACCAGCAATAGAACAAGGGGACACAGTCTCAAGTTGTGCTGGGGGGAAGTCTAGGCTGGATGTTAGGAGGAAGTTGTTGGCAGAGAGAGTGATTGGCATTGGAATGGGCTGCCCAGGGAGGTGGTGGAGTTGCTGTTGCTGGAAGTGTTCAAGAGCAGACTGGCTGAGGCACTTAGTGCCATGGTCTAGATGACTGGCTAAGGCTGGGTGCTATGTTGGACTGGATGATCTTGGAGGTCTCTTCCAACCTGCTTGATTCTATGATTCTATGATCCTTGTACACACTAATTGCTGGCTGTGCCTCAGGGATAGTCACAGCTGTAGTTAAACCCCTGATTATGCTTAAAATGTTAAATCCATTAAAAACACTAAAATCAGAGCACATCAATGGAACTTTTGCAAGTGTTGGAATGTTCTCTTCACTAATTCATCTACTGTATAGGAATTGCTTTTAAAAATATGTTTTAGGTTACTTCTGCGTGAGGGTGGCATAAATATTGATGTCCTGTTGGAATCTTCCATATAGTCATGATTTACTCCAAGTATAATCCCCCAGGGCTTGTTTGAAAATATTAAAACTGTTTATCAACTTGAAACAGAGCAAAACATTCATGTTGTGTACTTGATATCCTGCGTTTCTTTCCCATGGAGTAAAATGTGACAGAGAATGCTTTTGTAGTTCTCTGCTTGTTGATGATAGCTTGTTTATCATTTAAACTCTCCTGTGCCTTTAAAAGCCAGAAAGGAAAGGGATAATAAATTAACAATCCAATTAATGGGGTTTTATTGTGGAACAACATTAAGATAAATGTGAATTGTAACATCACAGCTTAGGTTTCTCCTCATCTGTGTTGTTTAGTAAAAAGAAATAAAATTACTTAGTCAAAACTGTGGTATATAAATGATAGAAATGGTATTCAGAGATAAATCAGATTGGAAAAGCATTTTTAAATCTCTATTCAAGGGAATTTAGTAGGATTTACAAGCATATTCCTAAGTGATATGACTGATTACTTTAAGTTCAGGTACTCTTACTCCTAGCCACCTGCAGAGCTAATAGTTTCAAACTGTCAATCTGGTCCTCATTTTCAGTTTCCTGAAGTCACAGAAAGGGATCTGGGGGTGCTGATCGATACCCACCTGAACATGAGCCAGCAGTGTGCCCAGGTGGCCAAGAAAGCCAGTGGCATCCTGGCCTGCATCAAGAATGGTGTGGCCAGCAGGAGCAGGGAGGTCATTCTGCCCCTGTACTCTGCACTGGTTAGACCACACCTTGAGTACTGTGTCCAGTTCTGGGCCACTCAATTTAAGAAGGATATTGAGATGCTTGAGCATGTCCAGAGAAGGGCAACGAGGCTGGTGAGAGGCCTTGAGCACAGCCCTACGAGGAGAGGCTGAGGGAGCTGGGATTGGTTAGCCTGGAGAAGAGGAGGCTCAGGGGTGACCCTATTGCTGTCTACAACTACCTGAGGGGTGGTTGTGGCCAGGAGGAGGTTGCTCTCTTCTCTCAGGTGGCCAGCACCAGAACAAGAGGACACAGCCTCAGGCTGCACCAGGGGAAATTTAGGCATGAGGTGAGGAGAAAGTTCTTCCCTGAGAGAGTCATTGGACACTGGAATGGGCTGCCCGGGGAGGTGGTGGAGTCGCCATCCCTGGAGCTGTTCAAGGCAGGATTGGATGTGGCACTTGGTGCCATGGTCTAGCCTTGAGCTCTGTGGTAAAGGGTTGGACTTGATGATCTGTGAGGTCTCTTCCAACCTTGGTGATACTGTGATATCAGATGATATGTGTCCCTGAATCTCATACCACTCATCCCAAGGCCCTGAAGTCTTTTTTGATTGTTCTGGGACTACCAGTCATTATTTCTTCTCCTACATTTTCTCTCCATGAAAAATTACTTAGGTTGTGTAATAAGTGATCTGTAATTTTTTAAAACAAACTGCACAAGCTTGAACTCTGAAAATACTTCACAGTGAAGTATGCTCTACAGTATGACTATCTCTTTCTACAGTGTCCTTTAATCTTGAAGAAGCTTTCTACACAGATGAGCCAGTTCTTTCCCTAGTATTTGTCATCAGAGCAGCCACAGTATGTGTTAGCATTGTGTAGCATCATGGCAGAGTATTGAATAGAGATTGTTTTAATATAATACTCTTAACAATTTTCCCATGAGACACAGAGAAGTTGTAATTAAGAGAAAAATCCTCTAATCGCTGTTTGGATTTCAGCTTTTCTATTTACACAGTTATGCTTCTTGAGTAGATTATGTTTTGCATAAACACAACACCCCAGAAAATTGAGGTGGGAGAAAAATTGGAAATCAAATGGAGAGAGGTGACAACAGTCATCTCAGAATGACCTCAGATAATTAGAGAGGTAGCCAGGTAAGTGGAGGTTCATACACATTCAGTGGACAAACTCAGAAAAACTATTGGCTTATACCTGATGTATTGTTAATACTTTTTAATACTTCAATTTCTTGACTCTTGTGTGTTCATTCACCTCTGAATTGAATAGGTACAACTCCTTCTTATGTGAGTAGTTGTGTTTGGTTAGATAGTGGACATTCACAGACTGTATTGGGTTGGAAGTGACCCTGAAAGGTTATCTTGACCAACCTCTGCTGCAGTGAGCAGAGACACCTCCAACAAGATCAGTCTGCCCAGGGCCACATCAGGTCTGATCCTGAATGTCTCCAGGGACAGGGCCTCAACCACATCCCTAGGCAACCTCTTCCAGCATTTTACCATCCTCATTGTAACAAACTACATGTCTCTCAATGATGTAAATGAGAGCATTAGTACTGGAGACTGAGAATTTGAACTGGATTTATGAAAGCTTGTCCTGCTGATGTGTTTAAATATTTATTAAGTTGATTGTATCATAAAATGATCCTTAATGTATAGTCTTAGAAGCTATTAGACACTTGCGTGGAACAGTATCATTAACTTTAAAAGCCCCCAGTGAATATCTCATTTTACTTTATAGAATTTAATTACTATATTGTACAGACAACACCTGAGCCATAAGTCTTAAGACTTGAAATGCAGAAATAGAAAACTAGTTAATATATGTGGCAGCTGAATGTGGAGGAAATACAAAATAAGGCATTACTCATCAGTTTTTGTGGCAGGTGTGGAAAAGTCTGGAAATAGGTTTATTAGTGCAGAATACCAGGCTGTGTTTCATGGTTCATTTTCCTAAATGCTTTCCTTTAGACTTTCTCCCCAAAACACAGAGGAGGGTAGTTTCTTTGGCCTGTGTGCTACTTATTGCACAGAAGTGACACTCAAATCAATTCCCACTGGAAGCTTTCTCAGAGAACGTTTCTGTGTCCCCTCCTGCAGTTCTGAGGCAGCATGCTGACGTTTCAGTTCTGTGCTCAGCAGTGGTTCTGGATTAATTGCTTGCTGACGTTATAGTTGACCAAAGAAGCTGAAAATTGTTGAGCCAAGCTCAGGGTACATTGGCATTCTTCCAGATTCCTGAAACACTGCATGGCTTTGAAAAGCACTTGAGTGATGTGAGTGGGTGGGACTTGCCCTTACCTCTGATTCTTTCTGTGATGGATGCTAGGTTTTCCCCTTTATGGTTCTGCCAAAGCTTCTAAGTTGGGGGGGTATTACCTTGGTGAGTGCCAAAAGTAAAGGGAGTCAAATGCTTCTGTTTTGATGAGGTGACGGAAACCAGCTTGACAGGTACCTCTGTCTCTCATTCCAGCCCTCTCAACTGTCAGATGCGGTGATCTCCATGGTAACTCAAACCCCCAGACTCTTGACAGCAGCCTGCGAGGAGCAGCATTCAGCAGCTCAAGGGTCTCACGACCAGGTAAGCCAGAAGTAATTGTCAGATGAGCTTACCTTGGGTATGTGGTTTCCTGTCCATATGCACTTCTGGTTCTTCCCTGATGAAGCCACACATGCAGATGGTTCCTGTGCATAACAGTGCTGTTACTTAAGGCTCAAATAGAGAATTTCTGCTGAAAGTCTACATTTATTCAGGATTGTTTTTTAAGCTCCACATTGAATTATAGAATCACAGTGTAGCAAAGCAAAGAAGTACTGTACAGTTTTTTAAACAGCTTTGGTGTTAAGTAAATCCTATGGTAGGAAATAACCCCCAAACACATCAGTGGTAAGATCTGTCTTACCACTGTACCTGAGCTCTCACCCTCCTGCAGTACACCAGAGGATGTTTGTGTGTTTGTCTAACATTCATTGTTTCTCTGCAGCTTTTTCAAATTGCTGCTGTGCTCTTGTCACACAAAGTCCTAAATTCCTTGCTGTAATAGTAACGGCACATGGGGCATTGCGGTTAACATCTTGAGGAGGTAACAGAATGATGCCCCTTTGTTGAATTACAGAGCAAATACCATGAGAAACCAATATCTTTGCCACTTTGGGAAAACAGTGCAGGGATATAAAGCTGTATTCACTGTTCCAGTATCACTAATACTGTGAACAAAAGTGTTATCTCTTATCTTATGCACTTATGTGGGTATGGGGGAGTTACTGCTGCTTTCTGTCATAAGATTTCACTGGCATTTGTAATGAATTGTCTCTGTGCTATGAAGATGGTATTTATTGTGGACATCCTTGGTTTCTATGCACTGGAGTGTGGTGCACTATCCCCATCTTACAAAGCAATTCTCACTGCTCTGAGTAACCACTCTTCTACTTTGAATAACCAGCCTGATATTTTTTATGCTATAACTGCCATCAAAAATATTTACTACTATGTCATTGATGACACTCTTAGATAATGTTCTGCTGCTACTGGATGATTTTTCTGGAGCAACACAGAGCACTCTTCTTGGATGATTATTTCCTGTTAACAACTACTATTTTATATCTATATATTAATCTTAATGTGGTGCTACTGATTATGTTTTTTTAACCTAAACATTGTGTGGCTGTAAGATCAATGCTGTTCAAAGGTCTACGTGTTTCATTTACAGAATAACTTCTCTTGACCACAGTTTGTAATATTATTAGAAGATTAAGTCAAACTTTCTCTTTTACAAACCAGGTTTCTATTAAATGGTGTTGACTGCCACCAATTTTATTCTTCCCAATGAATGGATTCCTTATCATTTTTGTTTGTGTGTTTTCTTGTTTTGCTTGAGATTAATAATGGATTAGAGCTCTATAATTACTGGGATCATACCACTTTCTATCTTCAAATAGTGGCAGAAAATGCCACTATGCAGTTGTACTGCATTTCTCTCATGCTCTCAAATGTATTGAAAATTAGCATCATTGAAATGATACTCTCACAAACACTTAGGACTCTAAGGCACAAATTATCTTGGTGTGCTAATTTAGAGTTATCTTTTAATATTCAGTTTAGTTACTAATGGCCTCTTTAAATGTAAAATTTTTTTTTTTCAACTTACAGAGAAGAAAATATTGGTTGGTTTGTTGTGGTTTTTGCATAGCATGTTGGTGTTCTTCTAAGACATGAATCAAGAGTTGGAGGCCTTTTGCTTTCTTGTCTGTTTTCTTTAACCAAAGATTTCCTCTTTCAATTAATTACAAGCCAAGGTTTGGGTTTGTTTTGGATTTTATTTGTAATTTGTCTTTCAAACAGAATCTGTGTGATTAGCTGGGTTTTTTCATAGAATCATAGAATCAAGCAGGTTGGAAGAGACCTCCAAGGTCATCCAGGCCAACCAGCACCCAGCCCTAGCCAGTCAACCAGACCATGGCACTAAGTGCCTCATCCAGGCTTTTCTTGAACACCTCCAGGCACAGTGACTCCACCACCTCCCTGGGCAGCCCATTCCAATGCCAATCACTCTCTCTGCCAACAACTTCCTCCTAACATCCAGCCTACCCCCAGCACAACTTGAGACTGTGTCCCCTTGTTCTATTGCTGGTTGCCTGGGAGAAGAGGCCACCCCCCACCTGGCTACAGCCTCCCTTCAGGTAGTTGTAGACAGCAATGAGGTCCCCTCTGAGCCTCCTCTTCTCCAGGCTGCACACCCCCAGCTCCCTCAGCCTCTCCTCATAGGGTTTGTGTTCCAGGCCTTTCACCAGCTTTGTCGCCCTTCTCTGGTCACATTCCAGCACCTCAACATCTCTCTTGAATTGAGGGGCCCAGAACTGGACACAGCACTCAAGGTGTGGCCTGACCAGTGTTTTCCACAGGTTACCTTTTTTGGACTATTTAATCCAGGACCTTTGATCTCTGATGGCAGTGGGGTAGAGAGAGTCCTCCCACATTTTCATCTCTTGTACTTTCTCCAAAATGCAGAATTCTCTTCTAGTTTACTTAGCCTGTGAACCTGCATGCTTGTGATTAACTGAGTTTAACATATTGGCTGCACAGGTGATATTTGAAAGCACATTCTAGCAGTAAGAACTGGGAGTGCCTGCTGCGTTAGTACCGACCACGTGGCATATGTAGCCGTCTCTCAGATGGACATCCTTTGTAGCTCATCTTGTGTTTTACAAATGCTTATGTAAGAAGCAGATCATCCAGTTCTCTGATAGTTTGCTGGTTTACTTTGTCTCCTATTAGCAGCTGTATATCCTCCTGGGATCTTCTAGCGTATTATCTATACGAACTCAAGATTCGTTCCACCAGCTTATCAGTAATTCTGAGAGATAATGGTGCTGGCTTTCTTTCCCTGAGAAGTTACAAGTACTGATTTTAATGTTTTAACAGTGGCAGTCTGCCCAGCAGTTTAAAGTGATAGCAACTATGCAAAACATCTCCTTAAACGAGTCTTAATGGCCTCGCTTACCTGTTTCCTTGGCCTCTGATTTTTCTCTCCACTCATATGTAGGGCTGAGTTTGTATTGCATCTGTTTGGGTAACACCTTCCAGTTTACTTGAGAAGCTTTTTTTTGTCCTTAGCCAGAGGTAATATCCACATGTTAATGACATGAAGCTTATTCTCTAAATAGGACTCCTTCTCACCATGGATGTGAGTTGCTGTTCCAAAATCTCACAGCTTTTCAGCAGATGCAGAGCCAATAATTAATCTCTTTACTTTCTGTCAGTCAGAAAGCTATCAGACAGATATCCAGCCATACAGTAGCCATAGTTTTTTTAACAGGGGACTGTAGTACATGCTTCAGCACTTTTCCATCTCACAGTAACACCAAGACTTTTCCTTTCCACAAGAGAATGTCTCTAACCAGTCTAGGGTGAAGACAGAGCCAATACAGATAGAAAAATGTCAGACTTCAAAGAAAGAAGTTCTATGAAAATTTCATGTAACTTCTTGGAATTAAATGTTAGATGTAGACATTCCTTGTCAGATTTTTGAGTGTTTTTAGGAGCAGTGGTACATATCTGTGCAGGCAGTTCTATACCATCACATACTGGAGGCAGTCAGAAGAAATACAAAAGCAGAGAAAACCATTAGGGTTTTCAGAAGTTACTGATGTTTTATAGTGGATCTTTCCTTGTGTCTGGGAATGAATGACAGAAATTTCTTCAGTCTCATGTTTTATTATTTAGTTGCCTGAGGTAGGGCAACGATTTTTACATGCTGAGTGTCAGACCACTTTAGTACTTTTTACTAGGTAGGCACCAAAATTGTTTCCCCAGCTAGAAATGGCTTTTGAAAATTATGGCCAAAATCACTATCAAGACTAATAAAAATAAGATGACCATCTATGATTAAAACATAATTTTGTTCAATGCATTCTAACTGTTATGATTGTTTATTACTGATAAGATGGGGATAACAATGACAAGAGGCTGGCTCTAACAAGATAATGTCTGATGTGTTTATGAGTTCTTAGGGAACTCTACTATCTTGACTGGAAAACCTTGCACTGTAAAAAGCAAGGTGAAACAGAGATAAAGCCAAAACTAGATGTGGAAACATGAAGAGCTGGGAGAATTCAGTTATGAACAGCAGCAGTATGAACGTGATACCTAGGCAGAAACAGGTCACCCCATACTAGATTGTCATTTATTGCATGAAAAAGTTGATTTATACTTAAGAGCTAAGTGGATACTATGTCAATGGAAGCTATTTCAAACATATCAGCTGATACACTGAAAAGGTGTCTGTTGTCATTGGTGTGATTGAGCTGAATGTTTCATTACATATAGATGAGCATTAAGATGATTGGGCTTTATGAAATGTGCATCTTTTGTTTACCTAAGAACATTGTGTTTTATACAGGGAAAATGAAAGAAACTATCATCAAAGAGTTGACTTTCAAGTGCAGGAGTTTGAAGTGCCTTAGAGTATACCTGTGCCTACTTGTTTATTTATTTATAGTGGTAAGAGTTAGGATTTAGTTCTTCAGTTTGAGCTGGTGAGATTTCAGGTGTAAGGAATCAAAATGGAATTACATTTTTACTTAGGTACTGTGGTCACAAGTTCACACTTGGCTTTGTAATGGAGTACGTTGTCCCATAAATGTGGAGTACATTCTCTCATGAATGTCATAGTTGTAGAGTAAATGATCAGCACAGGAAAAGCTTTGGTGATTTAAGCTATTGCAGAGCCTGCACCCCAGTCACACAATGATGGGAATTGGACTGCACCTCTGGAGATCATCTAGTCCAATGCCCCTACAAGAGTAGGTTCATCTAGAGCAGGTTGCAGAGGATGGTGTCCCAGAGGGGTTTTGAACATAAAAAGCAGCATGCTTGAGTGTCCCCGACTATTTCAGTGCAAAGTCCATTTCCAGTCAGCTCTTGCTGAAGTCTATTAAAATGTACCAGGATGTTCTTGCTTTAAAGACTGCAAGAAGAGATCAGACAGTCTTTGCTCTTGCCTGGCTATGAGGGACAATAAATTCCATTTAAGCAGCAGAGACAAACAGCTGCAGTGCAGCCAATTTTACATCAGTGCAAAAACTTGTGTGGTATGTCTTAAAATAGTCTTTATTTTCACTTGGGCAAAGTAAGTAATCCATGTTGCATTCATATCTTCACATGTGAGTTGGCTTTTCAGGGTTGTTACCATGCTGTATCATCTAATAAATGGTTAGTATGGCTGTTACTACTCATTAAAAAAATATTTGGAACAGGAAAGACACTTTTCCAAACAAAGGAAAGATGATGGAACAACTTATATAGACATATCAAGGATAAGGTCTTTGAGAGGAGTCAGTATGATTTTACCAAAGGGAAGTCCTGTTTAACCAAAATGATAGCTGTTGTGAGGACATAACCAGGTGGGCAGATGATGGTAGAGCAGTGGATGTGGTTTATGTTGATGTCAGTAAAGCATTTGACACTGTCTCCCACAGCATCCTTGCAGCTAAACTGAGGCAGTGTGGTCTGGATGGTCAAGTAGTGAGGTGAATTGTGAACTGGTTAAAGGAAAGCAGTCAAAGTTGTGATCAATGGCACAGAGTCTAGTTGGAGGCCTGTATATAGTGGAGTCCTTCAGGGTCAGAAGTGGGACCATGGCTATTCAATGTATTCATCAGCGACCTGGAAAAGGGAACAGAGTACCCTGCCAGTAGGATTGCTGATGGTACAAAGCTGGCTGGAGTGGCTGGCACACTTAAAGGTTCTTTTGCCATTCAGTGGGACCTAGAAAAGCTGGAGAGTTGGGCAGGTACAGGCTCCCCGGAGTCTTCTTCCCTGGAGACATTCAACACTCAGCTGAACATGTTCCTGTGTGACTATTCTTAGATGATCCTGCCTCTGGCAGGGGTGTTGGACTGGATGATATTTCAAGGTCCCTTCCAACCCCTAACATTCTGTAATTCTGTATCCATTGTAACAAAACAAAGTGGGTTTGTAATATTTGTTATGTCCAAGATAGCTAACTCTTTTTGTTTGTTAGTCTGTGAGCAACAGCATAAATTAACAAGCATCCCAAATCTCTGAAACATGAGTTGTGTTTATCATCAACTGAAATCTATTTAAATAAGCTCAGTTCAACTGATGCATGCACAGTTTAATTTCCCTTTTATCTAACCTGCTTCCAGTCCTAATAAACAGAATAATCAATCATAGGAGCCATCTTCTATAACATGATTGTATATCTCTGATCAAGGAAATGTAAAAATCATTTCTCTCCTGTCCCTGCTCAGTTTCCACCTATAATCAAGATCTCTGAAAATAATGATTCATCTTAATAATTTTTGCTCTAGTTTATAGAATTGGGGTTTTTTTTTGTATGCAGATGTAAAGTATTTTTGATTCTTCACAACACAGAAAAGGTGCCAGTCTGACCCAAAGAATTCTTCATTAAAAGACAATGAATACAGTATTTTGAATGGTTTGTGGTGTAGTGGTCTGTACTTGTCCTTATTAGTAATAGCTGATCTGAGGCCACTGGCACAGCTCTTACTGATTACAGAGAGGCCAAGACTCTAGCTAGATGTCTTTTCTCCTCCTTGAAGTATGAAGTGCCACAGAAAACCTGAGGTTAGCTTCAAGAAAGATGTTAGAAGAAAAAAAATCCACAATTGAAAATTCCCTTTGGGTTACTGTTAGAGAGCCTTCTTAATAAGTTAGCTGCATCACATATCTTATTCCCACATGGAGCTTGCATAGGCCATGGAATCATAGAATCAAGCAGGTTGGAAGAGAACTCCAAGATCATCCAGGCCAACCTATCCCCCAGCCCTAGCCAGTCAGCTAGACCATGGCACTAAGTGCCTCATCCAGGCTTTGCTTGAACACCTCCAGGGATGGTGACTCCACCACCTCCCTGGGCAGCCCATTCCAATGGCCTGCGAGTTAATTAATACTTGTACTGTGTTGAACTATTTTTACTATATGTTAATTGTCTATGATCTTTAAATTATATACATATGTAGTATGTCACACATTTAATATCTTTTTCCTAGAAAGGCAGCTATGAAAAATGTATATTGTGTGAAAGTGTATATTGTACAATTTGGTTATAGCTTCTTAGTGTGCTTTTGCCTTTACCAACCAATACTTCCTCTTGTATCAGGCCATAAGGCAAACTTGCATTCAGGCTTGTTTATCTAGAAATATGTATTCAGAATATGTCAGATAAAGTGTAGCTGACAAGATCAGAAAACCAGCAGTCTGTCTTAGAAGCATTCCTAGCATACTACTTAATGATAACTCTGGGCTGCTAGTTCAGAAATACTGTTGCTGATCAAGGTGTAGTGAGGAGTTGTTTCAGAATGGTATGAAAATGCATCCTGAGCAGTCAAATGCTGCATTTGGTATTTTAGCTTAAAGATGCTGCTGATGTTTCTACCTCTTTTGCCTCAACACTGATAGCAAACCAGCTTGTTTGGAGAAATCAAGAGAAGCCTGGCTGAGGCATTTAGTGCCATGGTCTGGTTGACTGGATAGGGCTGGGTGCTAGGTTGGACTGGATGATCTTGGAGGTCTCTTCCAACCTGGTTGATTCTATGATTCTGTGACATCTTGGCATAATTCAAGTGTAGCTGCTGGATTTTATGCATAAATTGAACATCTAAAAGCTAGACATAAAACATGTTAATCATCTTGCCTTATTGTTAATAACTTCAATGTTAAGCACTTGCTTAATATTAGACTTTCTCTGTAGAGAAATAAAATGCAGAAAATATGCTTGTTTGTCCTTTGAGCTTTCAAGTTATGAACTTTGTTCCAAAACCAGATTTGACACAAATACATTTTGACATTGATATTAATCTTTTCCTCTGTATTAAAATTTGAGCATCACCATGCAGAAGCAATAATTCTTTTACTGCCACAAAAGAAGATTGTAGTGCACTTCTTTGAATCAACATTCTAATTTGGCCTTAAATGAAACAATGTCTCCTTGTTCCCTCTGTGATTCCATTCCACGAGTACAGATATTAAACATCTTCAAACATTTCAGGCTAGATAATTTGCTTCAAAATTTGACCTCATATGTAAATTAATCCCATGTTTTAAGATTGCATTACTTTAGGGCTCGGCACATTAACCTCATTTTACGCTGTCAGCTTCGCCTTTTTTTTCCCCCCCCACATTCTTTAGGTTTTGAGCCAAAAGTTCAGCTGTGATAAAATATGACTAAGGCTAAACTTGGTGTCTGATATGACAGGAAGTCTTTCCAGCCATGTTTTCCCAAAAAAACCTCCTTCAAACCTTTCAAGATTATATAATATCATTCTGATATTTTTGTTCATTTCCTTCTTTTAAATAACTCTAGCTTTATGTCAAACTAGTAATGATAGTGGGATGATTCTGCTTAAAAGAATCTGAACTGATGAATCTCTATATGGTAGTAAATCAGAGAAACTGTTTTCCCCCTTTTTTGTATGCATATTTCTTTCTGGATGCTTATAGATCTTTGTAAATTTTCTGCCTAAGGGTAAGCCCCTGAAAAGGTTTAAAACCAGTTGCATCTGTGGGCATCTGGTTGGCAAAAGGGTGGCTGTAGACACTGCTGCTGTGCTCAAAAAAAAAGGGGGCTTTCTTTTTCTTTTATTTAAAGTAACCATCTTTCATTTGTCTTAACTTTTCCATCAACATCAGTGTTTTAAGACTCTGCAAGATCTTTTTCTTGTGGTGCTTATTTCAGTTGTTCCCCAAAGCTTTCATGCGGCCATGCCTCTCGGAGTTCCTCTTACTATGGTAGCCCATCCTGTAGTCAGTGTCTGCTCACATTTTGCATATACTCCTGTGAGTAAAGAGTATTATAAGTTTGCTGGAATTCTTTTTTTGATCTAGCCTCTATGCACATGTTCTTCTTTTGACTCTTCAGATCGTTTTGGTTGGGAATTTCACAGGAGAGTGAATGTTAAGAATTCATTGCTAAGTAATGGTCTGCACCATTAGATTATGTTTCGTGTTCCTGAAAATTTGACAGAAATATATTGGAGAGAAATGAGATTGCACCTGTTTTGATTTAAATTGATTGTTGCAATGCAGTGAAAGAAAAGCATATTCCTTTGAAAGAGAGTCTGAAGTAGAAGGGGCCTTGTTTGGTTCTTTTTTTTACAGGGGTGGAGAAAATATTTTTTTTTTGGTACTGCAGCATGTTCAATACTACTGGAGTTGGTATGGTGATGAAATCTTCTAGGTATATGGATTTTGCTGCATCTTTGTCCCAAAATGTTCTAGTTGATAAGCCCCAGAGCTTTTTTATATCATTTTACTTGTACTTTTCAGTAGATTTAGAGGGAGTTCACATAGAAGATTTTATTAATCAAGTGTTTTCTCGATGTTCTAGAAACATGCATCCTTCTCTTTATTGTAGTTCTTTTTGTCCTGAACAAGTACCAGGTGCTCAGAAGGCAGGATTTAGCTAAAGCTTCACAAAGACAGCAGATCTCAGTCTCTCTTCTCTGAAGATGTTGCCTTGGAAGCCAGGTGCTGAGCTGTTTACCACAGTCGGACGTGATCGCTCCATTCTAAATTAAATCTACCCATGTTGGCTAGCATGGAGCTAATCAAATCACTTGAACCATTTGATCTGGTTCTGTCACCTTTTATTAACAAAACTCATTTCAGCTGCTTTAAATTAGAACCAAACTTACAGAAGAGATAAATTCATGCATCTGCAATCACATTTTCCTGTGTTGTATCATCTGATCTTAAAACTGGTAATGAAAACTCTGAAACCATTGATGATTTATTGTACTACTATACCTTCTGATCTGAATAGTTCTATTAACATAGCCAGTCAGTTTTGTTTTGAACAATGCAGAATAGCTTTTCATTGGCATGTAGAGTTTTTAGAATCATAGAATCAACCAGGTTGGAAGAGACCTCAAAGATCATCCAGTCCAACATATCCCCCAGCCCTATCCAGTCAACCAGACCATCACAGTATCACCAAGGCTGGAAGAGACCTCATAGATCATCAAGTCCAACCCTTTACCACAGAGCTCAAGGCTAGACCATGGCACCAAGTGCCACGTCCAATCCTGCCTTGAACAGCTCCAGGGACAGCGACTCCACCACCTCCCTGGGCAGCCCATTCCAATGGGAAATTTAACTGATAAAGCACACAAAAATTAGCATTCTGCCCTTAGAAATTACCTCTTTCATAGGCAATATATAAAAAAGTTACTTGGTCATTCCTTTAAAAGCACAGTGACTTTTTTTAACTAGTACTTTCAGTTTAACTGTTGAAAACAACAGTGATTTCCTTGTGAATGATGTGCAGTCGCATATAAGTAGTACTTCTTTCAGTGCAGTAGTGGAACCTTATAGTTGCTACACGTTTTATAAAAGCTATGCTTCCTAATTTTGGTTTGCTCAACAGTGGTGTTTGATTGTCTGTAAACATCAGGTTTGAATTCTGCTCTTTACTTCTGTGCCATTTGTAATACCTTTAATCTGACAACTAAGGAAATTAGTCTGTTGAAGGCAAGCTATCCAATGTGACTTGATTCCTGATTGGTTTTGCAGGCATCTTTAATGTTTTTTCACCTAATTTGTAAGCCACTACTTAAATTAGGGACACCAAGCTGAAAGGGAGATAGAGGATGTGGTCAAGATTTAAAAATAAGATGTAGTTACTTACTGTACATAGTACAGGTATGACTGGATTTTGCAGAACCCCAGGGCTTGGGGAAGGGATGGCAAAGTTCATCTTTTTTCTAAAGGAGTTTTAAAAATAGCTGCAATTATTTACCTCTTGGAAGTGGTAGAACAGCTGAAATGTTTCCAAATACGTAAAGATTTGGGAGAGAGAAGAAAAAGAAGTCTCTGTGTGGTGTGCTAAATGGTGCACCATCTCTTGAAATGTTTAAACTGACTGTTGAACCTATTGAAATAATCTGGTGCTCCCCCTATGTTTAAGGGGTGTTTTGTTTATGTTAAAGGCTAAAATATGTCTTCTTACTTACAGATTCTGGAAAATAATAGCACAGCTTGTAGCTTGGATGTCTTTCATGTATGACTATGTTTGCCAAATACTGAGAGCTAATGCCATTGCACATGCTAACAAGTGATGTGTACTGCCTTTTTTACTATTAGCAGAGGCCATACTGATGAAAGACAGTGAGTTGTAACTCACCTTCCCTGTGCAACAGTCTTATGATGAAGTAAGGTTTGGTCAAATATAGTTGTTCATAGCTGCCTATGGCAGCAACACTGCGAAAAAGAATATTGAGTTATTGCTTCTAAAGATCTGAGCTAATTGCACTTTGAGGCATCTTACTCGTAGTGATGTGCAAGATAAAAATATTCTACAGGTTGACTTTTGGTTTCCCAGAGTCAATTTAATTCCCATTAACTGTGGGAGCAATATCATGAAAAGCAGCTCCCTGGTGCCATTTGTTTAAATGACATTGCAGGCCACACAGCAAGAATTGCAGAGCCACGCCAGCGGGGGCCATGGTGCTCTATTAAATTGGCCCAACCACAGCTGAGATCCCTGCAGCACAGCTGTCCCACTCTGTAAGTGGTCTGCAGCCTTCTGGGGTCACCAGCTGCTGGCAGCTTGAACACCCCAGGCTTTCCACTTCTGGTCATCAGATGTTAATAGGGGCTTGAGTGAGGAAAAAGTTTCAGAGCACATGAATGCAATTGTTGTACAGTTGGGCTCAGTGATCTTAAACATCTTTTCCAAACTAAATAATTAATTGATTCTGGGTGCTACTTTTAACTCCAGTGCTTCTACTGCCTACATAACCTGGCACAATTGAGTTTGAATTCTTTTGTATTTTTCATGCTACAAGTATTTCCAGATTTAACCATTCACTCTTTTAATGGTAGCAGTAAAAGTGACTGATAGCGTAAAGATAACCTATGTTCTGAATGCCTCAAACCCTGAGGGGAAATAGGGAAATTCTTGAAGTGTAACAAAGAAACTATAAAAGACAAAAATAATTGTGGAAGGTGACATAAGAAAGTGCAAGTTGAGACAGTGGAGAAGTCTGTCCTTTCCTGTACTTACATGCCAACCAACCCTTGCATTCCTGCTCTTCTTCCTCATAAACTGTTCCTTCGTAAGACCTGCAAGCAGTGAGGTTGTGTAAGTACCACAGGATCACAGTTATGACTCTGCTCCATGTGGGAGTCATAAAGTCTCATCTTTTACTTCAGTAACTCCAGTGGGTTTAGTTTTGAGCTTTAACTGCAAGTTTGGGAAAGAGGCTTTACTTTTGTGTCTCCTGTCAGAGGGACTTGCCACATTGTGCAGTGGTTAAAAGACAGCTGCTGCTAGAGACGAAAACAAGGGAGGCACAAAGGCAAGGATGTGTGTTTCTTCAGTTGCTGAGAAGTACATTATACTTCTAGCTCTTCATTCTCCTCCACTAAGAAGTGCTTCTGCTTTTGTTTGGCTGGAAAATAAACATAGACAGTATGGATATAGGCAATTGTAAAGGGAGTTTTTGGTTTTCTTAAGTGCATACACAAAATAATTTTCCCTCCCTGCTTTTTCTGGATATCTGCCAATTAATAATTTAAGAGGAAGTTGGAAGGTTGGGAGTGTGATGAAATGCAATCAACCTTGAATTCGAAGTCAGAGTTGGTGGGGTTTTTTTAATCATAGCAATGACATATCTTGAAAAGAATTTTTCAGGTGAGGATGACAAATCTGCATTATTGTCTTGGTTTTCCTTATGGTTTTTCTCTAAGTTTGGTGCAGCTAATTACCACAAAACACTGGTGAGGTGGGTGAATCCTGACTGAACTTTACAGTGGGCTGCAAGTAAAAGTATGAAGTTTTACTTCCAAAGGTTACAGAGCTGGACTTGGAAATCAAATATAAGCTCCAGGGATCAGTCTTGAGCTTAAACTGCTTTGTTTCTCTTATTCTGTTGAATTATAAAGCATACTTTATTAGGGCAGTATGGAGCAAGCTTGAAATATTTTAATTTCAATGTTCAAATGATGGGTTTATTCACAAACATCTTGTTCCAAATGAATAGAGTAATTTTCAATACCACAGGCGTTTCTCTTTGGCTCAGAAATGGCTTCAGGATTATACAAGACAAAACATAAGACTTCATAGCAAAGGATTTTATCTCTAGATAATACTGTTTTCCTTCATGGGTGCAGGTGACAGTTACTGAATTTTGGGATAGTACTGAGACTTTAAGGCTAGGGGATTTTGTAGGCTATGAAAACTAATGTGTGTGTTTTTCACACATGTTTTTAAGCTAATACAAACAGACTTTAGCAATTTGTAATTAATCGCTGGATTTGCCATGGACTCCATTTGCTGTCCAACTCAAACTACACTATTTACACTGGTAGCTAAAGAGAGATTGTAAGCTAGCTAAGTTCTTTCTAAAATGAGGTGTTCCACTTCAGTTAAGCAAAGAAAAATAATCCATTGTGTGCATAGACCTCTTAATATGTGATAAGACTTTGTACTTCAATTGTAAGATAGGAATTACACCTGCATTGCTTCCCCATTGTGGAGAAGGCCATGGCAGGAGTCTTCACTGCTCCCAGGTGATACCTCGATTTTGACATTTGCCTAGCCTCTGACTGGCTAAAGCTGACAAAACATCCCCTTTTAGCTACAGATATAGAAGGGAAGGGGAGAAGAGGGGAGTGGTGCTGGTGCCCAGGATGCTGATCCCCTGCTAGTGTGGACTAAATGTTTGTCCCAGCACCTTACCCTGACTGCACAGCAGGTACAGCTCTGGCACAGCCAGCTCTCATAGTTTCTGAGCTGAGGGGAAACCTGCACACTGGGGTCCTTCCTTGCCCGCGCTGAAGACAAAAGCAGGTGAGATCTTGATCAGGAGAAGGAGTAAAACTCTGGAGCAAAAAACACATCTCCTTCTAGGCTGCAAGTGAGGGTGCAACTACAGCACACATCTAAGGAATCCATTGCACTTTTAGCTGTGGTTTCTGTAGCTAAGGCAAACAAGCCAAAATGTATCTATAGTTCCTGCAATAATCTTTTGCCATGTTTACAGGCACAGTTTAGCTCTCCAAGAGTGACATTTCTTCTTTTATTTTGTTCAGAGGCATTTCTTTTCCTTAGTTTTGAGGTCAAAGAGGTTAATATGTGACTCTGTTGAGTACCAGACTTGCTTTTAAAACTGTAGAAAGTTTTGAACACAAGGAAGGAAAATGTCAATTCTCTGTCAAAGTATAGACCAAGGAGTTCAGTACTGGAAGGTGTAATTTTAACTTCAGACACTCAGAGCAGAGTTTTCCCTGGAGTCCTTAACAGTGAGAGAAAGCAAAGTTGCTTGGCAAATTTTGCTGTAATGCTGTACTAAAATGATGAATTCACTGCAAGTGATAGCAAAAGGGCATGTTGCATCTTTTCGGTTATGTGTCCTGTGGCTTTATGGCTACTGTCACTTTTTTGTTGTATTTGCAGCTCCATAAAATGTTTCTCATCTCCTGTATATAAACCAATTTGAAACAACATGCCATTCATCATCATGGTCAACAACTTCTCTTTAAGTTGCTGTAAGTTGATGTCATGACCAAAAGCAGAGCAAAATATTGAAACCAGTCTAGCAAGTGCCTGGAATAGCTGTCATACAAAAGTTGTTATTTACTGTCTTAATTATGAGTCCAAGTCCGCAAGCCTTTTCTGTCATATGTCAATATCCTTTGCTGATGCATGGTTTGGTCTCAGTTAGGGCCTGGAGCTACACAGTAATGAGTCCAAAAGGGCAGTTGAAGCACAAAGGGACACTTTTCAGATTCTTCCCTCATAACTGCTAGTCTTGGCAGATAAGCAGTCCTCTCTGCTTTTGTGCAACAGACTCCACCTTTGTGGTCTCCCAAACCACTTTGCTCTTTAGAATCTCACCAGCGTGAAAGGAGCCTTCTGAGACCATGAGCATCTTGACCACACCAAAGTAGTTGTTTTATTATTGCATGGACTGACAGCATTTGTGTCCATTTATGTGAATTGCTGGCAGGTGGTAAAATACCCACTTTGTTAAGCAGCAATGTCTGTGAATAACTGGTTGTCCTCAGAAAGCAATATAGTTTGTGGCATGGTTTCCATTGGGTTTCCTAGAGGTGGTTGGTTGTTATGTTGCAACCATGTAGTCTTAATAATGGTGAGGTCAAAATATTTGAATCTGGATATTTTTTTTTTCTTACTGCTTCCAAGCCTGTGTGAAGACAGTTTCAAGGGAATTCTTTAGAAGAGCTCGTTCAGCAACACGAAATACCAGTGCTATCTCCAAAGTAATTTTGGAAATGGGTAATATTACTGAGTGTTCACTGTCAAAACAAGGAGCTGGGGTCAAAAGTACCAGTCAACTCCTGAATGCAAATGGCTTGTCGCATTTCCCTTTGGAAGCAGCAGATAACTAGAATGAACTGGAACTGGAGACATTTCATTTTTTTACACAAATTGAACCCTTGCCAGTGACAAATGCCAAAGTACATTGTGAAAATAAAATGATGCGGTGCTAGTTAGAGAGCATGACATAACTATGAATAGCTGTACCCGTGTCACAAAACAGCTCCTACCTTCCTTTCGTTGCTTGAAGAGAATAGTTTCACATGTACCAAGGTCACCAGAGTGATCATATTCTGCTAAGCTCATGTCATGCATGAGAGTACATAAAGACCATCTGGGAGCTATAAAAATAGCCTGTCCTGACTAGATGATTTGTGTGGTGACCAAAGACTGATATGCTCATTCAGGAAACAGCAAAACAATGTCAAGCTTGTTGGGAAATAACCAGGCTCCTTTTCATCCTTGGGAATGGCCTAATATCTCGTGGAATAAAATCCACAAAGAGACTTTGGACCACACAGTTTCAGAATGTCCTGAAGGAGTATGTGTGAGCTGAAGTGGGTCACTGCAGGCAGTGCAAATATTAAGATTCTTCTTAATATTTTGAGATTTCAGATTTGGTACTTCTGAAACTTAGTAAGAGCAATAGTAGAGCTTAAGTCACGTCTGAAGATTTTTGTTTAAAGTTTTTGAAGTTGTAAAAGTTGGGGTTTTAAAGTTGTTAAATGAAATGATGCCAAATTGGTCATGCAAGTTACTACGTTCTGCGACATACCAGTCAGCTTCATTCAGCTGTCTTGCAAATGGTTTACATTACAATGTCATATGAAGATTGTTACTAAGCTATGACTGACTTTTTAAATCGACCTACAGGTATACAGGACAGGCATTGGCCAGACTACTACAAAGAAAAAAAAAAGACCAGGAAGAATGATTATAAACCAATAGAAATAGCCATAAGCAATCAAACCCATTCTATTAATGACTGCTTTTCTGACAAGTATTTCTGTGTCACAGGTGACACAACAGCAGCCTTTGAGCACAATTTTAGTGAGGTGCCATACCTAAGTGACTTCTGTTGAAGTCCTTAACCAGTACACTCTAACCTGTGACAAGTCCATGTCCCAGTTCTTATTGTTAATGGATATGCTAGATAAACCTGATGAAATTCTCTAGTGCTGTTTTTGATGCTACCAGAAAGCCTAAGAGATGCTGTTAAGAACAGTTGTAAACCAGCTCTCTAATCTGGTTTGTTTAATACTCATCAGCTAATTATTGTCATGCATTTGTGACTACAAAACTGCAATTTTGTACTGAAGAAAAAGTATTTGCCTTAAGGACTTGGATGCTATTGAATATTTTGTGAGCTCTCTGATGGCTCATTCAGTCTTGTATATATTATATACCAGAAAACTGGTCTGTGCAGGTAAGAGAGTTTGGTGTGCAATGTTAATTAAGTTAAAACTGAAGCAAATCTTTCACGCAGTGAACTTGAATTGAGATTAGAGATGCAACAGGGTCATGCCATAGTATCCCCAGTGCCTGCAGTAACAAATTTAATCCATAAATTGTTTCCTACCATTGCCACCTAAGCTGGTCATCCAGTTAGCTTACTCTAGAGTCAGCCAAAATTAAAGCTGATGTACAGGAAATAAGAACAGCTGGGGAGTTTAGACTTTAGAGGAAGTTTGAGTTCTTAACACAAGGTTAGTGGTTTGTTCAAGGCAAGGTTGGACGTGGCACTTGGTGCCATGGTCTAGCCTTGAGCTCTGTGGTAAAGGGTTGGACTTGATGATCTGTGAGGTCTCTTCCAACCCTGATGATACTGTGATACTGTTTATTCTTTGGTCTCCTCTGTGTTTGTTTTAATATTATAATTGTATGAGGGAAATGTTACACTTCATTCACACATGGAAGAACATAGAGGTTATACACTTGGTTCTCACCTCTTTCCCTATTTTTCTAAAAGTGCAAGAGTATTCAGTGTGTAAGACTGTGTTCTTCTTTCATGCAGATAGTTTGATCTTGTATCTAAAGACAGTCTTCAGAATAGTGATTTACATCTAATAGTAATAGTATTTCAGATCTTGTCTTGGGAATATTTACTGACAATATAATTTTCCATTCTTCTATGTGTAGTTTCTCTCTTACTCCTGAAAGTGGCATGAGTATCCTGCTTGTATACCTAAAAAAGATACAGAACGAGAGGACACAGCCTCAGGCTGCGCCAGGGGAAATTTAGGCTGGAGGTGAGGAGAAAGTTCTTCACTGAGAGAGTCATTGGGCACTGGAATGGGCTGCCCGGGGAGGTGGTGGAGTCGCCATCCCTGGAGCTGTTCAAGGCAAGGTTGGACGTGGCACTTGGTGCCATGGTCTAGCCTTGAGCTCTGTGGTAAAGGGTTGGACTTGATGATCTATGAGGTCTCTTCCAACCCTGATGATACTGTGATACTGTGTGAACTCTTGAAATCATGAGAATGTCACATTACATTAGAAGTAGAGTAACAGAGGCACCAATGCTGCTACTATGGAACCCATTTATTTCACTTGCTGAAAACAAGTCTTTTTTTTCAAGTGTGAGATCTGGTGGAGAGGGAAATTAAGGTTGGAGTTTTTTCCAGGTGTTTCTGAGCACGGCTGAGTGGTTTCAGTCAGGGATTGTGGTGTGGGTGTTTCAGGAGTTGTGAAATCTTTGGAGTACAGACTTGAGGCAGAAGCAGTTGTGTAACTTTCCTGGTTTATAGCCTTACCTGTAATCAAAATAAATGGCATTTCCTAAATGCCATTAGAGGGTGAAATTAAACAGCAGGAATTAAAGAAGAAACCATTTCTTTGATCTCAGAATGAAGCCTCACTTCATCTAGCACTCTCACCTATCACAGCTCTCACCAGGCTGCTTCCGACAACTTGACAGACTCCTCTTTTTGCTGTTTTAACCTCTCATTAAAGCTTCTCTTCCATGTAAGCACACCTGCCCATCTACTCTCTCACCATGCAATTTGCCACCAGTACCCTGAATTTAACCCCCCCACAGTTCAAACTCTGCTTAGACCTTGTGAAATCACGATGCCTGTTCTCTGGTTCAACTGGCTGGTTTCAGAGAGAAGTGAAGGGAGTGGATTCGCCTTTGCAGAAGAAAAGGTGACTGCTTCAGCAGCTGGTGGCAAGAGAGGCTGTACGGCTTAGTAGCTTTTGTGACATGAATTTTAACAATCACCCATTGTAAGGCAACTGATGAGCAGCGAAGGCTCTGTGGTTATTTGTGTTTCTCAGGGTTTAATGTCCTGTGGGTTAGTAATTGTAGACCTCAAGTGTGAACGGCTTACCCCTTCAGCTTCATCTCACAGGCGTTGTAGCAACTTGGTTTTAAATGACTTCTTGTGAACACAAAATGGAAATAAAGGTGTCCAAGTATGCAAAAAGCATACTTCTGAAAAAAAAAATTAAGTAGAAGTTTTGCATTTCACTTTAGATAAAGCAATTGCCCTTATTTAAAAATAATGGTCCTGCAATGAAGTGTTTATTTAGAAAGTGATTATAAGAGTTGGTGTGTTGAGACATGCTGTTATTCTCTTGCCAGTTAACTCATGTGAAGTAAAATAATTTGAGGGTTTCATTTAATATTGAAAGATATCCATTGCATCTTAGTGACTCTATCTTTTACAGAATGTTTAAAAAACAATAATAGAAGGAACTGGACCATGTTAAGTGATGAAGCAATAACACTGTGTGTGCATTCGCAGGGCTGCTTGATTCATTACAATAGTTTTTAAGTCGGTGATTTATTTGTTTGTTTACTTCTGCCTCCATGGTGGTATAAATAGATTTGATTTCTTGTCCCTAGGCTTCTCTTTCCTCCATGTCTCCTTGATTTTTATAGTCAAAAATATGCAGCTTAGCTGAGAGAGATCAGTCATCTGGAGGTGATCTAGCACTTGAACCTTCACCCAGACCATGTCAGCCACCTTCTTGCGCTAATTTAGAGGTGGTTTGTGGAAGTTCACTGGTGAGGATGGATGTAGCTCTTCTGGTTGCTGCTGCTGTAGTGGCAGACAGAATAAATAGGAGCTGAAAGCTGGCTTAAAGCAGGACCTGGGGGGTTAAGTGAAGGACTGACACATGTGGGTGATTGTTTCTCATCTTTTTTTAATACATTATGTCAGAAGGATTACTCAAAGTCTCCTTAGAGCCATTTTTACATAGTAACATTATTGGCAGGTTATGGTATAACTTGAGGTGGAGAAAGATTGAGCTTAATTTTGCTTTTTGAGAAACATAAATGATTTTGTGCTTGTTGTTAACAGTTGAAATGGTCAAAGAGATTAGAGAAATGTAATCTGCAAAGCATGCTTTGCATTTATTTTCATCACAGATGCACTGTGGTCCCTCATTTTGGAAAACAGTGGATGTGGTAACTTAGAAGCATAATGGTTAATCTGTTGCTGACACATAATGAGAGCCTGAGCTCTGTGTAACACCAAAACCTACACAGAAACATCTGAGATGTCTTACATAGATTCAAAGAACATTAGAGGTTGGAAGAGACCTTCAAAGATTATTGATTCCAACCCCCCTGCCAAAGCAGGATCATCTAGGCTAGTCTGCACAGGAATGCATCCAGGCAGGTTTTGAATGTCTCCAGAGAAGGAGCACTTTGAAAATACAGAGCAATGAAAAGTTGTTAATGGTGACACTGTTAACCCCTGAGGTAGGATATCCATCTTCTTATGTGAAATTGGCATTTGTGTGTGCATAAAATGATGCTTTTCTTAGTCTATTGATTCATTATTGATTGTATGAAAACATGGTGTTGTGTTCTGTTTTCCCACTTTTTATATTGTAATCCAAAAGGATTACATTTTTATTACTAATAATAACTGTTGGGGTTTTTTTTGTCAGTGAGATGTGCCTAATTATTAACATATACACTCCACCCACCAAAAAGAAACAAGTCTTAAATTTCTTGATTCTAGGTGTACGCTGAATTCTGCGTGGGTATCAGGTCTGTATGGTTTACATCAGTTCTGTGTGAGTTCTGTATGGGGCCTACAAAGCAGCTGGGGAAAGACTTTTCAGGCTATCAGGGACTGGCAGCACTAGAGGGAATGGAGCAAAGCTGGAGATGGGTAGGTTCAGGCTGGACGTGAGGAGGAAGCTGTTCAGCATGAGAGTGGTGAGAGCCTGGAATGGGTTGCCCAGGGAGGTGGTTGAGGCCCCATCCCTGGAGGTGTTTAAGGCCAGGCTGGATGGGGCTCTGGCCAGGCTGCTTTAGGGTAGGGTGTCCCTGCAGGAACTAGATGATTCTTGTGTCCCTTCCAACTCTGACTGATTGTATGATCAGGTCTTAAAATAAAGAAGCTGAGAGTTTGAAGTTAAAAAAAAAAGAAGGGATATGCCTTAATCCTCCTACTGGCTAGCTCACATCAAGCAAACCACATTCTTTTCATTTAATATAGATAGGTACACATTGCATCTGGGTGACTACATGTCTTTCAGAGTCTTTCAATGTTATATAACCATAGGAGGCTTACACATAGGTCTGGATTTAAAGAATCAGCAGTTAAAAGGTAAAATTTATTTACAAAACATCTTTCATAGCACTTTCCCCCTGGTTTTTAAACATAAGAAAATGCTATTACCATGTCAGGGAATGCTGATGTATTAATATGAAATGTAGAAATGGTCAAACATTTTCCTCTCTTTATGTGTACTGTTGCAATGTATTTAATTAGAACAAGAGGCATCCACATCATTGTATTTGGTAGGTGCTGATTAAGCCTGTTCTTAACTCAGAAAAACTAAATGAGAGAGTGAAAAACAAATCTACTTTCTTTTGAAGAAAAAAAAAAGGTCATAGGGTTTTTTTTTCACCTATTTTAAAGCTCCCCAAGCTGGCTAAGTCTTACAGTGAAATGCTTTTTGTGGGGGAATCTTTGAAGGTGCAGGAATAGACAACTGATAAAAATTAGCATGAAAGACAGCAGAGAAATTTCAAAACCAGTGTTGTATTTTCACTATCCTCATTTTCCTCTGAAATACCTGTTGGGAAGAAAGAGTATACTCTGCCCTCTGGAGAGATGAGACACCTCAGGATACCAACAGGATGGCCCATCAGCCTGTAGCCATGATACCCTTTGCTTTTCCCAGCCCATGTCCCATCCCTTACCTTTCCTGCTACCATCAGCATTGTCTGCTTTCCCTCTGGAAAAGACTCTGAGCTCCTATTCTCTGAATAGAAAGCAAAGATGGATTTGCAGGCCTGATCCCAGAGAGATGTGGGGGTGCGGGAGCAGGTCCAGATGAGGGTGATGAGGCTGGTGAGGGGCCTGGAACACAAACCCTATGAGGAGCGACTGAGGGAGCTGGGGCCTGGTTAGTCTGAAAGAGAGGAGGCTGAGGGCAGACCTCATTGCTGGCGACAGCTAGCTGAAGGGACGTTGTGGAGGTGCTGCTGCTGGTCTCTTCTCACAGGTAATTGGAGACAGAACAAGGGGCAATGGCCTCAAGCTGAGACTGGGCAGGTTTTCATTGGACATGAGGAAAAAGTTTTTCACAGAGGGAATGGTCAGAGACTGAAATGAGCTATCCAGGGAGATAGCTGAGTCACCAACCTTGGATGTGTTTAAGGGTGGTTTGGATGTGGTGCTTAGGGATATAATTTAAGATAAATCTTGTAGAGTAGGGTTCTAGGTTGGACTTGGTGATCCTGAGGGGCTTTGCCAAACTGGATATTTCTGTGATTCTGTAAAGTTAATGCAAGGAAAATATTTTGATAACTCAATTACAGGCCTCGAGTAAACCTGTGCAGAGTAGATGCTGAGGTGCTGGAAGGTGTCCAGAGAAGGGTAACGAAGCTGGTGAGGGGCCTGGAACAGAAAGCCTGTGAGGAGAGGCTGAGGGAGCTGTGGGTGTGCAGCCTGCAGAAGAGGAGGCTCAGGGGGGACCTCATTGCTGTCTACAACTACCTGAAGGGAGGTTGTAGCCAGGTGGGGGTTGGTCTCTTCTGCCAGGCAACCAGCAACAGAACAAGGAAACACAGTCTCGAGTTGTGCTGGGGGAAGTCTAGGCTGGATGTGAGGAGGAAGTTGTTGGCAGAGAGAGTGATTGGCATTGGAATGGGCTGCCCAGGGAGGTGGTGGAGTCACCATCCCTGGAGGTGTTCAAGAAAGGCCTGGCTGAGGCACTTAGTGCCATGGTCTAGTTGATTGGCTAGGGCTGGGTGCTAGGTTGGCCTGGCTGATCTTGGAGGTCTCTTCCAACCTGGTGGGTTCTATGATTCTACAAGTAGTATTTTCAGGTGGCTTTATTTCAGTCAGATTTGTGTGGATTTTCACTGCAGCAGAAAAGGCACTTTGCCGTGAGGGCAGCCTCTCTGCCAGATGTCAAGTCCCTGCTCCCAAGTGTGGGAAGTGCTAGAGATTCTCATTGAAACAGCTGTATAAATATCAGCAAAAATGGTTATTCCCCACCTTCACTCTCAAATTACTGAATTATTTTTGCTTATGCCTTCCAGGAAAAAAAAAATTGCCTGAGGCAAACACTGACCATGAAGCTTTACAGTCCAAACAGTCAAACTACAGTCAAATTATAACTGATAACATGAGCTTATAATGTGTCATAGTTAAATATAGCTGTTGATGTCTGCTCCTTGCATTATGCTGCAAGGACTCTCGTTTCTCTAGAAATAAGAGACACAAGTCCTCAATAAGGAAATGTAAAACATGTGGTAAAAATAGTGGCAAAGAGTGAAAAAGTGCATGAAAATTTATCTTTGGACAATACACAGATGCTCATATTGAATACCTTTATTTCATTGATGATGAAAAAAAAATGAAATGTATATGGCTTAAGATTCTGCTGCAAGATACCTGCAATAAGCAAGAGATCATTAAGAGGGGTTACAGATCTCTCCTTTCCCCGGTCCTGGCTTGTGAGTCACACATTCTTTGCTCTACAGAGTTTTTGTTTCAACCACCTGCAAACAGGTGTGAAGTGTGCTCTCCTAGAAGCTTGAAAACGCAAGTTTGAGCCTGCTAATTCTCCAGTGAATACTTTTATCTTCGGTCTCTTAGATCTCTTACAGCACTTCCCCTGCCACCTTTCTCCTATTATTCTTTTTTTCAAATGAAAATACTGAGTCGGTTCTCTACAGCCCAAGATACAATTTGGAACCTAGATTTGGAGGGGAAATTCAAAGCAATGAATCCTAGTCTGAGACATGTGTCTAATCCACAGCTGCAGGAAAACACATAAATCTTTGAAACAAGTGCATAACTTTTCCCTATTCCATGTAGAGGGAATTTTGTATCTAGCCTTTGAGAGTTACGTTCCAGGAGCTGGGTGATTGAAATACTCGCTTGGTTACAGCATCCTTCAAAGATTGAGTAGGCATGACAGTGTGGAGCATTACCCTATCTATCTATCTATCTATCTATCTATCTATCTATCTTCCTGCATGTCTTTTTCCAAATAAAAATTCCTTTTCCAGATATAATGAGAGCACAGGGAGACTGTTCCAGTGTGGAAAAAAATGCTTCCTTTCAATTAATGCAAATAACTCATGTTCATTCTAAAGCTTTATGGAGGTTTTGTAGCACTAGTGTGTTTTCTTTCTGTGTGACCTAGAAGGAACAGTCTGGGCTATATGAGAGGGAGCATAGGTGGTCGATCAAGGGACGGGATAGCCTCTCTCTGTGTGGTGCTAGTTAGACCACATAGAATCATAGAATCAGCCAGGTTGGAAGAGACCTCCAAGATCATCCAGGCCAACCTAGCACCCAGCCCTAGCCACTAAGTGCCTCATCCAGGCTTTTCTTGAACAGCTCCAGGGATGGTGACTCCACCACCTCCCTGGGCAGTCCGCTCCAATGCCAATCACTCTCTCTGTGAAGAACTTCCTCCTAACATCCAGCCTATACTTCCTCCAGCACAACTCCAACTCAAGACTGTGTCCCCTTGTTCTGTTGGTGGTTGTCTGGGAGAAGAGACCAGCCCCACCTGGCTACAACCCCCCTTCAGGTAGTTGTAGAAACCTTCCTACATTTGGTACCTCATATACAGGTGATGTTTTTGTGAAAACAGTTTAATGAGACTATCACTCACCCTCTGAAGATAATCACAAAGCATTGCACTACTCTTACCAGTAAGACAGAAAGCCAGGAAGACTTAAAATGTCAGAGAGATTGCCCCAGCCCTGATGCCCAATTCAAGCATGCAAAGGAAGAAGGATGGATGAAAAGTCACATACTATGTGAGATAGTGTTGTACAACTGGGATCTGTGCATGAATTTTTCTCTACTGTTTACAGAATCACAGAAGTGTCATGGTTGGAAGGGACATCAAGGATCATCTAGTTCCAATGCCCCTGCCATGGGCAGGGACACCTCACAGTAGATCAGGTTGCTCAGAGCCCCATCCAGCCTGGCCTTAAAAACTTCCATGGATGGGGCTTCCACCAGCTCCCTGGGCAACCTGTTCCAGTGTCTCTCCATCCTTATGTTGAAGAACTTCTAAGGTCTAATCCAAATCTCCCCTCCTCTAGCTTGGATCCATTCTCTCTAATCCTGTTATTACCTGACACCCTAACAAGTCCCTCACCAGCTTTCTTCTAGACCCCCTTTAGACCCCTTTCAGATGTTGGAAGGTCACAATAAGGCCACTTCTTGGAGTCTTCTCTCCAGACTGAACAACCCCAACTCTCTCAGCCTGCCCTCACAGGAGAGGTGCTCCAGCCCTGCAGTCTAGATATAGAGCATACAGACAAAAAGCTTAAAGAAAGAAAGAACAGTGTCTAAAGGTGGCACTTGAGGTGATTTCCATACGATGGAGATTTCTCAGCCTTGATTCTTTGTGTTGGTTTTTACAGAAAGCTTCTCTATAAAATGTTTAGCAATGTGAATGCAGAAAAGTGACTTCGAAATAAACTTCTACTCTGATGGTTGCTCAGACACTTCTGCAAGCATCCTTTGAAGGCAAGTTATGTCTATCTTTTCTCTTTTCACCTTCTAACAAGGGAAATAGTATTCTCTTTCCATAGAAATGGAGGCATTTAGTGACTGTTCTCAGACCAAATATAAACCAGGAGTAAAGCTAGTGAAGCTGGTGCCTTAAAAACTTTTAAAAGGAAAGGAAAGTCAACAGATTTCCACAAAGAATCAAATGTTGGAGGTGGAGACAGCAGGGAAATATACTGAATTTGTGTATTTCTTTTTCTATTGTTCCCTTGGTGCTGTCCTATATAATCCTTGTCCTTACGGCATTTACCAGTAACATTCTCTTAAAATCAGTGAGAGAAAACATTTAAGTATTTATAGCTTTAGTTAATATCTTTATTAATAGTTTATAACAAGATCTGCCATAATAAAAGTTTTAAATAGTTTCCATTACAATTCTTTGGTTTTATAGAGTCTAAAATTTGCAAAATACTTCTTCTAGGGAGGGAAACATTCCCTATTTTGAGTCTGAGAAGTATTTTTTTTCCTCAATTCAGAACATAATCCTTTAAGCTGTTTTGGAATTATAGGCAAATGGGAAAGATGTTTTTCCTTTGTGCAATCATGATAATAATTAATAAATAAATAAAATGCTCATCTACACTTTTAACAGTACTGCAGGGAAAGCAAGTTAGGGTTGAAATATGTGGTAAGATCTACTGCATTTGCTTGTTCTGAGGGAAAAAATTAAAATGAAGTTATAGATGACAGAAAAATAACATCAAACTGTTCCCAGCAACATCTGCTTAGCTTATTAGCAGGAACTAATAAAAACGCACCCCCTTAGTGATGTTGCTGCACATTGCCTTTGCCTGAGGCCATCCAGATAGCAACTAACCAGGCTGCTGCAGCTCCTGGCTGCCCTCTGGACCTCTGCAAATGTTTAACGTGGCTTTCACTCCCTGGACAGCCATGCAGCCCCTACTTAGGAGGGGTCAGGGATGTGCCCATCCTTTTCCCAGGTGTAGTGGACAGTGCTGGTGTTTCTCCTGTCCTCTACTTCTAGGGCCCTGTGTAGGGCCAACCTGCAAGGCTAAAACAATGTAGTTTTTAGCTCAAGGAAGGATGATGTTCTTCTATATCATCTTGTACATAGAGCTTTGCCAAATTCACGTGTTGGTTTTGTCAGGTAACTTTTAGGTGTTGTCTTGAGACAGGATGACTTTCATGTTTGGTCATTCACTAACTGCACCAGCATCAAGCCATCCTAAAATACATGAAATTCATATGTACATGAAATTGAAAGACAAGTTTCACTAAATACTTGGGGCTTGTGGGAAAGAAGTAACAACCACAACCTTACAGGTATGTGGACAAACAGGTCCTTCTGCATAGCATTGCTGCTCTGACTGTACTGCTGCCTCTTGCCTGCATAGCATTTCCCGTGCCCTGCACCTCCAGGACAAAGAATTGAAATATGAGATTATGGCTGTTCAGAGATCTCAAACAGCTTTATGCTTCCATCAGTGGCATCACCTCACAGATCTTGCACAGCCATGCACCTGCCATGCCTGTCCATACCATGTTGTGTGGCAGAGATACCTACTATATCTGTTGCTGACACAGATACCTGCAGCTGCAACCAGAAAGATGATAGTGATCTGGTTTTTAAACAAGTATTTACCCTTAGGGTGGTATAGGAAGTGGTTTACATAAGGAACATGGTAAATGCCATACATGGATGTTTTATCCTTATCTTACTCTTCAACAGTAAGGTGCACAAGCAAAACATAACTAGATTATGCAACCTAGTGAAATGCTCTGATGTGTTGGAAAAACTCAGCATTTCCCACCCCCACCCCCCACTACCAGAGTTGCACCATTTTAAACAGCAAAGCTGCAGGATAAAAGTAAAATTTGATAAAAAGGCCTTGTTCAGGTACTTTCTCTTTGGAGCAAGGCCTTCAGGCTCTCTCTCTTGCTCTTCCAAGATCATCAGTCTTGTGTTCCTTGCTCTGTCATTGCCTCATTTACATTGGTATCACGGACGCTAACCCCCGCTGCCCATGCAATGGGTGGCTCAGGGACATCCAGAGGTTTCTGGAAGCTTCTCTTCTGTCCCAGCCACATAGCACCACTTCAGAGGCAAATGTTTTATATACTGGATGAACCATGGCCTATTTCATCACAGTCAAGTGTCTATGTCCATTTTTGTAGCCCAGCTCTAGATGAAGTTTTAGTGGATCTTTAGTGTTAGGTGTCAGAGAAATTATGGAGAGCTTTATTCTGAATATTTTGGGATGTTTATTTCTAAAGGTTGAGCTGTGTTGTTTCACTCACATCTGCTATGAAATAAAGAAAATGAAACAGGTATAACTAGTTCTAGTAGAATCTCATCATATTCCATTCACCTCGATGGCCTGCAAATGTGAAGCACAGATTAAAACTGTAAAACTTAGTGTTTGCTGCTTTTGGGTTTGTTGAGGTTTTAGTAAGAATCCACGTATACGAAGTGAAATCATAGAATCATAGAATCAACCAGGTTGGAAGAGACCTCCAAGATCAGCCAGTCCAACCTAGCACCCAGCCCTATCCAATCAACTAGACCATGGCACCAAGTGCCTCAGCCAGGCTTTTCTTGAAGACCTCCAGGGACGGTGCCTCCACCACCTCCCTGGGCAGCCCATTCCAATGGGAAATCACTCTCTCTGTGAAGAACTTCTTCCCAATATCCAGCCTATACCTACCCTGGCACAACTTGAGACTGTCCCCCCTTGTTCTATTGCTGTGTTAAATAGTGTTAACACACTGGTCCTCCTGCCAAAGTTTTTTAAAAGCACATCTTGATAGAGCAGTTGCATCACCTTTTTATTGTTGCAATCTTCCTTAACTGTTTTGTGGAGAGCTGTTTCTAAGATTTAAAGCACCTTTCTTGTTGCATTACGTGCATTAAATGCATGCTCACAGAAACCTGTAACTGCACAATCAGAAGATCATGTATTTTAGCCTAATTGGTTTTAAATGAGTGGGTATATACCATTGTCCCCCAGTTTGTCCTGACAGCCATTTGTGCTCATGTCAGGAAGAAAATCCTGGTTCTGTTTAGTGGCTACATTCCCAGCTCTGTCCAGTTGTTTCAAGACTGAGATGAGCTATCTTCATTCCCAGGCTAAATCAAATCATCTGTTCTGATTTCTCAAGTCTCAATAATTCCTTCCCCTGTTTTCATTTAATTTGCAAAATACAGAACTACTGTCAACCTTTACTCTCCCTTCAAACTTACCTTTGGCTTCCTGGAGCTTTTCATGTAATATTCTAGAGCAAACAATTCTTTTAATGTTTTTTTACAGAGAAAAAAAAATGAAGTTACATCTTCTTAGAACTAAGCTATAAAAAGGTATGGCACAATAGCACTAATTAAGAAGAGCAGTTGGTTTTGTTTGCTTTTTTATTCCCTTAGCAAAGTGCCAAAAAGAAAGATCAATACAGGAAAACCCAACACTTTGCACCAAAGGGAGCTGGAAAAGATCCAGCTGAACTTTTAGAACTGGAATGCTGGAGGCTGATGTAATTAAGTAAACCAGCTGAGAACCAAAAAGTAACCTGATCAAACAATGAGATTCTAAGCATGAAAGAGCAGATGAAGTAGGGTTTGCTGTGAATTTAGTGATGAAAGGCTTGTCTCTTGTTGGCAATTAGTTATTTTGTGCTGGCAATTGGTGATTAATTGAAAAATGTTTGAATAGCACTCAGAAATTACTCATTTAAAATAAATATATATGGTTTTGGTTACAGATGGCTTTTCAGTTTGAAGTTAAATATATCATTCAAAGAAAAGCAGCACTCGTGCAGAAATAAAGTTTTCTGCAATGATGACCCCAAAGTCTTTAACTGATCAAGTTATTTTCATAAATATTTTTGTATTAAGTTGAGTTTTTTAAATTATTTTCATATTTCACAGGATGAAGTATTATTTCATTAACATTTTCTACAATACAGGAGAACTATTTTGATAGTTCACCACAGATTTCTAAAAGTACAGGACTTTGTACCTGAACAAAGTTCTTTTTTTTTTTCATTTAAATGAAAACCCCATTTTTGTCAGATTTACTGACACAGTGCTTGATTCATTCAAGTGACTTCTTCAAGACAGCCTCGCAGATTCATTGTTCACTGCCACACAATTACAGTTGTGATTCCTTCTACCTCCTCTTCCATTGGCACCTGATTTTGAGCACATACATTAGCATTCATTACTCAGCCTGGAGAAGAGGAGGCTCAGGGGTGACCTCATTGCTGTCTACAACTACCTGAAGGGAGGCTGTAGCCAGGTGGGGGTTGGTCTCTTCTCGCACGCAACCAGCAATAGAACAAGGAGACGCAGTCTCAAGTTGTGCTGGGGGAAGTCTAGGCTGGATGTTAGGAGGAAGCTGTTGGCAGAGAGAGTGATTGGCATTGGAATGGGCTGCCCAGGGAGGTGGTGGAGTCACCGTCCCTGGAGGTGTTGAAGCAAAGCCTGGCTGAGGCACTTAGTGCCATGGTCTAGTTGACTGGCTAGGGCTGGGTGCTAGGTTGGACTGGATGATCTTGGAGGTCTCTTCCAACCTGCTTGATTCTACAAAAACACATGGGATAAAGGAAGTGCAATCCTTGAGTAAGAGGATGGGATATAAATAAACTATTCTTAGTTGACCTGGCTACCACTGTGCTGGACTATAGCTATACACAAGACTGCCTTCACCGAAGCCACTTGCATGGTCTATTATGAAGATTCCCTGTGCTCCAAGAGGGTTTAATTTGGTCCAGTGAGATGCACTGATGCCCGGAGCACAGGGTAGTGAGCTTTGCTGGATTCTGCCCAACTCCAGATGGATGACTTGGTTCAGCAAAAACCAAGCAGCTCTAGAAGCACAGTGTTAGCATGGCTGAGCTCATAATCCATCTTTTCACCTCTGTATAGGAAATGTTTTGGCAAACCTGTCCAAGCAGAACTGAGAGTTGAATGTTTGTTTAAAATAAGTGTTAAATTTAATTTTATGTGATCTTGACAATGCTTGGAATCCATTATGCTTTGGGAAGCCACGATGGGCTGAGATGACATATTTGGATGTTATCAAATACCTGCAGAGTCAGAACACAATTTTTTTTAAGATGAGATGGAAGTAAATGGAACTTCCTGTTACATGTAATTGGGTGCAGGAAAAAGTAAAGACATTTCAGACTCATCTGAAGCTTTTTTGGTAGATCCTCCTGACGTTGTGAAGAATTAAGATGTTATTGCTGGTTTAAATGTGAAACATCTACAAAGGCAGGTTGGTGTTGTTGATAATGTATTTATTTTTAAAAGCTATCAATATAAGTAATACTTGTCCCCAGTCACAAAAGGAGACCATCAATTAGCAGAAATTATCACAACAATAACTAAAGCTTTCTGTGATTTTTCTACAAAGTTTTCCTTTCTACTTTTAAATAAGCCATACTGAGGGGGAGGCTATTTTTTTTTTGTTTGGAATTGGAGATAGACAGAAGATAAGTATGTTCCTCTCCTCCCCACCGTGTTTATTGTAGCCTCTTTTATTTGGGTTATTTATCTGCAGAGAAGGAGGAAATCAAAAACAGCATTAATGAAATTGAGCACAGTCTTTCATCGCTCAGCCAAATTTCTATTGAATAGATTTCTCTGGGTTTAAGCCAAGATCAGTGTGTTGCTTTGGATGGGTAAAAGCTTTACAGTTGTGTACCTAATTGCTGCACTGGCATCTGTGGGCGGGAAGAAATCTTAAATGTACGAGTGGGGCTCATCTGGTTATTTATGGCACAGTAACAACATGTATAAAGATATGATCCGACACATATGTCAAAGTAATTTCTGTTGACTGACTTCAGGGAAAATGCATTGCAAATCCAACTCCTTGGTGTGCTTGGGGTTCTGCTACAAAGGTAGCTTCTGTAGAGTATTTTCTGGGGCTGTCAGACTACTTATTTTTCAGTCAGGCAAAATGGTTTTCTCTAGTTTCTCATTTATCTGGTTTCAATTATTGTTTTTAAAGTAGTCTTTAGAAAAAGCAAGCAAAAAGCAACACTCCTCCTTTCCCTTCCTTTTCCCAAAGGAACCCTCTGTATGTGAGAAATACCATGCTAGTGTCTTAAATTAGCAGGATGCATCCAGAAACACCATTCGTGGTTACTTGATCTTTTTTTTTCTTACTGAAGTTCATTTTGCCACAAAATACGTCACTGCTGAAACTCAGTTTTTGCAAGAGGTCTCATCTTTACCAACTTTCCTGCCACCAAATTCTGAAACTGCTCTTTTAAAAATGTTTTTAGAAGTGGTATGTTAGGTGCTGGCTATTAGGGTTTCTTGATTTGTTGTTACCTTGGCCATAGCAGCAATACAGATACATTTTAAGTACTCAGGGATGAAAATGGTCTTCACTGTTGCCATGAATATCTGTCTTGTTATTCATTGAATGGTGGTGGTTATACAAAAAGGAGCACAGGGATTCATTAATTATTCAGAACTAAGTCTGTTTCCCTGGAAGAAATTAGTCTAAAGTTATATTGAAAGTGGTGCTTTCATTGCCTGCAGTTGCCAACGCTGCTAACTAAAGATCTGACACCTACCAGTGCTACCGTTCCCCTGATCCTGTGGGAGAGAAGTCTGAGTCCATTTTTCAGATGAGGGATTGAGGAGAAAAGAGACTGAATGGCTTCCCAGGGCAATACGTGGCATGTGTGGCAGGGCTGGATGCTGGATACAGCTGATGTTGTCCTCAGCCAGAATCTTGGCAGAAAGTGATCATCCTTTCCAAAGCAGATGAAATTTTCCTCACCAAGACTGCACGACTGTCAGTATCTTGTTTCTTCTTGTTCCCTGTGAAGTACAAACTGTAATAATAAAGACTAAAATACTGGAGGAAGATGTTTCCCAAATTAGCAGGCTCTGGTTTCTTACGGAAAACCAGCATCCAAGCCATTGATGAAATATAGCAGCCCAGGAGAATAAAAGGCTTACCAGGGTTTGAAAGACCTCCATTTACATAAATATGCAAAGACATCTGTTACAGTCATGAGTGACCTGCTGGTTTAAATCATCAGCAGGGGAAACTTGTAGGCAATCAGCATCGCCTGCAGTAGCAGGTGCTGCTTTAGGCAACAGGAATTACTGAAGAGTTTTTCTATGAACAAAGACCTTTCCACTTGCCAAGAAGAGACATAAGGGAAATTGAAACAAATGGCACACGCCTACGGTCTTTCGTTTGTAGTACAGGAGAGCGTCGAGTGTGCTTCTGTGTCCAGACCTTTATGTGATTACTTACAGGTATGGTATGTCTGACTAAGATTCAAAGTTTATGTCTGAGAAATACTTAGGCTTTTAAAACCAAACTACTTCGGTCCAATTCACGCAGAGAAATGAATCATCGTGATTTAATGGAAAATATTCAAACCCAATTTATCATCTAAAAAACACCGTTTTCATTACCAAGGTATATGCCCAAAATAGTAAGGCAAAACTGCCATCCTACAGGTTGTGATTACTTAAGTGAATAATGGAAGTTTAGTTCTTGTTCAGCATTAATCAGCAGAGACATTATAACTTTATATAATACCATGATATTTGCATTCCTTGTTGACACAAGGTATGTGATGTTCCTCTCCTTATTTCTGTCTCTCTCTTTGCCCCCACCCACACCGTAATAATATTTGTAATCTCATCTTAAATACAAATTTATTTCTGTTTTATGAGAAATTTAAGTTCACTGCATAACATGGTTTGTTAAGGGAAGAATCTGTCTTTTCAGTGGGTGAAGTACTGGTCAGAAAACAGTGACACATTTCAGAGTGCAAGAAGGTTTGTTTGGTGTGTTATACATGACTGTGATTGACAGCAATTCTGAAAACAAAATGCTCACACAGTAGAAAGGAGTATCTGAGGAGCCTGTAGCAAACCCACAGAAGTAAAGGAGTTGACATTTGCAAAAGCTCTCAAGACTTAAAATGCTTCCCCCCTCCGATTCCTTCATGTATGTTAAGTACTGGTCTTTAATACAGGGTACAGAACAACTTGAGTACTTGCTTCCTTTTAATGTGTGCCCCTTGTCAAGACATAACAGTTCTAATAACTATGTGAAGTCTTTATATACCTTAACAATTTCCACCTCTGCTTTGATAACAAATTTAATAATAAATCAGGATAATCCAAAACCTATTCTTTTCTTTTCTCTTTGAACAGAGCGTGGATCACACTTCTCGTAAACCTCATCATATTGAGGTTGGGCTAAGATGAGCATAACCAGTGACGAAGTGAATTTCTTGGTGTATCGCTATCTCCAGGAATCAGGTACATTTCCTGTCTTCACTCCCAACTTCAGGTCATAGCTGAAATGGGAAAATTGGCTTTTTGCACAGTGTTGCTTTAGGACTGTTGCATCAGGTGTTTCAGATTGATGATTCAGTCTGCAAGAAAAGACTGGCTGAGGCACTTAGTGCCATGGTCTAGTTGATTGGTTAGGGCTGGGTGCTAGGTTGGACTGGATGATCTTGGAGGGCTCTTCCAACCTGGTTGATTCTATTATTCTATTCTATTCTATGAGCAGACGAGGTAGCTCTTGCACAAAGCCACATTTCTTGGAAATCATGGTCTCAAACATAACATAAGTGCAAACATACCCAGGTATACAGTAAACACTGCACTGAGGCCAAACAAGGAATTAAATTTGTGTTAAATCTTTTTGCAGAGTTATATCATCTCAGCCAAAGTAATTTTTAGCAACACAGGCAGAAAGCACATGGATTTTGTAGCTTTTTGCTTAACTACTTGAAATAGTTCTGTCAGATACTTAAGTAAAGAGGGATTGTCCAAACTGGTTTTATATTGTCTGTGAATGGGAATATGAGTGTAAGACTGTAATGAGAGTAATTACGTGTGTAAACTGGGCTGTGCGAGTGTCAATGCAGGTCTTTGTCACTTTCACCTCTATCTGTTTTTGTATCGGAAAATAAAGTCTATAGAAGGCTTTTTGGTTTAGGATGAAAGCTTCATCTTTTAGTCAAAAAAAAAAACTGGAACAGAAACTTTGTTTTGGGGTCTTTTTTGATCTTTTAACCTTAGTTCATCACTTTGACTGCAAGAATAGGTTCTCTTTACTAATAGAAAAAGTTCTGTTCATGCAGAGATGGTAGAGGAGGTACCATCTTAGCCAGTGATGACAAAGATGGTACCTCTGACAAAGCATTTATAGCCAGGATCCCAGTTTACTTGGTACTGAGCCTATGTTCTGGGTTGTCTACAGCAGGATGGACTATAAAAATATGCTGAAACAAACAAACACAAAATTCTGTGAAAATACATGTCCTGCCAGAACACTTGAGCTTACCCTAAAGCTGGCTTCTCCAGACCTGAGGTGTCTCAGACAGGGGACCAGAATCCCAGCAGGTGAACTGCAGTGGTCTAGCCTGCTGCTGTTGGTTGTTATAACTGGCATTTATTAGACAAGATCTTTTGATTTGTTCCTTCTACATGCCAGACTATTTCATTCCAAGGAATCTCCTGAAACTGAGGAGTTCTGTAATACTTTTTCAGAATTCAGTCTTTTAAAACAGTTCTTTGAGAGTCCAACTGTGTCCCATGTGGCTCTTTTCTCACATTGTATTCTTCTCTCTGATAACAAAGCTTATTAAAAATTGTCTAGTTCTGGCAGGCAGTGAAATGGAACAAAGACAGGAACTAACGAAAAACTAAAATTTCATTCTGACAAAACTTTTGTCTTTTAAATAATCTATTGAGTACCACACCAGAAAGGGCTTTTGGACATGGAAGCAGTGCACAAGTACACATAACCAAAGCCTAAAGAATCCTGAATTTGGTTTACATTGTCCTATTGGTACTGTCAGTAATTCTATATAAGATTGTATTGATACAGTAATCTTCCCTGATGTGAAAGTAAGAGACAGTCTTTTTTATCCCTCGTGATTGATAAGTAGGTGGATTAGTGTTGTGTGGTGATTCAGAAGTAGGCTTTAGAAATTCAGTCAAGAGTGATGGTATCATCCAAATATCAGGACAATGTTCTTCCAGGCAGCCTGTCTCCCATAAGCAAGCAATCACTTGCCATTTTAGGGAGGGCTTCACATACAAGTGTTCATACTGATTGCAAGGTACCTTCTTACGCAAAGCACACAATATTTGTCTTACTTAATTCACACCTACTGAAAATATTCATGAAACACTGTATTCCCAGTGTTCTGTTGTATTTTACCAATTTAAGAAGAGCAGAATTTGAAGTTAAATATTTGAGGATACATTCAAATATGCTTCCAACTGAGCATATTGAAATCTAGATGGTAAGTATTGGTTTAGTACTTGATAGTTCACTAGTAATTCCGTTCGACAAGTGCAGATGGGAAAGAGAAAGCCAAGAGACAACTCAATAGGAGCTAGCTTGCCAGGCAGTCCAAGGTTTATTGAGAGCATCAGGCTTCAAGTTACAGAGCACAGACTTATTGGTTAGGGTGAGCAAAGTGAGCATGAACCCAGCATGCAATGCAGTACATCTAAAGATTGTCATTTGCATGTTCCTCCTATTTCCCTCCTAATCTGGACACAGTCCCACAGAAGCTGTTTATCAGAAGGCTCAAGGACAAATTCCTTTTGAGCTCCCTCACATACACTGCTGTGGCTTACTGCTACTTAGACCTCACATCAAGGGCTTGATTGGACAAGCTTCTAGGGGCTCGTGTCCCCTATTTTGCAGCCATTTCCCAATAGACAAGTGCTACAACCGGTGATGAATCCACTAATCTAAGAAGTTTCTTACATTTGATTTGAATCTTCTCTCATACCATCATTGTTTTTTTTCAAAGAAGATTTTGTATCTGTATTTTCAGATAAAGTAGGATAATAAGACAGAATAAGCTGTTAGACAGCTTCTTGCCTTCCCACTTGCTAGTGTGAATGCCAGAGGATGTGAGAGCAGATGAAAGATGTGTAATCAATAACTGCGGAACTAATGCACGCCAAATTTAGAGGACTAATGTTTAAATATAATTTAAGTTCAACCACTTTGGAGTTTGCCAAAATTGAAGTTATTGATGCTAATTATTTATTAACATTAGCTGGACCCAGAGCTTCTAAAAATTATGTCAAACACGACCGCAGAAGTTGCTTACAGGACTGTGCCAAAGTTTACTGGGTTTTTTTTTCCAGACACCTGTCCTTTAATCTTATCATGTAAAATTTCCAGGATTTCCTGTAAAATGTAGGCAAATGGTAAGAGAAAGAGGTAAATAACAGAAAGAAATGCATATGGTGGAACAACTATATGAAAAGCAAACTGTCCCTGTAACATTTCAAGTTATTTTGTGGCCACAATGTGCAGAGGCATTTGAGATTGTTTAAAACATTAGCAAAGATACTGAGGAGTCCTTTACGCTTCCTTATGAAAATGCTGGCAGGTCATTCTAGTCCAGTTCAGTTCTTCTAAAACTGAAGTTGCAGTTTAAATTCAAGAATTATATTTCCTCCTTAATTCCCTAGAAAAGATTAGGAAGCTTGCACAGGAGAGTATTAACAGAGCTGAACTCTCTAAACCATTATTGTTGTTTTTTCATCAATCTTGGCATACCAAGAGGGGTTTCAGTGAACTGGAAACAGCAAACATTGTGCCAAAACTTTTAAAGGTTAAACAAAATGATCCAGGTAACTGTAGGTCAAGCAAAATCATTGGAAGGTTGCAACTAACTACCTCCAACAAAAAAAAAAATGAAGAGATGACATAATCCCTGATGCCAGCCAGCATGTTTTTATGGATAGATCTTGTTGAACAAACTTGATACTGCTTTTTCCAAGATCACAAATGAAGTTGACAGAGAATCATAGAATCAACCAGGTTGGAAGAGACCTCCAGGATCATCCAGGCCAACCTAGCACTCAGCCCTAGCCAGTCAACTAGACCATGGCAAAAAGTGCCTCATCCAGGCTTTGCTTGAACACCCCCAGTGACAGTGACTCCACCACCACCCTGGGCAGCCCATTCCAATGCCAATCACTCCCTCTACCAGGAACTTCCTCCTAACATCCAGCCTAGACTTCCCCTAGCACAACTTGAGACTGTGTCCCCTTGTTCTATTGCTGGTTGCCTGGGAGAAGAGGCCACCCCCCACCTGGCTACAACCTCCCTTCAGGTAGTTGTAGACAACAATGAGATATCCATGCTGATAATAACACACTTAGACTACTTTACAACATGTACTTAGTCTTGTTGACACTGTGGTTTTAAAACCAAAATTCAAAAACAGTATGTAAAATCAGGGTTATCAAATGTATTAAAAATAGGCTAACAGAACTATCTTGAAAAGCAATTAGAGATGGGGAATGTTAACCTCTAAGGTTGCTCCTAGTGGGAAGGCACAGGTATCTGTTCTTGGCATAATGCTCAATAGCTTTATCAGTTACCTGGAAGGAAATATAAAGTGATTCTCAAGTACATTTGCAGATGGAATGAGTGAGTTATATTGACTGATTGTGTGGTTTAAGTAGAAAAAATTACAGACAGAGAGGATGCTTTGAATTGCTGCTGATTGAGATGATGCCTGGTCCAGAAGCAGTGCAGTACAATCCCTTGAGTACAGGAGAAGTCTTGGACAGGCTAAGGCTGTATGTAATTGCCCAGCTGTATGAAAATAAATAAGCAAATAATTGCCTCTTCATGTAAGTGACTGTCTCAGGGTTTATCTATGCCTAGAAAAGCAAAGCAGTCAGGCATAATTTCCATTTAGGCTCCTTGGGATGATGGCAGAGGAGTTCCACTACTAAAGTGGCTACGTGTGGTCACTTCCACTGCAAGACTATGAATGCTCCCCTTTTTGAGGTGTGAAGAAATTGAGCGTCTAATTTCAGTTTAAGCTTTTTGTTTCCTATCCAAAAGTCAAGTCCTGAAATATTCAGTTTGCTTCTTTTTGAATATGAGCTTTTTGGTGTACAATTTAAAGTGGCACAATTCCTAAAAGTGGTGAGTCCTTCCAAGCATTATCTCGGGAGTCTAATGTTTAAAAGTCAGGTTTTGCTGATTTTCAGGTGTCTTGGTGAAAATGCTTGCCTTGGCTTTTGAAATCAGACCTAGGTTATCTCTAAATTCTAAATGTGGAAGTAGGAGTGCACAAAATCTGTCTGTGATTACAGCAGCAAATCAGGTTCACTGAGAAGAGTGAACAAGCTATACCAAACAAGCTATACCAAACGAGCCACAGTTCTGGCGTCAAATTATGTTGATTAAAATCTGCACCTCCTCAGACTCCTGAGAAGCATGTTTGTGCTAGCAGCCACCTTCACGGCTGACATAGTCCTTCTCTTGGCTTTCTTCATAGTGAAGAACTGTGTTTCTAAAACAGCTGCATAGAATTCAGAATATAGAGTTTTTTCCTTCCTCTTTGCCTGCCCAAAGGAGAAACAGATAATTATTTGGTTTTTGGAATAAAGGCCAGAGCAGTACAGTGCACTGAGAGTAATAAGGACTCCAAGGGAAACTGAAAGGAGGTGAGAAGGGGATAACGAAACCAGGGAAAATCAAATCTCTCACATACCTTTTAATTTAAATGTGCTGCCATCTGTTGTAGATGACAAAACCTATCATAGGTCCACATGCTACGAGAAATTACCTTCCCTACCCAGCCCAACATGTCAATTCAGTCGTTAAAGCTTTTTCAGATTTGGTATTTCTGATGCATTGATCGATGTAATTGTGTTCCTTTTCTAGCACTTACATGCATGTTGCAGTATGGAATCCTTATCTGAACATCAGGCCCCCAGCTGTCAGCAGCTTATACTGCTCCCTAGTAGGGCATTTATTGTAGTGGATATCTGGCAATGACTTGCTAGAGTTAAGGTTGTGTAACAGTTTCCATTCTTGCTCATACTTTTACTGTTCAGTTTGCTTTTTCCATGTTTTATGACATGACTTGATAAGCTGTTCCTTAGTGTACAGTCTGTACAATGTCCAAGATAATAAAAGCACTAGCTGAATGCTTGTGCTGAAAAGATGTCAATGGAATTTTTAGCTGCTAACTTGGAACAATTTACCATTATGTTTTAGAATTGTCATTTGTTTTCTTCCCAGCCATAAAAATGAAGGCAGCTAATAACGTAGCTGTTTTCCTTCTGTAGATTCAGGATCATAACAGTGTTTGGTTTGGTTGGTCTGTTTGGTTGACAGTTGACAGATTTTTCTTGGTTTTCCAAAAGATAATTTTTTCTCTCAGGTTTTAAACTTAGGCTCAAGGACACGCAGAGCACAAAATGTTTCTGCGAGTCACAGCACAAAATCCTTTATAGAGTAAGGCAAACTTTGGGCTTTCCTGTTAACCACATCCAGGACATCTTACTCTCATTCTGCCTTTGGGAATTCTGAGAAAATCCAAAACAGGGATATTTTGAATCTTCTGGAATTTCACCTTTGTGTTGTCCAAATAGATCCTAGCAGTTGGCACTGTGATAAATTACAATTTTTCCATTGGCCATTTGCATTTTTATTTTAAAGAAAGCAACAACATTTTAAGATATCTTGAATTTGACTCATTCTTTTTTTTAACAAAGAAAGATTATGCAAAATTGAAATATTGCACTTGGCTTGGGTAAGGTCTTAGGCAATAGTAAGTCAGTACTCCTTTCTTTTGAAATTGTGCCTTATTCACCAGTCTGTGCTTGTATTAGCACACCATGCTACCTCCTCATCCCTCCTTATCAATACCAGCCTGAGACTAATGGGCCTTTGGACATAGATTAGCCACTCAGAATGGCACTTTGCCAAACTTGACCATATTAGGTGGAGCCAGGGCTTTCATTTTCCTTTCCTGTGATTGCTTCCCCCAGCACAGAAGGAGGGGGAAGCAGAGGAACATGTCTGGACAAGCCAAGGTCCTTAGACTCAGTGACTCCAGGCCCTTTGTCCTCTTTCCCATGGTTGCTTCTCCCCACAGCAGAAGGAGGGGAGAGCAGAAGAACATGCTGGGGCAATCCAGGGCATGGATGAGCCCATTTTTGACCTACCACAACAGCTGTGTCCATCTGCGTTTTGAAAGATGCATAGTCCACAGCCTCCCTAGGCAGCTAATACTCAAGCACCCTCATGGTAAAAAAGTGGTTTATTTTGTTTCAGTGGAATAGTCATGTGTGTTTCAGTCTGTGCCCCTTGCCTCTTGCTCTGTTGCTGGACACCACTGAGTATAGCCTGGCTCTATCCTCTTTGCACCCTCCTCAGGTGTTTATACGCATGGGTACAGTCCCCTGTGATCTTCCCATTCTCCAAACTGAGCAGTCTCAACACTCTCAGCCTCACATTTGTATACCAGATGCTGCAGTCTGTTAATAATTTTTGTGGTCTTTTTGTTGGACTATATCCAGAATATGTCTGTGCCCAAAACTGGACACTACTCCAAATGTGTCTCACTAGGGTGGAGAAGAGGACAAGGATCCACTCCAGTGAGCTTCTCATTCAACTAGTCCAGCCTCTTGCTCAATGCTGGAGAGCTTCAAAGATCTTTTAAAGAACTTACATAAAGGTGATGTTGAATGTGATAGTTACTGGAATGCTCTTGAAGCTCTTTACGTAGTTGTGCTCTGATAACAGAATAGATACTTCTGTTAACCAAAGGAAAAATACATCCTTGAAATGGCACCCTGCCAGCCAAAGATAAAACACTCTATAGTGTCATTTCAGCCACAATCTTTGTCTGCATTATTTGTGTCTACATAGGTCTCATCACTGTCACTTGGTTCTCATGTATTCTGCCTGCAGTATAGAGTAGAGACGAAACTCAGCTGCCCTGGTACCAAGACAATTGTTTGTTTGCTTAGTTTCTCTTCACTCAGGTACTGTAACTGGGTGCTAAACAGGTGTTACTGAGTAAATAATACCTTTGTTTAAGGAAATATTTTTAAACTGGGTGTCTAAACCTAACCTTAGTGTTCTTATGCTTTAATTTTCTTGTTTGAAAGGGAAGTATTATGTACAGTACCTGACAGCACATGTTAAAAGGTTATAGTTGTAAAATGCGTTGAAACTCTGAGGAAAGACTACTACAACTGTGCTGGAACAATACTTAATTGTTTGGGTTGTTATTTCAAAGTACTGTGTATGATTTGTAGACGAGTTCATATTTCTAAATGAATGAGATGTTTATTATTCAGGAGCAGGGTTAAGACTGAAGGTAAGGATTCTTCCATCTTTTCAGCTGTACTATGGTGAGGCTTTGGAGCAATACACACTCCCTTTTTTGGTTCTCATGGTTTAGCAGAGATCTGATTTGTGGGCATGCAACCCTGTTTATATGATCTGTTATCCTCTTTAGGACCAGCCTACTCAATCAAAATAAATTGCTTAAGCTCAAATCAAGAGAGATGTTGAGGTGCTGGAATGTGTCCAGAGAAGGGCGACAAGGCTGGTGAGGGGCCTGGAGCACAAACCCTATGAGGAGAGGCTGAGGGAGCTGGGGTTGTGCAGCCTGGAGAAGAGGAGGCTCAGGAGTGACCTCATTGCTGTCTACAACTACCTGAAGGGAGGTTGGAGCCAGGTGGGAGTTAGTCTCTTCTGCCAGGCAACCAGCAATAGAACAAGGGGACACAGTCTCAAGTTGTGCCAGGGGAAGTCTAGGCTGAATGTTAGGAGGAAGTTGTTGCCAGAGAGAGTGATTGGCATTGGAATGGGCTGCCCAGGGAGGTGGTGGAGTCACCGTCCCTGGAGGTGTTCAAGCAAAGCCTGGATGAGACACTTAGTGCCATGGTCTAGTTGCCTGACTAGGGCTGGGTGCTAGGTTGGACTGGATGATCTTGTAGATCTCTTCCAACCTGGTTGATTCTATGATTCTATGATCCAAATCTCTGATACATTGGAAACTGGATATAGAACCAACTTTTGTGACTTTTCAGGAACTATTTGAGATAAAGATAAAGCCATTTTGTTGTCCTAGGAACCAGGGTATGTATTAGTGACTCTTGGTTAAGAACACTTAACCCAACAAAATCTTTTGGTTTAAGTAAAAGCATTTCCTAGTAGTCACTCCAGGATGAACATTCCTATCTAATGAGAAACCATCTGTACTTAGATGGATTGCATGTAATGCAGCATAATATGTATAACACACACACAATGCAACATAATATGCATGTAGTAAAAAATGGTGTATTGTCAAAGGGATATGTAAGGGGTTTTAATAAACTACTGCTCTGTTTTTTTAATCTCTCCCCTACTTTCTGTATTTTTCCTAAAGTGGGGAGTTACAAATCACCCCTCCTCACACCCAACCAGCAGGGCTGTATTAGGACTCCTTTTGTAGTCACCATCAGCAGAAACAGTCCTAATGCTGAAGTTTCTGAATGCCCAATGACTGTCAGCGGTGGTGCTCTACTTGCCACCGCTTAGAGGTGTATATTAGAACTGACAGAAGAACATAGCTCACAGAAATAAATTGTCTCTTCTGTAAATGATGCATGTCTCTTTGGATGTTTGGTTCCACAGACAGGGCTCAAAGATAAGTATATCCCATTAATGTAGAAGGAAAAGATTATGCTTTTCTCTTGCTGTGGCCTTCGTATGTTATTTCAAATCTTGCACACACTTGCATTAAACTCCTTGATCTGCCTTGACATTTATTCACAATTGTCAGTCTAATTTACACAGAGTGAGTGAAAAAGGGGATTATTTCAGGCCTTGTTTTCAAGAGAGTTTAAGTTTCTCTTTCCATTGCTCACGTTGTTTTCTTTCCGTGTCATATTTCTCTTTCTGTTAATGTGCATCCCTCAGAAAGGCTTAAACAGCAAGTGCCAAGTGCCACTCATCAAAAGATCATTTTCAAGTTGTTTTCCAACATATTTTCCAGCATGAAAAAGGGAAAAGCCAAAGACATTATTTGGCTCATAATAAAACAATTCATTTACTCTGAATTCTTGGCAGAAGGTCGGCAGGTCAGGTATCCAAGAAAAAAGGGTGTAACGTTTAATTTTAGTGAATAATCACTTCTACAAAACTTTGGGTAATGAGGCACAATATAATTCTGGCAACAGGCACTAGCCACAGCTAGGGATACTTTCTTCATATTTCTCAGGGCCTGTGAAAGAGCCTGTAACACAGGACACATTTCCCAGCGTTCTGGAAATCATTTTAATCATTCAGCAATTCTAATCTTGAAACAAATGTACAAGCTCTATTGTTCAGCTGATTCTTCTAAAAATATATTTCATCTGCAGTTCTCTGTTTTACATTGCTAATGTGTGTCCTTACTAAGCCCTTTATGTAATTGCAAAGGTAAATCTTCAGAAATAAGCAGGCACTGCCAAAAACAGAGAGGCACTCTAGGATGTATTACTGAGAATGAAAAAGCTCAGTTAGAAGAAGAATCTCAGTCTGTTGTGAATAACAAACAAGATGTGGTTTAGGACTTTTACCTACTTCTGTTTTGGTTTTAACTCTTTGTAGAATCTTATCAGTGGCTTGAGACACCAGACACTCACTAACTGCAACTGGAAGTATTTTGGTGTCCTTTTTGTGAAGCCTCTGCATTGTTACATTAGGATTTTATGACCATGCATACATTATTACATTTAGACAGGAAACTAAGGAGAAGCAAGGGTAGGGATCCATGTTACATTCTCAGTTCTCACTCAGTGTGTCATGTAGAAGGAGAAATACTACACTGTAAAATGGCAGCTGCTATCAAGTACAGTGAAGAAAATCACTGTGTTCTCTTGAGCAAAGGGCAAGAAATTACATAATTTACTTCAGAAACTATTTTAGTGAGTGTTAGGCCCAGGATTAAGAAAATAGAGTTGCTCTAATTGAGCTGTTTGATTCTGGTTGTGCAGGAAAATTGCATTCAAATATACCCTTAGTGAACCATGTCCTTTGCTTCTCTACGGTGGTACATCTAGACCTACAGAGCTCTTAACTTAGTGTTTACTGTGCTGTTTGTACATCAGTACCATTTGGAGGAAATTATTTTGTTAATGGTCACTTTTCACCCTTTAGTGGAGCTGTTCTAAGCTGTTGTGGTGGAGCTCTTAATTTACTTCAGAACACCCGGTTGCACTACTCTTTCCTTCTTGCCTTCTTGCTTAGGTGGCACTCCCACGACCCAGACACCAAATATGGAAAGCTGTTTTTCCACTGGTTGCATGTGATTTCTTTGGCAAGCAGTTGTGCAGGCAGCTTTGGAGTTACTTGGGTTTGGGAACATGGTAAAGCAGATGATGGAACTGTGCATGGACATCTTTTCCTCCTGTATATGATTTTCTTTTGATTCATTGCACTATGGAATGTTTCTGCTTCATGTGTCTAAATCTCCCGGGACTTTTGCCTATATACCTATCTATGGTCATAAAGATGACTTTACTTTCCTCTCTCAAACCATTTTTTCCCCTGGAGCCTGTACAGATGCAATCAGCTCTTACGTGCCTTCCACTCATGCATGAATTTTGCATCAGTGAAAGGCTCAGCAATAGTGCCAGGTACGAGGCTACCTTAAGAAAACAGGCACTCATGCAGCCAGAAAACTCAAGATTGCCAGTGGATCTCGTTATAGCAGTTGCAGGTTGGTTCTACTGAGCCAGAAGTTTTAATCAGTTCTAAAACCTTGGCCATTGTTTTATCCATACCTGCCAAATGCTTGAGGAGAAACCAGCATGTTATTTCAGAGACAAGGATTGGAAGAGCTGCTATTAGGAGTTTCCAAAAAGAAAGACAAGACAATAGCAGAGAAATCAATAAAAGAAAAGTGCTGATTATTTCCACTTGGAGATAGTTACATTGTTACTGAAAAAGAAGGGCTTATCACATAATTTGTCTCCTCGTTTATTACTTTTTTTCCCCCCCTCTTTCTACTGAGATAATAAAATCACTAATTTTGTGATTTCTGGAAACAGAACCTACGATCTCTGGATTTAAAAATCTCAGTCTGGACTGCTTGAGTTAAAGCAGGAAAAATAATTGAAGGCAATAGCACAGACCTCCATATGAAGTCTCTCTACTTTGCAAGCCAGAGGGACACACTGGGCATTAGTTGTACAAGGGTTTATAGGGGCAGGTTGATACTTGTACTTAGTGTGGGGATAGAGGATGCCTGAGATGATGCGAGAAAGGCAATGTCATGTCCATAATTCTGTATTCTCTGGGTTTTTTTCTACAGTAAAAGGTGTTTCAGTAAAGAATCCTAGAGTATGAGTAATTGAACTGAGTAATTTGCAAATAACTCAGATACATCTGGGGTTTAAAAGATATAGATATAGATATATATAAATTAAATAGTGTAGTAGTTGGACTTACCAGAGAAAACTGTGTCCAGTTAGTTCACAACAGGAATCTTTAGTAGTATGCAACAGATCGTGTGGCTGTTGCTAACTGTGGTGTCCTTGAGGTAACAGCTGAGTAAGGAGCGAAGAGTGAAACACTTTAGAAGTTAATACCTCCACAAAATCCCTCTATGTCATTCCCCTACCTGTACAAGTGCAGCAGGAGGTTTTGTAGCTGTTACAGTTTAAGATTGCAGTTTAAACAAGAGTGCTTTTTACAGTGCTAAAGGGATGGGAAAATGAAGGGAGCACTTAGTGAATGTCAGCTGGATCTGTGATTGCCAGATGAGCTAGTCCAGGGAATACTTGGCAGCAGCCCAGCTGCATGCCTAAAAGGAAGAGTCCTTCACTCCTGGAAGAGGTGAGACACATTTCTGGAGAGAGGAAGGCATTCCTCGGGCTACATGACTGCCCAGTGCCCTTTCCTAGGCCTACATTTGACAGACATTTCTGTGTGAGCCAGGCAAATTGTAAACAATTAAAACTACATAGCCTCTGCAGCTCAAACACACACGAAGAGCAGCATTAAGTTTGTTAAATAAAACCTAGTCATTTTATGATCAATGGCAATTTTTTTTAAGTGGAAGCCATTTTTAACTGAAAAAGGAGCAGCCAAGGGGGAAAAAAAAATCCTGATCATCTCAGTTTTTGCAGTTACAGCGAAATCCATCCATGAAATTTTGCAAAACGCAGCCCTCCATATGCATTTCTGGCACTGCCTGGGGCAAGAATTCCCAAATGGCTGTGTATACCACTCGAGAGTATATACAGACACCTCAGTGTGGGAAAAGATATAGCACAGAACCAGGACCTGTTACCACTGTCAGTGCAAAGAAATGCAAGAATATCTCAGGGTGGAATTTCACTCAGTTTTCAAGTGAAAAACACATAACAATTTGGAGGGGGGAGTGTGGGGGGTGTGTCATTTAACTCTTTTTTTCTGCATTTATTATTTCCTCTATGTTCTGTAAACTATTTCTGGACCAACTATTCCACAGTTGATAGGTCACATCCCTTTAAGGTGACCTTACCAAGATCTGCACTGTTCATCTTGATTTTTTTTTGTCATGTAGGATAATGTTTTTACAGATTATGTACAGTTAAATGCTTTGTACTTTCCATCTTTTTTTTGAGGTTAAAAAACCCCAAAACTGGAAGCCATTCTCTCAAGCCTATTGAAAGATGCTGGTCAGGGTACTGGCCATGTCGTGGCACAGGTGACTGTCCAGTTCACTGGTACAAAACCAGTTCAGTGTATGGCCATGGTCTCTCCCCCTTTGGCCCTGTGTGTTCATGTCCAGCCTTAAAAGCTCATGGTCTTATTGCATGTGTCCTTGAAGAATTTACTACATTAAGATATTTTTACTGATGCTATTTGAATAAAAATTGCTGGTTTATGGAGTGATTATCACAGCCAGGAAAATGACAGAACTTATGAAAAATAATACATGTGGACATAGATTAGCAACTTCTGTTCATTTCATTGCTACTACAGCATTTTGAGCTTGGATTTGTTGTCATTTTATGTCAGTCTCTGCTACGTCCTTTCTTTAGATACTTTCTAGCAGAGCACCTCCTATCTCTGCTCTCATTCAGCTGCCCTGTCAGCCTGCACGCTGGAGGAGGTGTGCTTGTGTCTTGGCTTTGTGTTGTCCAGTGTGGTTAGATGAATTTTGGAGGAGGGCCAAGTTAACATTCGTAACACAAGCCAACGTTTAAAAAGTCTTGCCTTCCTTTAGGAGAAGTCACCTTTTCCTAACACTGAACTTAGAGTTGCAACATTGCTGTGTAATTCAGTGCACTGACACAGAGAGCCCCAAAGAGAACCACTGACATCTGATAACTATAAAAGCAGAGCTTAAGTGCTTCTTCAGCACTGTCAGAAACTTGACATGTGTTCAGCTTCATTTGGGATTTTGTTAACTGTGTGTGTGACTTCTAAAACCTGTCTGCCTTCATGTAAGCCTTAGAGAAATGCTGTGGTAGCGCAGGAAATCAGGCAGTAATTAGCTATCAGTTCATGGGCTGCTTGACTTGTTTCTGTTGTGCTTGGTTTTCTTTCAATTACACTTTTATGGGAGGATTTTTGTGAGAGGGGTGAGGTGCCCAGGAGCACCCATTTGAGCAGTTTCACACCTTTGAATTTCAGTATTTGGATCTTAGCAAAACAGATTTTAGTCACAACTGCTGGAGGTGTATGAGATTGCACTTGGGTAGTAGCATAGCCAGAAGTTTTGTGTTTCCTTGTCTAGCAGGTGCTCTGGTAATAGTTTCTTAGCACCAAGAGAAACAGTAAAATAACAAGATTCATTGCAGTAACGCAACTGGATTTAGTGCTGAGAAGTCACTTCTCACATGTGCAGTGAGGTGAGATGTGTTGCTCTTTGCGGATGTAGCAACTCAGCACCGGACAAAGAGGTTAGCTGTGTGGCGCTGTTAATCTGCCTTCTGGCAAAGATGGGGCATGATACATGCCAGCAGCCAACTGAAACATCTGCCAGGTACCAAACACGGTAATGAGAGGCACGAAGTCATGGTTAAAATTAAGCATACACAAGGTAATAGTGATTTTCCACTTTTCTTCCTTTTCTGTCGATGCTTGTTGGTTGCCATTTTTATGCCATCCTCCTTTTCATTGAATCAGAGACCATGTTACAGTTTTCTGAGCTGCTGACTCACAAGCTAGCTACTGTTTTTTTAGCAGTCAACTTCTGAGGTGCTGGACAACAGCTTAATTTTCCCATTCTTCTCCATTCTTAAGTAAATTGGATGATTTATCTGGCATGCATTTTAAAGTCCATTCCTTTTGTAAGAAGGAATTGTTACTGTTGTTCTTGATTAATTCAAATACACATAAATACAAATTAAGTGGGTCTAAATCTTTAATTCTGGTTAATTGCATACCATGTATTTCTATATACACAGAGATTTCAGTGTTCAGTCAAGCCCTGGATCTCAGATGCAGGCGGTGTATGCTCAGTGCTTGATTTCTTCCTCATCGTGGTGCCCAGTAATGTGCTTAGTTGTCCTACAAACCTAAAAGGAAAAGCACCGTGCTGCAGATTTTACAGTCTGGCTTGGGTACAGCAGCTCTTAAACCAGCCTAGGACATGAAGAGCAATACAGGATAAGAATTGAATCAGGGATTAGATAAATGATACTCTAGTTTTCAGGTGTTTGGATTTTTTTCCCCCATGCTTTATTTTTATGTCTTGTAATTCTACATAATTCTGCTCATAGTTTGACTTACCACTTCCCAAAAGGTGCCCCAAGTATCCCCCAAAACCGAAGGAGCCCCAGGAAGGGAAGATAGGATCAGGAATGGAGAGGATGGAGGCTGTTACCAGGAAAAGGAGAGAAGCAGGGGCAAAATAAAAATGGGGGTGGGGGAGAGTATCACAGAGGAATATATACCTCTGTTTCAAATGTGAGATGATCTCTTTCTCAGTTTGTTTTTGCTATCTATCTATGATCATATAATTGAGCTAGCTGCAAAAAGGGTCTTGAAAACAAAATGAGAGAGAAAGCATTACTGTGGAATGAGCCTAAAATTCCATCCTCCAGCCCACACACAATTGGACATTGCAGTGATCCAGGGGAAATCCCTCAACGGACATAACTATAAATGAAGCTGCTGTTGACAAGGGGAAGAGGCACAGCTATATTTAACAGAAGTATTTTCATTTGAGAAATGCTTTCTTTTTCTTTTCCTTTTTTGTTCTTTTTGTCTTGTCTAGTTGGTAGAGACTGCAGGGGCTCTTCCTGTTTCAGACCATGCATGGTGGTTTCCCCAAGGCTTTTAATGGTAGATTAATGCTCTGGAGACTGTGTGATGATAAATGAGTTCCTACAGTTAGATCTACATCCTGCTCGCCCTTCCCCCTCCTGCATCTGCCCTTACCTACAGTCCTTCTGCAGCACTTGACTTCATACCCAGCAACAGTTTTGAGCAGCTTCAGCCAGCATTGAAGGCATCTGTAGAATTTGTCCATCGAAATTCTTTCATTTTCAGTGCTGTCACCTTCATTGCCCCTCATTTCTCAGACAGTGACACAAATGAAAGAGGGAACAGAAATACTTCTGGTTAAAAGGTGGGCTGGCTTGCTGTCTGCTGCTTGGCAGATCCCAGTTAATTGCTTTTGATATTACTCTTCACTTTCAGAAAATAGGTTTACAGGAGAGGCCTCTCTGTTGTTTCACATTTTAATGGCAATGCTCTGCTTGTCATATTGTACTCAGCAATAAAGGAGCAGAGGATCTGAAATCTCTTCCCTAGTATAAGAGAATGGCTCCCTTGTGTCAGCTGCATCCACGCCTTGATTTTATACGACTTGCACACAGATAGGGATCTAAGTGTTTAGTTTCAGCGAATGCCAGCACTGAAGTACCGCAAGGGAAATGAGGATTTGAGGCACCATTGTTCAGCTGGGCTCGGGTCCTATTTTTCATGTGTTTCTTTTTGTTTTCAGTGAGTGCAGTTCTGGTTATTTCTCTCTGCATGCATTTCCATTTCTAGACAGCATTCCCTGTATGTTCAGTATGTAGGAGAGGGGGATGGGTGGCGGCAGGGTGGTCAGGATGGCTCTGATTAACCTCCCTGGCTCCTTGCAGCCTGCCCGCCTCCTTCTGCTTACATGGCAGCATGTCTCTCTGATCTTGGAGCTGAATTATTTTTAGACCATGAAGGTGTAGCTGGTTGGTGCATTTAGATTTCATGTCATGGCTTCCTTTTCCTGCTCTCAGGTTTCTCGCACTCGGCCTTCACCTTCGGTATTGAGAGCCACATCAGCCAGTCCAACATCAATGGAACACTAGTGCCACCTGCTGCACTCATCTCCATCCTCCAGAAAGGGCTCCAGTATGTGGAGGCTGAGATCAGCATCAACGAAGTAAGTACCCCCAGCACCCCTCACACTGATCACCAGCTCACCAGGAGCTTGCCAAGCCACATGTCCCAACAACCCAGAGACACAAGCCACCACTCTGCAATTTCTGCTGGACTATTTTCATTTTAGTCCTCATAGTTTGCTCCACCCGCAGTAAAGAGCTGTAGAGCTCTGAGGCAGAAAAGAATTTCAGATTTTAGCTGGGGCATTGAGGCCTTTTTGCATAGATTTTGTTGTGTTTGCACTCTCCTAGTCAGCTAATCCAAGCTGCACAGATTCTTGCAGCAAACAAGCAAAAGCAGTGATGTTTGCAGTCTTACATTTTCAAGGTCACAGCAGAATTGGGCAGGAAAATCCTGCAGTGTAGGTTAAAACTTCACTCTGTGTCACCTGCTAGCCAGCAGCACTGCCTGCAAACCAGGAGAAGCCTGATCAAAAATCCACAGGGGTCACTGGAGAGATTTTACTGTCTGCTTTCCTGACTTTTGCTCAGATCATACAACCAGGCATTGCCCTCTCATGTAGATGGCAGACTGGTTGTGTGTAAATTCTAACCCTGTCTGGGGCACTGGTTTTCTTTGGGAATTCCACAAGCAGCCACAGAGTGCCTCTGTTGCCCTTGAACTGCCAGGCAAAACAAAGAGGGCATGTGGGAAAAGGCAGCATTTTTGCCCTGCCAGCCTTAAAGGCATGATGGTTTGAGAGGGAGTGAAGCATGACAGATAAGCAAGCACTGCATTACAAAATATTTACCACAGATATTTGTAAGTGACTGCAATTTGTAATAAATATTCATACACAAAAAGCTATTGCTGCTGCTGAATGTGGCATCTGAACAGCATGGATGAGAACAAAGGAATATTAAATAGAGAAAAGGTGATGTTCCTTGCAGTGTGTAGTTTGGATACTCGTTTGTTTTGATCACTAACATTATGTTTGCTTTCCTTTTTATGACTCAATAGTATATTTAAGAGTTGTGTCTGTGTTGTTTTTTTAAATGGGGCAACAGCATTTGACATTCATGCCAAGCTACTCTTTGATGCAGTTGTAATAGCAAACCAGTGTTAGGAGTCTGTCCCAGTTTGCTGCTACTTAACATTTTGCCCTGTGCCTGAAGTTCTCAGACTTTGAGCCATGAAGAGTACCTATTAGTTCAGGTTGTATGGTGGCTGTAGGGGTCTGTTCCTGTGCACTCAGCTTCAGAATTGGCCTCAGATGAGGGAATAATCTGAAAACATGTTTATTTTCACAATTAGGATTTGTGGTGTTCTCGTTATGATTTGATTCTGTTCAGAGGCAGAATGTTAAGTGTCTTACAGCAAAGCAAAAGCCATTTTTGCTACATCTGAACACCAACAAGGTCTCCGTATATGCTTCTTTGTGTCTTATTTCTCTGTGTGTATACTACTAGAGTGGTGAGTAACCAGTCAGTCCATAAACTAACTTATATAAAATTTAAGTATTGTTTGTGACCTGTTAAAGAGCAGTCATGGAAATAGTCCAGTAAGCAATGTTACAGTTAAAATGTAAGATGCCAAAATCCATTGGCAAACATTTTTTTCCACCATGTATGAAGGATTTGAGCCAGGATTCAAATAAATGTCGGCAGAAATATTTACATAACAAATGCTGCTGAGAAAGAGAGCTTATCTTTTTCTTCTCTAATGATTTTCTCCTCCTTTTTCCCTCCCCATGAGGAAACAAATATGTATTATCTTAATATTGCTGTTGTGAGGGAGAATTCAAGGACTAGTCCAGCACAAGCATACTAGCCAGCCAAATTATTATTTTTCTTCATTAGTTAGTGTTATCTATTGAAACTTATATTGTTTCTCTCTTCATCTGTCCATATCCTAATCTTATCTGCTGTTCCTCAGACACCAATCTTTCGCTGCTAGCTCTTGGTTGTTTCAATGAATTAAAGGGAGATTGCAAAAGTTGAGTAATATGGCACTTTATGGAGGCTGCTGAAGCCTTTTTCCTATGTTTAAGACGATAGAAAGCTGAAAGCGAGACAAAGCTAAATAGATAGGGCAGCTGAGGACCTGAGTCTGTATTAAGTCTTAAAAAACAGCTCTTAAACTTAATAGGTTATTAAACCTGCAGCCTGATTTTCAGAAAACAAACTGAAAGTCGTAACTGTTGTGAATAAAACTAGTGGAATAAAAGAAAAATGCCAATAAAATAATCCTGTGCAGTCAGCTCCAATTGATGGTGCTGGGCTGACCAGCACCACGCATGAAACCACTGAGTATGTGTGTGCATACATCTCATTTTGGCTGAGGCTCATTACTGGGCCCCTCAATTCAAGAAAGATGTTGAGGTGCTGGAACATGTCCAGAGAAGGGCAACAAAGCTGGTGAGGGGCCTGGAGCACAAATCCTATGAGGAGAGGTTGAGGGAGCTGGGGGTGTGCAGCCTGCAGAAGAGGAGGCTCAGGGGTGATCTGAAGGGAGGTTGTAGCCAGGTGGGGGGTGGCCTCTTCTGCCAGGCAACCAGCAATAGAACAAGGGGACACAGTCTCAAGTTGTGCCAGGGTAGGTATAGGCTGGATATTAGGAAGAAGTTCTTCACAGAGAGAGTGATTTGCCATTGGAATGGGCTGCCCAGGGAGGTGGTGGAGGCACCATCCCTGGGGGTCTTCAAGAAAAGCCTGGATGAGGCACTTAGTGCCATGGTCTAGTTGATTGGCTAGGGCTGAGTGCTAGGTTGGACTGGATGATCTTGGAGGTCTCTTCCAACCTGGTTGATTCTATGATTCATCAGCTCCTTCCATTCCTACGCCCTTGCAAGTGCAGGAAGACAAACAATTCAGCCAAAGTCTGTTTGCTCTTGTCATGGCTTCAGCCATGACTCTTTTTTCCAAACACAAAACGGCAGAGAACCTTCCTGTCATAAGACTTTTTTAGTTGTTTTTACACAACATGTATTCTTTTACTCTCTGAAGAGTCTACATGCCTGCATTTTCTGTACAATTCTGGTAAATGACTTATTTACCATGCAGATTTCTAAGGGGAACTGATTTTGAAGTGGAACAGATTTTGAAGTGGAACCATCATGAGCCTGTGAGAGAGCCATAGTAACACAGCACTGTCAGTTAAATCCAAGCACAGTATCTTCACACAACCCAGTTTTGCTTCTTTATATTACTACCTCTTTGCCAACTTCAAAGGTGAAGATCCTAAATTTGCAGTTTCTCTTCTTCTCGTTTCCCCACAGGATGGTACAGTGTTTGACGGCAGGCCAATAGAGTCCCTGTCTCTGATCGATGCGGTGATGCCTGATGTTGTTCAGACCCGGCAGCAAGCTTTCAGAGAGAAACTAGCTCAGCAGCAAGCCAGCGCAGCGGCAGCAGCGGCAGCAACGGCAGCAACGGCGGGAGCAACGACGACTGCTGTTTCCCAGCAGAACACACCAAAGAACGGAGAAGCCACTGTGAACGGAGAGGAGAATGGGGCACATGCAATAAGTAAGCCGATCCGTGCGTCTGCTTGCCAGTGCTGGGCAGTTTGAGTTTCAGTTACGCTCGTGTACTTAGTTGCTGTCTGCACGGCTGCAGAACTCAGAGGAATCGTTTCAGCAGGGCAAGGTTATTTCTAGAAAGGCTGCTGAGTGAAAGTCGTGTTTCACTTCAGAGCGCTGTGTCTTACTGGCGTCCTCTCCAAAAACTGAAGATATCTCTAGAGTTGCAAGTTAAAGACACTGTCTTTCTCTGCTTGGAGTCAGCTACCCAGACTTCGGTAGTATTATCAGCTTTACAGGGGCTTTTAGATATTTGATCAAAGTTGGGACAAGCTGTAGCCACAGTTGGTCATTTTGACCAACCTAGGAGAGAGATGGGTTGAGAGGCTGGAACCTACAAGCTGTATCTGTGTAAATGAAGTATGGCCAGAGCACATCACTGAGTGCTAGCTTTGATGTTCCATGACCTTGGCATGGTCCTTGTCAGTTTGTCCTACAGCAGCTATCAATTCTCATACAGTATGGCTAAGGAGTTGTATGTGCCAAGGGCAGACAGTCTGAATGTAGTCAGCCTGTCTGGAAGGCACAGAGGAAAGAGTTCCTCACCTCTTTGTTCCAGTAGCACATGCTTAGCCATACAGTCCACTGCAGGTATTTAATTCAAGGTCCTACCTTCCCAATATTTCCTTTAGCTGTGGGAACAGTCAGTTGTCAAGAGCTCTGAATTCATCTCTGTTTCTTGGTGACAGCAGGAGACTGTGCTTGTATCTTAGACGTCTGAGGACAGACATACAAAACGAGGAATCTGACTACATTTTTACAACGGAGTTAACGTTGTTGGGCAGAGAAGATTAATGGCCCTGCTTTCTGTGCACAAGCCGTGTTAGAGCACTGGTTAACTTCCAATTAGAAGGGTTAGGTGATAGGTTGGACTCAGTGATCTTAGAGGTCTTTTCCAGCCTGATTAATTCTGTGATTCTGAAATGAGACCTTAGTGCCTGATTGCCTTCTGGGGTAATTCTAGAGGAACGTGCGTGGCAGGTTTTGTAGGAAGCCCCAACAGCTCTTGGGCTTAGGCAAGTAACAGGTCAGGACTGTAGTCCTGTAACACATTTTATTTCTTTTGTGATATAAATATCTTTATCAGTCTCTATTTCCTCTTTGATCTGAGTTAGTGAGAAAAATGCTTTCAAACCAGATTTTTTCTTCAGAGAATTCCAATTAGACAGGATAGTTTCTCCCCAGTAAAACTGCAATGATTTAAATGACAGTTTTCATGGGAGAGAGCAGTTGTTAAAAAAAACCTAATGAAAAGTCTGAAAATACTAACCTGTTTTTAGACTGTGGATTGCTAATTCTCACAGCTATTTCTAATAGATGGATTTTTGCAAACAGTTGTGAACTTCACTTGGAATGTGAGGTGGACAAGTCCTGTGTGACTTAATGTCATCCGCTAGTGCTGTCTGGGGCCAGATGCAAGGACATGACACTGTGCTGTCCAGTAAAATTTCAGAGGTAGGATACATGTCAAGGAATGAGATACCATTTCCTTGGGCAGCCTGATCCAGTGCTTGACCAAATTCCTTTTCACCTATGGGAGCCTGTTGCATTTGACAGAACTGCACTCTGTTTCAGTGAGCCTCTCAGAGGTATTCTTTGTGCAAATGAGATCTTAACAGAGAGTTTTATGCTCTGAAGATACTTACTTAAAAAAAAAGAAAGCAGCCTGTTCTTGATGATTACTGCAGCTTAGATATTTGTTCTCATTCCCCATGCACACATTACAGCTGCAGCCATAGGAAAGACAAATTTCCAGATGAGGCTGGGGCTTACAAGAGCTCATGCTGTGTAAGGAGCTCAGCATTTTCACAAGGATGCCATCTTATGCTCAGTGGTTTCTGCATTTTTTTGTTCTTCTAATCATACTCATTTTATATTGCTAGTGTCTGTTTGAATCTGTGAAGCACCTGAAGCAGTGCTGCAGAAGCATGAACTGTTTGTTCAGTGAGGCATTTGAAGTTTTGTACTTGTCAGTAGCGGTCTAAATATGAACATTCCTGACTGATGATGAATGTAGGAAGAAAGTGCATATAATGTGAACAATTTCTGAAAGACTCCTCATCCTGCCCTCTCTTTTCTGAACCACCAAAGCTGTAGTGTCAAAATCATTACTGGAAGACAGTAGGAAATAATCCTGCAAGTATTTGATTGCCCCCAGGGGCCAGTCAGTCTTGCATGTACTGATGCAAGTATCAGCTGATCAGGGTTTCTTTTTCACAGCGTGACTGTGTTTTTTCTCACAGCCGTTGGATAACATTTATAGTGTGCATCCAGGTTCCTGCATCTGGCCATGTACAAACAAAAAAGACTTCTGAGTTTCAGATGGCCTTGCTCTTCATCCTGGCCTGCATCAGGAACAGTGTGGCCAGTAGGACAAGGGAGGCTATTCTTCCCCTGTACTCAACACTGGTCAGGCCACACCTTGAGTGCTGTGTCCAGTTCTGGGCCCCTCAATTCAAGAGAGATGTTGAGGTGCTGGAACATGTCCAGAGAAGGGCAACAAAGCTGGTGAGGGGCCTGGAACACAAACCCTATGAGGAGAGGCTGAGGGAGCTGGGGGGGTGCAGCCTGCAGCAGAGGAGGCTCAGGGCAGAGCTCATTGCTGTCTATAACTACCTGAAGGGACACTGTAGCTGGGTGGGGGTCAGTCTCTTCTGCCAGGCAACCAGCAACAGAACAAAGGGACACAGTCTCAAGTTGTGCCAGGGAAAGTCTAGGCTGGATGTTAGGAGGAAGTTGTTGGCAGAGAGAGTGATGTGCATTGGAATGGGCTGCCCAGGGAGGTGGTGGAGTCACCATCCCTGGAGGTGTTCAAGCAAAGCCTGGATGAGGCACTTAGTGCCATGGTCTAGTTGACTGGCTAGGGCTGGGTGCTAGGTTGGCCTGGGTGATCTTGGAGGTCTCTTCCAACCTGCTTGATTCTATGATTCTATGATAGTGCTGTGCTGAGAAAAGTGTGTTCTAGACTTTTATCTTCTGATGGGTTTTTAATAGTGCTTTGCACTTCATTGTCCTGATTGCTCAGAATATCATATCAAAGTCCCCAGCTGCCAGTGTCAGACTAAATCTTAAGTACTGATATGTCTTGGCAATATTAAGTTTAGTGGTTATACACAGAGAGAATTATCAAGGAAAATACATAAAATAGAGACTCAGCATAGGTATTGCTTTTCAACTAGGTATTTGTAATAACTTTAGTCTTTTTCAATAAGTCCATAGGTAATAATAAATGTAGTTTTTAAAAGAGATATAAGCAATTAGAAATGTGAGCTGTGAAACTTGTTAGTTTTCTGTTTTCTAATTTTGATACTCAGTGCTATGCCAACTCATTGAATTGCATGTGGATTCCATTCCTTTCCATCTGTGGCACAGGCACAGTTCATAGGGTACCTAACCGAATAGGCAATGAGAAGTGCTACTTGTGTGACTCAGCACAAATTAGAGCAAAGCTGCATATTTGAAAGCATGAGCAAGGGTAGAAGTCTGATGTCAGTTGTGCAATGCCACAGTCTGTTTTGCTGGTCACAGAGCCTAAGTATCAAGACAGATGGCTGATTTTAAGTGCCATAAGCATGTGGCAGTGAAGGAGCATAATCATTGCACTTGTGAACCTACAGATCACCTTATGTGATGATCCTAGAGGTCTCTTCCAACCTGGCTAATGCTGTGGTTCTGTGTGATTAAGGAGTGGCTGAATAAAAGACTTAACCCAGAAAGAGAGCTTGTGTTCTGATCAGAGCAGATCAGCTAGCCAAGGCATCAATCAGATCACACCAGGCTTTCTTTCCTCCAGCCTGCCAGCCCTCCACTTTAGATGTGCTTTCTGTGAAATGAGCCATGCTTCAGTGTGTAGCATCTGCTGTCTGTGGCTTCAGTGTGTTACCTGTCCTTGGTTGCTGTCTTATTCTCATTGCTGACAGAAAGTGTAGTTTTAGCTGAAGGACAAAGATGTATATTGAAGCAATGAAAATCTGGAGTGTAAACATTATTCATGTTGCAAATTTGAATTGCTGCCACTAAGAGAAATTAATATTTTTAAATGCACTTTTTTTCCTTAGGGAAATAAAATACCTTTATAAAAACAAATTTACTTAGATTGCAGTCTAAAGAACTCCAGAATTACAATGTGCAAATTAAGTGTATCTTTGTGTCAGTTGGTGCCTTTGTATATAGTACACAGTCTTCAAGATGGTGATGGCTCACTGTTTCCCTGCCATACTCAGGGAATTAAGTGCTTCTTCAGTATATTCATTATCTGTAATGAGCACACATTACTTCCAGGCACAGGGGAAGAAAATGTATGTGCTGTATCTTGCTTTTCTCAAATGTGGCAATCTGCTATTTTAATAAACCTACGTGTTATTTTCAATGAAGCAAGCTTTGGCTACAACAACCCCAAGCAGTGCTACAGGCTGGGGACAGAGTGGCTGGAGAGCAGCCAGGAAGAAAGGGACCTGGGGGTACTGGTAGATAATAGGCTGAAGATGAGCCAGCAGTGTGCCCAGGTGGCCAAGAGAGCCAATGGCATCCTGGCCTGCATCAGGAACAGTGTGGCCAGTAGGACAAGGGAGGTTATTCTGCCCCTGTGCTCAGCACTGGTCAGGCTACACCCTGAGTCCTGTGTCCAGTTCTGAGCTCCTCAGTTCAAGAGAGATGTTGAGGTGCTGGAAGGTGTCCAGAGAAGGGCAACAAGGCTGGTGAGGGGCCTGGAACACAAACCGTATGAGGAGAGGCTGAGGGAGCTGGGGGTGTGCAGCCTGGAGAAAAGGAGGCTCAGGGGTGACCTCATTGCTGTCTACAACTACCTGAAGGGAGGCTGTAGCCAGGTGGGGGTTGGTCTCTTCTTCCAGACAACCAGCAGCAGAACAAGGGGACACAGTCTCAAGTTGTGCTGGGGGAGTTATAAGGTGGGTGTTAGGAGAATGTTCCTGTTCCTCCCAGAGAGAGTGATTTGCATTGGAATGGGCTGCCCAGGGAGGTGGTGGAGTCACCATCCCTGGAAGTGTAGAAGTGCTCAAAAAAAGCCTGGATGAGGCACTTAGTGCCGTGGCATAGTTGATTGGACAGGGCTGGGTGATAGGTTGGACTGGCTGATCTTGGAGGTCTCTTCCGACCTGGTTGGTTCTATGATTATCTATAAATATATATATATATATATATATATATATATATATATATCTCCTGAAAGTAATGCTGGGGTTTTTGTTTTAAGCTACTTGCATTTATACAGAATGTTTTGGAAAGCTCTACATATCATAAATTTGAATCATCATGGGGGAAAAAAACCAGAGTGATATGGTCATTAACACAATAGAAATTATTCTTTACAATGTATATGTGGGTGTAAGCTACAGGCCATGGGTAGCTTGTTTTTGAAGCAGACCTAATTAGAATCTTGCCAACTACTTATTCTGATATATATTCTTACAGATAATCACTCAAAGCCAATGGAAATTGATGGGGATGTTGAAATTCCTCCTAACAAAGCAACAGTCCTTCGAGGCCATGAATCAGAGGTGTTCATCTGTGCCTGGAACCCTGTCAGTGACCTGCTAGCTTCTGGGTAAGACCATGACTGAAACCATCTGCTACAATTAGAGTGTGTTTAGAGATGCAAGAACTTGCAAGTGTATACTAAAGATAAATGAGTATTCTCTCCTCACTGTTTTCAAGTCCCCAACTGCTTTTTCAGCAGTATTTCACCTCTGTAGCAGTTAAGTATAATGTAACACAGAATACAAAGCATTTGCACATTTGAAATGTGCAATCTGCAGCTCTGAATACATGTAATTTTTTGAAGGTTTTTTAAATTACTGTGGATAATTCTCAAGAGCATTCGAAGTTTATGTCATCTGCTGCTCTTAGTGGTTCACAGTGGGATCTCTAGAAAGTCTGTGGCATCCACGTTTTCCCTTCAGAAATGTGGAGACTCTAAACCAGAGATCTCTTTGGCTGTATCTGCATTATTATGGTGTACAAACAGGAGCTGATCTGTAGAGCAAAACTACTGTGTGAGTACCTTCTGTCTCCACTGTTTGTGTGGGATAGGTGAGTTTCAGGGTGGATTTGTGTGAACATTAAGGAATGGCTTGAGGGCATGTTTTGGTTTAGTGCCATTGGAAAGGTGTCTGGTTTCCAGTGGTCTGCAAGAGTGCTCAGCAATGGCAACTAAACCATGGTAAGTGGGAAAATCAGCAAACTGACTTTTGATCCAAACAAAAATGCTGATTTAACTATACCATGAGGGTCTGTAGAGGCACTGCTAGAGGCTGTTCATGCTTAAAGTTAAAACTTAAAATGAAAGCTAAATTTAAGAAGTCTGCCTGAGAGCATGGAGGAAATCTGACATATGTTGGAGGAGATAAATGTTTCTTCATCAAATGAAGTTGCTTAGCAGTGTCAGAACACATTTCTTACAAGGAAGAGGAGAGTCCTTACTTCATTTATTAATTTTTGCAAAATCATCAGAGTAGTCTTCTAATCTCTGTTGATTTTGTACATGAAAACAAGGAATTAGATTGCAAAGAGGAAAGAATAAATAGGAAAAACAGTCAGCAGGTTGGATGCACAGCACAAGATCTCTGAGAGGGTGAAGACATGTTTTCAGAGAGTAATTTCCCATAACAAGGAGGAATTTTAGACAGATTTTATTCCTGGATATGCTTCATTTCTGAAATGTCCAGGCCTGATAGTATTTACAGCATCTCAGTGTTATGTATATTAACTTATTAATGCTAAAGTGAGGTAATGGTATCATTTGTGAAAGTTCTACGTAGGGGTTTTGGATGAAAATCTGTGGTTCTCACCTCTTTTTTTTTTTTCTATAGGCTTAGCAGGTCTCATGTGTGATAGTGACCCTGAGTGATGCCATGATACAGACAAAAGCAGTAGTAGCTCCTGCGCCATGCATGTATTTTCTGCCAATCATACTGCTCTACCCACTCAATTTTCTAGTGTCTCAGGCAGTGTAGCTTTGCAGTATTAGATATCATTAGCAAATGATTACTAAGAAGGGAAGTCCTGATCATGAAGGGCAGTCACCACTTAAAATAGGCAAATGCAAAATGGTTATTTCACACAGATTGTTCTCTTCCCAGCATACAGTTGAGTGAGCTATGAAGAGAGATTTATTCAATACATATATAGAAATGAAAATTGACAAATGTAGAACTCTAGCATGTGATATTTCTTAATCACCCAGGCCCACATCTGAGAGAACATTTTCAAGGAAAAATAAGTCAATCAAGGAAAGGCCAAGAATGTGTATACAGAAAATGTAAAGATTTGTAAATCAGTATCAAATTATCCTGAACAAGCAAACTCCTGTACCACTTGTCTGACTTTTCAATGCGTAGCCAAATGCTTTGACTACCCACAGATGTTAAATTATGTCCTAACAGCAAAGCAACCTCAAAGCCTAAGAATTGTGTTAACCTCATTAAATGGTTGCCATGGGGTTTTCTTATTAAAGATGAAAATGTAATCTATAAAATCTGGAAGAGCTTTCTCTTAGTGGGGACAAATAATTAGATTTTTCTTGGCTGTCTTGAGATCATTAGCTCTCATATTTAAGATCACCCAGCTGAAGGGAGTGTATTTATTTATACAATAGATTTCCTTTAGATCTGTCATCTTAAACAATGTAATTTTTAATAGTAGATTTATCCATGGTGGTATTTGTTCTAATTTTATGGCTAACAGTCAGTAGGTGATCAGTTAGCACACCCACATTACTATCTAAAGGAGAATTGGTGATGGGAAAGGATACCATACAGAATTATTCTTTAGGGACACCTGGTGGCGCCTGAGATGAAGTGAAGACGCTGCTTTATTCTGGAGAATATCTGCACAGCTGAAATTAGGCATCTACTCAAGTGCTCTGTCCCTCTGCAGGTACCTACATCTCTCAACTCATTACACAGGGAGATAAGATTCCTAGGTATTGGTGCTCAGACTTCAACCGTTTGCTCTAGCATTGGCAACTACTTCCCAGTATCCGACTCACCTCTCTCCCATTGTTTGCCATACTGAGATGCATCCCTAGGATCTGTGGTTCACATTCCTAGTGTGTATGGTTTGAATGGCAGAGCGTTTAGTGAACTCTAAGATGTCCTGCAGTGACTTAGGAAACAGCAAGTGTTTAACTTTGCTGCAGGGTGCTAAGCACTGGTGGATCCCTTGAACAGCGATATCTTACACAGCTTCAGGTAGACCTGGAGGGTGCTAATCAGAACCATTAGTCAGATGTCTGAAACAGGAGTACCCTCTTGCTATTCCCCTGAATTAAGCTTTACCTTCAGTGAAACAGTTTCTCCTTGAGCTTTGCTACTGATGTTGGAAACATAAATAACATGCATGGTTATAAAGTACTGTCATGTGCTATGTCTTAGGCAACAAAAAATGAAAATCATTTAGGACCATGTGCCCCTTCATCAGATTTTAGCCAGCTCATATAAAACAAAGGATGTGATGCAGTTAGTCTTCAGGTGATGTCTGGTGAAGCTTCCATGACAGAAAGGGCATAGAATGCACAGAAGACTGAAACTGAAGGAAGACAGCTGAATGACACATGCCCCTGCACAAAGAAGCTTTTGAGATGTGTGGTATAATAATAGAGCAAGCTGTCACCTACAAGTAAACTCTGCGTGACAGCACCAATTAAACAAGGGGGAGAAATTCCCTGAGATCTACAGTATACTGCAGTCCTGTTTGTCCTTTACAAAGTAATCCTTCAGGAAAGAAAACTGCAGTGAGGCTGATGCGGGAACACCAAATTGTTAGATTCTGTAACAGCCACATTATGCTGCCCAGTACTTAGCTGTCTTCTGGTTTCCCATCTGCCGAATTGTATCTGTTGTCTCCTTCAAAAATACTTTTAAAAACTTAACTGTTCTGCTTATAAACTGCCTGGCACAACTGAATCTTAATTGGTGGCAAAATATTTTCTTCAGTCTTTGTTACACAAGCAGCAAATTTCTTTAACAATGAGCACCAGTTCAGACAGCAACCTGATGTAATCTTAAGCACTGCAAGAGTAATGCAGGTTCACAACCTGATCTGAAGCATGAAGCAAGCTGTATAAAGGAACTTGTAGAATGGATTACCCCAAACTAGAGGTTTCCAGAGGTGTCCCAGTAATAGAAAGGAGTTCTGGTATTTGATGTCCCATCTACGCAGTTGCTATAATTCTTTAGGGTGTGAAGGCAAGCACAGGAATATATATTCTGGACTTTGCAAAGGGCTGTTTAAAACAACAGTGGAGACAGGAATTTCTCTGATCAAATAGCCAGAAAAAATATATTCTGCAGCTGCTCTTCCTCTTGCACCACACCCATAACCCTTAAAGTGGAGGATGTCAGTAGAGGCTATCAAAAGCATGACTGTCACCAGATGCCTGTGAGAGGAACGCTGACATTTATGAACAGAAACATAGTAGTACAGTGAAGTACATACATACAGCCATGTGAGAGGATTAATTATCCTTTTGGAAGCCAAATAATGTTTCAAAACATCTGTTTTGGACAGGGTTGGGGTTTTTTTGGGAGGGTTGGTTGGTTTGGTTTTGTCTTTTTTCAGTGGTGCCTGGATAATTCTCAGATTTTGGTCATTGCTAGCCACAATTCCAATGTTTGCTCTCAAAAGCTTGTTGCCTTCCTTTTCAAAGACTGATTTCTTCCATGAGATATTTTTCAGTGTCTAACTTTTAATTTTATGGCATGTGTAAATTATTACAGATAGTTATGTACCTAAAACTCATTACAGCTATGTCCATTGGCTCAGCTAACCGTGCCAGGGAATATTCCTAGGCACTGAGGCCAGCTGGCACAGAATGACTGATGCCTGTGCTAGCAAACTGTCCCAGCTGCCAAATAAACTGCACATTGGGAATCGTCTCTGGACCATGTTACCACCGTGCCATGCCCAGGAGTTACTCCGAGAGAACACCAGGACCCCAAGCAAGAGTGTTAATTAAAAGAGGCCGAAGTCTGGCTAAGGAGTAACCTGTCATTTCACTAGCATAAGTTATCGTGCTCTGGTGACCCAGAGTGTTCCTGAACATGTTTGAATTCCCCAGTGTGGCAGTGAATGGACTATGAATGTTATGGCTGCTAGAGCCCTTGATTCCAGAAACTATTCCAGTTAAATTTAGGGCGTTTCCATCAGCACGTTAAACTGCTGCTTCCAGGAGTGTGCTCTGTTCTGTTACATCCAGCCAAGCCACTCAAGTAATTCTCATAGCTGTGAAGCACAGGGACCTAAGCTTCATTCCCAAAACCTAGCAGCTTATCCCTGCTCATCTACATCAGCTTCTTTCACACAGGGGAACTTTGTTTCCATGCACCTTCCCTCACCTTAGTCAGAGAAGTAATTTGCCATGAGAGCTGGTGTCCAGGATCTTTCAGGCATGGCTGTGTCTCTCAGAAGCAAGAAAGGGTGTTCCTAGGCCACCTCCTGTTGTCATCTCTGGGCTTTATATAATCGAGTTGCTGCATTCATTATATCAGTGGTTTAGGATCTACAATGAATTACCTTTCTGAATAATCTTTTGGAATTCCCAGATTGAGGGAGGTGATTTCATGCACCACCCTCTTAGTGCCAGGCATTCATTCTGCTAAATGTGAGTGCTGCTTCATTAGCAGGTGGCTTTGAGCTAATTTCCTCATTGCTTCAAGTCCACTAGTGCAAAGCAGCCAGCTCTGAGGTGAAGTCTGCCATTGCAGGGAGTGGTGGTGTAGAATGAAGGAGAGAGAGACCTTTCGCTGGATGCCTCTGAGGCGCTTCCCTTTACTGACTGCCCAGGAAGCATAAGCAGTTACTTTAAGAGACCTGCTTTATTGAGGAGAAGTTAGGTGTGTAAAGTATGAGGAGGATTTACCTTCCCTTTATACTTTCAATAAGCTCTTTTTCATAGATTGGTTTAGGTTGGACATGACCTCAAAGATCATCCAGTTCCAACACCCCCACCATAGGCAGGGACACTAGAACAGGTCACTCAAGGCCTCATCCAATCAGGCCTTGAACCCCTCCAGGGAGAGAGCATCCACAACTTCCCTGGGCAACCTGTTCCAGTGTCTCACCACCCTCACTGCAAAGAGCCCTTTCCTAACATCTAGTTTGGATCTCCCCTCTGCCAGTTTAAACCCACTATCACTTGTCCTGAGTAGAATTTTTTTAATTCACCTGTTTGAGCTAGAAGTGTTAAGTACATATTAACAATATTGAATATCAAAATATCAGTGACTGTGAGAGTTGGAGTTTAAGATTAGAAACTCAAAGGTTCAATAACTGTCTTACAAAGGGTTTTTTTTACACAGCTGCAACTGTTTTAACCTCTGTGCTGACAGTTAGGGAATGGACATTTTGTGTCACAAAGAAAATTCTGTGAACGTTTGTCCACCTTGATTCATGATGATACTGATGCTGGAGAGCATGAAATAAAATGCTTTCAGAACTAGCCTTCCTAAAACTTGGCAGTGCTCTACCACAGTGCAGAACTTCTACCTATTACTCAAGTGTTCATGACTTGAGTATTGGAATGAGCTGCTTTATCATGCAGATAGAAATGCTTCAGTGGGCTAAGGAGATTAAATATCTTTCTGAATTGTGCTTGTCCTCTAATAAGTCAGGGTTCACTGAATCATTCAACAGAAATCAGAATACTTTCCAGAGCAGAGAATACATTTTTTTTTCCTCCCAGCAACAAGAGGGAAGACAAACAAGCACTCTTGCTGCACACTGGTAGGCTTTTAAAGCCTCCCTCTCTGCAGTGGCATATAATAACTTGTGTAGCCTTAGGAAGAAGAAAATGGAAAAACAAAATTAAAACACTGGAAAATAAGATTGCCCAAGCATTGCCAGAAAGCTGACTAAATAAAAGTGTTGAAAAACAAAACATAACCTTTTTAGAACTAGCAAATAGGAGATAGTGTTTGATAGCCAAGTGACTGAGTACCTTATTCACAGTGTCCAATAACAAACTGGATTATTACAATGAAGGCAGAACTGTCCTGGAGTCTTTTACAGCAGAGAAGCCAACAGTAAAGGAATTTCCCACTTAGCATGGTAACCAATAACCCAAGCCTGTGAAAGACTTTTGTTCACATTATTGTCAATTATCACAACTAAAAATGTTGTTCATCTCATGATTAACTTCATTACTTTTCTAGCCAACAAGTGCAAAACTATTCAGTTTTCCAGGCCTCTGAAGAAATAAGGAGTTATATTACAGTCAGAGCTCTCTATAGTGGCAAAAAAATGTCTTGAATCAAATTATTTCTTAATCAATACATAAAGGATAAGTGCCAGAAATTAAAGAACAACTGCACAGCAGTAGCTTGTGGTTAGGCTGGCAAAGCCCTGGCCAGCCGTCACGTCGCAGCTTGACACAAAGGGTTCGGAAGAGATGGGGGCACATTCTCTAGACATGCCATGATACAGCAGAGCTCAGAGCCAGCAATACAGGCAGAGGCATTTTTGCTTTTACAGTTGAATTGTTGTTTATATAAAATTTGGTTAAATTATTAATAAAACAATACACAGACATAATGATGGGACATGATCCTAAGGGTCTTTTCCAAGTGAAGTGATTCTGTGATTCTGTGCTCACTTAAAGATGTGTCAAGGGTTTGAGATTTGCCTGGTACTTTTAGTATGAATACTTGAAATGTTTTACCAGTAGTTCAAAATTTAATATTCTCTTCTGTTGGTGTTCCTTTTCAGTAAAACAAAAGTAGATCTCAGGTTTTCAGTCTTCAAAGACTTTTTTCCCTTATTAGTATGTAGAAAAGGAAGTTTTAGTTAATACTTCAAAAAAAAGGACAAGCTAAGCTAACTCTTCAGGTATATCAACAATGAAAGTTTATCTAGACTGTATGAATTCTTGGAAATAAAAGAGAGATCTCAGTTCTGCTCCCAGATTCTACTTACTGCATGTAAATTGAAATTACCCTCTGGACAAAACAAGTAATCCAGGCTCCTGTGATTGTTTTGCTTGCTGCTGGTATTGATTGTTTGGGGAAGAAAACAAAACAAAAGGGAGGAGCGAGAGACAAATCCCCATAAAGTGTAATATCTTCTAGCTCCTTGCAAATCGATTTGTGACCTCAGAGATGTTTTTCATTGGGAAAAAGATTTATGCAAAGTGAAAATAAATATGGTGTTCACAAGTAGACTATAATAAAGTCTTCACTCCCTCCTCACAACTTTCTCTAGTCTAAACCAGAGTTTCAGCCTGCAGTAGAAACATCTCCCTAGAAAATATTCAATCTATAAAACAGATTCAAATCCTGATGCTGTCCCTGTCCTGCTCTATTATGTCAATAGTTATTGTCCAACTTCTTTAGACAACGTGAGTTAAGCTACAGACAGGAACAGACCCTGTAGATGTGAATCTTGAAAACTAAGACTAATTTTAAGAATGTTTTTAAATTACCTTCCTACTGTCATATTATTTAGGTTTTGTGGTTTGATTTAATGCCAAGATGCCATTTTGCAAACAGCTTCTGTAAGACGCTGTATGGTTCTAAGTATCTTATGAAAGGGACATCACCAAACTAACAGCAGCCTTAAGTAGCTGTCAGAGGAACCTGGGCAGGACCAGGGAGCCGCACCCCACCCAGTTTTTCACACTGCCTTCGGCTGTCCCGAATGTGGTACTCCACGCCCCTGCAGGCAGTGACCCTTCAGATGCTGTGGCTGTGTTGGGAGATAATGGGACCACACACACTTTTTGCAGGAGGCACGTGGACAGATTTTGTGTTTCTGTTTTTATCGTGTTCTCCACAGTGTTATGTTTGTGATGTAGGCTTCCCTGAGGCTATCCCAGTTCTGGTGATACCAACCTTAGGTATGAAGTGCAAAATGTAGATGGCAAACCACCGCATATTAGGTAAAACTTTTCTGAACACAGCAAATGGTGATGTGGATCTGGCCGATATGTATGATTTAAGTATCTTAGCATTGTTTCAAAAGTATATGGAGTGCAGGAAGCACTGGAAAGAAAAGTCACTTCTTCAAGGCTGTGATGTTGTCTCAATGAAAACAGGATTAGAGGTTTTTACTTTGTTTGCTGGATCAACACCAAGGGGAGTTTTCATCTCTGTACAATTGCTTTTATAGATCCGGAGACTCAACAGCCAGAATATGGAATCTCAATGAAAACAGCAACAGCGGTTCCACTCAGCTAGTTTTGAGGCACTGTATAAGAGAAGGAGGACACGATGTCCCCAGCAATAAGGATGTGACTTCATTGGACTGGAATGTAAGCCAACTTCTAAGACTGTGTGCATGGTTTTTAGTCGACTAAATTTAATTCAGAGGCAATTACAGCTGCTGCTCTGTATCTTTTGTATCTGAGGTGACCAGCTCTGTCCTAACCTACTGACCTCTTGTTTCAAATACTAATAATAGGCTGACCTTTCCCTTATATGCTATAATTTTCCAGGACTGTGGCCATCTTCAAGCTTAATAATGATGTATTTGTATCTCTTTTAGAAGCATGGGTAAAAATAAACTTAGATGGCTTAACAGATGAAGATTAAACAAGCAATCTGGGTAGTAATGATGCCTGATTAATAATGCATTTGTGTGTTTATTTTAGCATTTAAGGAGTTATGAGTACCAGAGATGCTTTTTCTGAGGTTGGACTATCCCTGTCACATTTGAATTCTGCTGTGCATAGCAAAACATATACACATTATTGTCCTTATCCTGGTAGGAGCATGTGTAGTCATTCTGTCTTTACCTTTCACTTTCTGGGTGAAACTGTCTTGCCTCATCACTTTTTGACTTTAATCCAGCAAAACCTATCTCAGGTATTATGGTCCTACAGAGAGAAGACTGAAGTGAGCAGAGAGAATGGGTGTTATTAAGAATCCCTAGTGCCTGGGCAGTGTCTTTGGGCAGCTTTGAAACTGCTTTATGTATCCTTTCTGCCACCAAGCATTTTAAAAGTACTTAAAAGACTTTGGAGGAACCTTAATTAGTTTTGAGATCACTTGTGCTCTGTCTGTTTTACTGATATCAGTACAGACAGAATGATACATTTGTCTTGTTTTCATAGGAAAACAGATTAGAAATTAAGTACTAGAAAGGATTCTAAGCAGTTACGTGCAGTTTCAGTTGTTAGCCAGAGACCAGGATTCAGTTAATCTTTACTGCAATGTTTCTGTCCTTTAGGTGAATTAGATGCTTCACAAAAGTAAAAGATAAGGCCACTGCCTAAGCTTCACTTATGTGTTTTATGTTTGACACAACAGAAGAAGTTCAATAGTACAAAAAGCAGAGGTAGATTAACAAATCAAATACAGATAAACCCCAAGAACGTTAATTTCTTGTTTCCTGTGAAGAAAGCTAGCTGGGGAAAACTGAATTATTCAGATCATGTCTTTTGGTGCCAAGGATAATATTTTGTCACCCTTAGATTCAACCATCTATACTAGTAATCAGATTTCTTCTAAGTTGGCAGAAATACAGACGTGTGCCCTCATGCTGGTCTGAACAAACCCTAACGAAATGGGATTATGAATTACACTCCAGAGGTGGGAGATGCTGTTAGTTGCAGAGGGAGACTAGGTCACTCTCTTAAACTGACTCCCGACTCCTCTTTGCTATCTGCAGTAATAACCTTAAGTTTAAAGCATAGTATGATCTGTGTCAATGTGTGGAGTCAGATTTCCCATAGATGCACAAACTTTATGAAATGAAAGGGGAAAACTTGGCTGAAACAAATGTCATTTCTGTCTTTTCTATGTATCCAAATAGAGTGATGGAACACTATTGGCTACAGGCTCATATGATGGTTTTGCAAGAATATGGACAGAAGATGGTAAGTCAAATGATGTTTATCATTCTTAAGCATCAAACAGCAATGAAGTGTTACTTGGCTAATTTGTGAACTGCTATTTGGCTGATTTGTAAGCAAATTGTAATATTAACCTTCTCTTTATTCCAGGTAACCTTGCAAGCACCTTAGGTCAACATAAAGGTCCAATATTTGCCCTGAAGTGGAACAAAAAGGGGAATTATATTTTAAGTGCTGGTGTTGATAAAGTGAGTTTTTAAAATGCATCATTCTAACATACCAATGTGTTGATTCAGTGAGCTTGTGCTGCTCTGTTCCTTAAGATAATTTTCTTCTCTTTCAAGCATCTTGGAGAGATTACTTTTTTTTTAATATGTTTTAGTGCACATTGATTGCTTTTTTGAGGCTGCTTGAATCTGTACTAATTTTATGTGAAAAACAAACCCCATTTGCTCCCTACATAAAATTGCATCTTAAAAGTGTCTCAGTTAAGGAAAGAATGGCTTTGAGTACTTCTGATTGTAGTTTTATCAACTGTTTGCAGGTAGGAAGTGATCTTAAAGACACTGCACCTTTTAGCTTGTCTAGTTACTGAAACACTTATTATTTGAGTAAAATATGCATGAGTTCCTGTACAGTTATGCACAAAAAATGATAGTTCTGAAATCAGAATCAAGCAAAAGATAGTATTTGTAGCTGAGTGCTTGTTGGAGATTGAACAGATGTCTGATGATGATGGAACACAAATCCATTAAAACTGCAACTGCAAATACACAATACATCTTGTGTGACTTCCAGTGTCTAAAAACTAGATGTACCTGTCATCTTTGCCTGCCTTTATAAAATCCAGAGAGAAAAACAGTGCTTGCCGGTGGTGGGTTGTATGTCCTGCATTACAGCGAGACACACTGACAGTGCTGCTCCAGCAACTGACAGAGAGAGCCTGGGGAAACTAGCTCAGACTTGTATGTCTGATTTGTAGGCTAGATGAATCCCAGTATTTTCACATACTTGTGAAAATGGAAAGTTAGTTTTATTCTTCTTCCTACTAACTTGTATTCATCTACACTTGTCTCCCAATGGTAGTCCCATTATTCTGGCAAACTTCTGTTCCAAGTAACAGCAGTGCTTCTTTACATGATCCAGTATCAGCAAGATGAGGCATCCTTAATTTATTTTCTGGAAGCATATGCTCCCAAGAAATTGACAGTTCACTCAGAAGGTGGTATTGAGCTCCACAGGGGAGTTGCTTATGTGTGCTGTGAGTATGGATTAAACCTGTGGTAAGCAAATTACAGTTCAGTCTGTCCCACCACAGTGGCAAAAAGCAATATGAACTCTGCTGCTAGATAAATATTTCACTTGGTGACTTAATTGTTAGAAATGTAGTATAGCATAGTTTTGGAATAGAATTCAACTTCCATCTTCAAAAAGGGGAAGAAGTCTTCTTTCAAGAGGATAACTGAAACAGCTGTAAAACATGTTTATTAAAGATGTGTGGTGCTGTCTTCTATCATTATTCAGAGAGAACATGCCCATTCTTAGCATTGTACTACTTCCTCCGTGGGTGTGATACTTCTTTACCCACACTTACATTATTATTCTGTCATATTTCAAAGTGATTTCTGTTTTTTCATTTCAGCACACAAGGCTCTCTGCACTCAATAATTTTATCAGCCCATCTTTCAGAATTGCTTCTCAGTGAGGATGCTCTTTGTTTGGTTTTTCTGAGCTGAACAGTCACTAATCTTTCCCCCCCCCCCCCTTTCTTTGGATGCAGACAACAATAATTTGGGATGCTCACACAGGAGAAGCTAAACAGCAATTTCCTTTCCATTCAGGTAATTTCTGCATAACTCTTGTTAGTAAAATTAAATGTTCTTTATTTTGTCAGTGTAATTTTTACTTTTTTGAAAGCCTGTCTGACAGAAGTATGAGCCAAGATTTTTGTGCTGTATCTATCCTGAGTATCATGACTTGTGGGTTTATCCTGCTTTTCAGAAAGATAGAGCTCTGTGAGAATTAGCTTTGAAAGTCAGACTGATTATCAGAGAGGATTTATACTAGAGCCATTTCTACCATGCTGACTGATTCTGTAGTTACCTGTATGTTTGAATAATACCAAGTGGTGATTTATGGAGGTATCTGGGATCTATTCCACTCCTTTTTTCCTCCTGTTGCAGTGAAGCTGACTTAAGAGAGAACCAGGTGGATCACTCATGCACCTTGCACTTTCCATTGCAAGCATGGAGGTGCTCAGGAATTTCTTAGCTTTTAATTTTCACTTGAAGTGAAAGTTCTTCAGTATTTGCTTCCTCTAATTATCAGAAGACAATTGCCAGCCTTTAGTTTCAAAACCTCATACTTGGATCATCATTTGTAAATTTAATCTGCTTCCAGAAGACAGGAGATGTCACAAATACTAAGTAACAGGCAGTCATTGATGTAATCTTAAACCCACCTGAGACCAGAGTTGTGAGGCGATGAGTGAATTCGTGATTCAAACTGGATAACTTGTTGTAGTGAAGAATTTTTAAGAGGCATAGTCAAAGCGAGTTTAAAACCACCAAAACATTCCAGATTCTGATGCTAGAAATGTTCATCTTCCTTTTGTTCACCACAAAAATCCTATTTTTAAATACAGCAGGCTTCCACAAGGTTCTTAGTGGTGCTTAAAAAGACATTTTTACTACTAGTTTTAAACCACTGATCTGTACATGCTTCTCTCAAACTCAATTTTCAGTTGCTCTTGTTCTCACATTTTCACAGATGTTACTAATCTGCAGTAGCAATTGAAATGATTAGTCAATAGAAGCTATAAAGTATGCACAGCAGATCCATACTCTGCATTTTTGTCACTCATCTTCTCACTTATTAATGCAACTGTCAGCTTGGTGGAGTCAGTGTCTGCTGACAGATTTTCTCACTGTGGCTTTTATCTGTCTGTCATAACTGTTCCACAAAGGCAAACTTTGCACTGTATAGTGATGTAGTTATGAAACTCTTAAACCTTCTGATCCTTAACTATTGATCTAGAAATTGCAGAGTCATGTGCACTGACATGTAGGATTTTAGCAGTGGTGTGCATCAAGGATAAACCCTTCAGTTTTTAGCAACTTGAAAGTTTAACTACATCTTCCAATGCAGTACGTCAATACCCACCTACATTAATAGATTTTTTTTGTTTTAATTCTTATTACCTGTGCTCTTTGAACCATAAGACACAACTGAAGTGGAGATGTGAGCAGGCTAATTGGATATTTTTTTCCATTATTTCAAATTAGTTTTCATCGAGAGGTAAAGCAGATAGTTATTAAGGATATTGTTGATAGGGTAAAAGCTTATGCCTCTTAAAATCAGCTGGAGTCTTTGTTCTCACAAGCCTAAAGCTACAAAGACACCTTACCTTGTCCTCTTTGCATCATTTATTCACCAGAGCAAACAAACACAGCAAACTACTTTCCACATCTGTAATTGGAAAACTTTGTCTACACAAGGATGAAGGATGTCAATTTAACACCTAAAAGTCTCATCTGGACAGAGTACAGTTCCTTAAACACAACACTTGTGTGGTGTACTTCTTTGCATACTTCTTTGAAGTCTGGAGATAGTTAACTTGGGAATGCATCTTTTATTCTGCTACTTTACAACAGCTTACTTTGTTTACACCCATATGGGCATCTTTAAATAGATAAGGAAGACTCTTTTGTCTGGATCTTGAAGGCCTCTATATCATTGATGTTTCTGTGTAACTTTAAGGATTTGTGGTCAAAATACGTATATGGATAAGTAACTTGAAGGGTTTCATTGTTTGCAAAACTATGAGTCATCATATGGAATTTGATCAAAATAAGGATTCACAAAGCTTATTTCTTTAAAATGGAGTGAAATAATCCAATTTTCACATTGCTAATAGATGTGAGCTGATGTTTATGCACGTGGAAACCCATTGATTAAGTGGTAGTGTAAGAGGAATTGATATGACCCAGTTTCAGACATCTAAGTGCTCTGAATCCCTCCTTGCAGACACTAAACTCTATTCTCTTCTGAGCTTCTAACTGTGAATCACTGATGCTTTTTTTCAGAAAAAGCTTAAACTGTTAATTATTTTGACACTTTTTTTTTTAGGTGCATTTCTTAAGGATTTATTGCTGTTATTAGATAAGATTCTGATTGGTTGTATACAATTGGCTACTGGTTTTGGAGACACTTCAGCAATTCAATTACCTGCATCTAAAAACACATTTGCTTTTTTTTTCCAGACCACTGTAGCTACTTATTGAGAAAACATATGATTAAACACACAAATAAATGAATCAGTATTAATTGTCCACACTCTATATTTTAAATTAGGCTGCAATGCAAATTCATTGCTTTAGGTGCCAATAGCTCTGAGATTGCATTTCAGCTCATGTGTATCATGCTAGATATTAGGCCCAAAGGCTTACTGCTATTAACAAAGACAGATTTTTGTTTGCCCTGAAACAATAATACAAAGCTTGCAGTATGAAAGACATAGCAGGCTGTTAAAGAAACAAAATCATTTACTGCTTCCCATTCATGTTCATGGGAAAACTCAGAAGTAACGTGCCTTCCTCATACTAATTTCCTTCACATTTCTTCAGTCTCGAAATTCCACACTTGTCACACAGAATTGTTGAGCTTTTTCACCAGAGTTCTAGAAAATACTTGTATATGAAACAAGTTCAGCCCTCCACGCTCATTTAAAGAGCTTCCTGATGATTCAGAAGGTGACATGATCTCATTTTGCAGTTCATAAAAATTGTGACAGGCTTGGCAGAAGAGATATCCTTTCACCTCTTTATTACAAAACATATTTGCATAAGGCATTTCTTGTTTTAATTTTAATGGTAAGCCTGCTTGTGTTATTGTCAGAAGGAGATTCAGCTTTGCTTCCTGTGTGCTAGTTTCCTTCTGGCACACTTCCTCCTTACAGGAGTGTGCTGATAAAGAAGATTTCTATATTTTAGCAAGTCTTATGTCACCCTCTGGAGGGCAGCTAAACTCTTTCCTGAGCAAAAAAAAAACAAGCAGGAGTTGCAGAAACAGAAGCAAGCTGTGGTAGGAGTTCACTCCTACTCCTTTGCACACTTTTAGTCTGTGCTGACATGCTGTAAAAGGGGAATTTTTTTTTCTGCCTTTTGCCATACTTTTTGCAGTGCACAGGCACTAGTTACATGTTCATGCGCTATCTTTGTGCAAAGCTTCATCAGTTCACTCCGAGTTAATGCCAAACCCTCTGCAGAAACTCTTCCTCTCATTTCAGGTCAGCATGTTCAATGTACCTATCTTAAGTCTATCTCCAACCAAATTAAGATCAATGTAGATGTTACTAATAAACACCTGCACAGTATAATAGGTTTGTATTGATGGTTGCAGAAAGCTAGTGCAAAGGAAGATGACCACCTGCATTTTGTTCCTCCCATGTGTTGCATCTGGCATTCACAGGAACATTTTTTTTCTAACCTAGATGAAATGATCCACATTTATAATGGATTAGTTTTCTTCCAGGTTCTTCACTGAACCTTTGTTTCAGAGGAATTAATGTCAGACAAGAGATGTGTGCAGCTGGGGGCAGGGAGGGTGGAATTGGATTGTTCTGCTGCCCTCTTTTGTAACTTAACCCAAAAGATTATATAAATTGATGTCATGCAAAGCATGCAGATTATCCACCACAAGAGAAAAAAATAATTTGTGCCCTTCAGACAGTCCCTGTTATCCCTGTAACTGGTACTAAGTGACAGGCTAACAACAAGGAGGTTATTCTTCCCCTGTACTCAGCACTGGTCAGGCCACACCTTGAGTGCTGTGTCCAGTTCTGGGCTCCTCAATTCTAGAGAGATGTTGAGATACAGGAAGGTGTCCACAGGAGGGCGACAAAGCTGGTGAGGGGCCTGGAACACAAACGCTATGAGGAGAGGCTGAGGGAGCTGGGGTTGTGCAGCCTGGAGAAGAGGAGGCTCAGGGGGAGATCCCATTGCTGTCTACAGCTGCCTGAAGGGAGGCTGTAGCCAGGTGGGGGTTGGTCTCTTCTCCCAGGCAACCAGCAACAGAACAAGGGGACACAGTCTCAAGTTGTGCTGGGGGAGTTACAGGGTGGATGTTAGGAGGAAGTTGTTGCCAGAGAGAGTGATTGGCATTGGAATGGGCTGCCCAGGGAGGTGGTGGAGGCACCGTCCCTGGAGGTGTTCAAGCAAAGCCTGGCTGAGGCACTTAGTGCCATGGTCTGGTTGACTGGCTAGGGCTGGGTGCTAGGTTGGACTGGCTGATCTTGGAGGTCTCTTCCAACCTGGTTGATTCTATGATTCTATGATCAAGCTTTTAATCTGTTTAATCCAGATAGGCAACAGCACCGAAATTATTTGGGATAGCTGTTTTTTCGCTATGTTCCCTAATGTTCCTTCTACTGTTTGTACTTCACAGCTCCTGCTCTGGATGTAGACTGGCAGAGCAACAATACTTTCGCCTCCTGCAGCACTGACATGTGCATTCACGTATGCAGACTTGGCTCTGATCGTCCTGTTAAAACCTTTCAAGGACATACAGTAAGTTTACAAAAGCCAAAGTATGAGGGATGAAGACGCAGCAGCATGTTACGAAGATGGTACATGATGTTTGCAGGTTGTGTTACATCCCGTGGCTTCCCTAAGACCCTGTTCCTTGGGATTGATTCTCACTGCCTGTGAAAAGGGACAGATTGTTCTAAACCACCAAAGGAGGCAAAACCTGCAGCTTAAACAACGAGACTGTGTGTATAGCATGAGCTGCAGACTAGGCATACATTGAGAAATCAGATTTCGTTTTCCAGTGGTTTAATTTCCTTTAGTAAATGAGAAGTACAAATAAGAACAATTTACCTTCAGCCATTTTTTTAGTATTAGAATCAATTTAATCTAATAGAATCATAGAATCAAGCAGGTTGGAAGAGACCTCCAAGATCACCCAGTCTAACCTATAAATAGGATATAGATCCTATCAATAATAGGATCTATTTAAGATGTATTTATTTTCCTGGTGATATTTAATGACCATCAGAGGCTAGTTTTTGTGGCATTTCTGTTGTGTACTGACATGTAATATCTATATTAGCTTACAGAACTTGCTGTCTTACCAGTGAAGACAAATCATGCATTTGGGGACTTGCACCTAGCCTGTAGCTAAACTGGTATTTCATGACAGGTTATACATTGCTACCTCCAGACTTCATAGAATCATAGAATCAACCATATTGGAAGAGACCCTGTGTTTTTTCATCAGTCTGTGAAATGCATTATTTTGCACATGATGCATTTATTTTGCTTCAAATACCTGTAGAGTTCCCACTAATTGTGACTGAAACATGTAAAATGTGTAAAGCAAAATCTAAATACTGTTCCAGGTTTCTTTTCACTGAGACTCTGAGCCATTTGATGGTTTTAAAAAATCACCTTTCCCTTTTAAGGAAATAGGTTTTTATTTTCTCCATATATATGGCACTCAAAAAAGAAAAACCAACCCAGACATTGTATTGATTCCAAACGGGATACACTGGGCTTAATTATTTGCACAGTGCTAGAAAGACTGATCGAGCAAGTATTGTAAACTCATCAATATTCCATCCTGGATTTCATTTACATTCTCTTTAGGAAGACTAGGGAGACTAGTATCACTGCATAGATGCAATGCTAAGAAATGTAATCTTCACAGAACTTTATAATCCATCAGTATTTTCTGCTGAAAATTTCTATCTCCAAGAATATTAACCAAAGAAATGTCTCAATTAACTAAAGAAATGTCTTAATTTTAAAAAGGAGCTAATGCTGATTAGAGGGTTTATTTAAATCCTAGCATATGAAGAAAGGCTGTGAGAGACTTTGTGCCAGAACCAGAAGACTGTGTATCAGAAGACTGATTATGTGTATTGTTCGCAAACAGAAAATGGTTGCCATTCCTAAATGGCACTTAAATAGCATATTACAGAAGCAGCCCTGCTTTTATTCACCCGTAAAGCACCTAGGGCTCCAATTTGTGGCTCAATTCGTTGCACGCATAAGCCTCGACTGCCCTCTGCTGGGAGCTCGATGCAGTGCAGCTAACCGGAATATGTAATTAAATTCTTTCTTAATTCCAGAATGAGGTTAATGCAATCAAATGGGACCCCTCTGGCATGCTACTTGCATCTTGCTCCGATGATATGACATTAAAGGTAATCTCATTTCCATTCCTACTGTTCAAAAAGTAAAGACAACTAGTATGTGTATTTTTAAATCTTCTGCAGAACGGTGACACTGTTTCACTTGAAATGTTGCATGAACAAGAGTTTCATTTTATGGACTATTTCTTAAAGCAAATCTAAAAGACTGAACACAGAGAGGCAGCCACTGAGAAAACTGAGATCACAGTATCACAGTATCATCAAGGTTGGAAGAGACCTCACAGATCATCAAGTCCAACCCTTTACCACAGAGCTCAAGGCCAGACCATGGCACCAAGTGCCACGTCCAACCTTGCCTTGAACAGCTCCAGGGATGGCGACTCCACCACCTCCCCGGGCAGCCCATTCCAGTGTCCAATGACTCTCTCAGTGAAGAGCTTTCTCCTCACCTCGAGTCTAAATTTCCCCTGGCGCAGCCTGAGGCTGTCCCCTCTTGTTCTGGTGCTGGCCACCTGAGAGAAGAGAGCAACCTCCTCCTGGCCACAACCACCCCTCAGGTAGTTGTAGACAGCAATAAGGTCTCCCCTGAGCCTCCTCTTCTCCAGGCTAACCAATCCCAGCTCCCTCAGCCTCTCCTCGTAGGGCTGTGCTCGAGGCCTCTCCCCAGCCTCGTTGCCCTTCTCTGGACACGCTCAAGCATCTCAATGTCCCTCCTAAAGTGGGGGGCCCAGAACTGAACACAGTACTCAAGGTGTGGTCTAACCAATGCAGAGTACAGGGGCAGAATGACCTCCCTGCTCCTGCTGACCACACCACTCCTGATGCAGGCCAGGATGCCACTGGCTCTCTTGGCCACCTGGGCACACTGCTGATATCCTATCCAAAGGATTGTTACTAACATGTTACCATCCCAGGATAGTCGCAGTTTAAATATGCACATACATATATGCACCAGCTTGCCTGCCAGCAGAAACACAATCGCTGTGCTAAGAAGCAGTCTGTTGCTTACTCTTTTAAAAGAGTATGAAAGTAAAGAATTTTCTTTCCTTTTGGGATCTTTCTTCTGAAAATAATTTCACTGGAGCTGTTTGATTTTTTAACAGTCTTGGGCTAAGTAGTGGGATAGGATATATATATATATATATCCAGAGCCTGCCAAGAATCTGACTTGCTCTCTGAAGATGCCTGTCTTTATTCACTCACTGCATAGGAAGCTTAAGGCAGCTGTGCTGATTCCTCTGTCAGGTACCTGAAGTTAGGTGGGATGAATCTGGATTCTGGCTCACAGGCAGCATAGGCTGCTTTATCAGGGCACCTGGGCCATTGTGCTGTACCAGCACAATATCAGTAATAGAGGAGGAGTCTGAGCTCAGCAAAATACTTCTCACTCTAGAGCTTTTCCAGCCCCCCACTCCATCTCACTCTTGTCCTTTCTCAGCCACACTGGATGTCTGTGTAGGAATAGCTGTATGTTGTAACAACAAAGTCTTCCTGCAGGACTGTTGGTTTATGTTGGTTCCTTGAGCATCCCAGGAAATAATTGCTTTTTTGGATAGAATTGTATTAGTAATGCTATTCACACATGGTATAGCTGTGTTCATTAAAGCTTATACCTCTTTCCACTGCTAATTGCCACAGATGAAGTAAGAAACATTTATAGCATGCATACAGCCTACATGTAAGAACTGAAACAGAGAGCAGCAGCACTCTCAGATGAGAGTCTAAGTGAACTTCAGCATTATGAATGTTTCCTCTACACAGGTAGCCTGATTTCTGCTCAGTTCCTACTCTGTCTTTGCCAGTACTCACTGTCATTCTTACATTCTGGATTCTAGGTGTATTACTGCACATTTTTGTGAGGTATTTCCACAGAACTGGAAATCTACAGAAAACAAGGCTAGAAGAGACTGAAATGCTGTCTGTTATGCTGCCGCAAAGCAGTGTTGTAGTAATGATTATTGCTGTGCAAAAACATGCTGACCGAGTGCTAGCACATTATTTTTGTGTCCAGTTTTGAGCTGAGTTTTAAAAGCACTCTGGCTCACTGATGTGGGTGCCAGTTCAAATTTCTGACCACTGCCTTTGGCACAGGAGTTAATCATTTGCTATCCCTGGTCTTGTTTGGTTTTGAAAACCTGCAGTGATGGAGACTGCAAATCCTTTTCAGGCAATTGAGACTTTTCTTCCTTTTCCTTTGGAAATCACTCCTCTCTGGTTCCTTCTCTTTCCTTTTGTTTTGAGTTCTTGATTCTTTCCTACACCCTCCTGGGTCATGTTGCCCATTAGTTGTAGAACATGGCTAAGCCCTGTGTAACATTTCCAAAAGCAGACTCAGGTATGTTGAGGAAAAGTCAGCAGAAGAATGCATCACTTCCCTCACAGTGCAGTTTTGTAACAAGTGAGTTAAATCATAAGGACATTTTTTATATCTCTCCCTGAAACTGACAGACTAAATCTAAGGTGTTTTCCCTGCCATGAATTAATTTAATATTACTTTCTGTTAACTGAAGAAAAGATAAATTACCTGTCATCTCTGTGAGGCATATTCTTCATCTCACACAGAAGTACTCGTCCGTGTAACACTGCATGGCTAACCAATCATCTTACACTGTCTGCACTGTTAAAAACATGAGGAAGACAAATTATGTTGAGGAGGAAAAGGAACATTCTGTTGACATAAGAGAAAATCACACGGTTTTAAGCAGTTATTGAAACTTTATTTTCATTCTCTAAAACAACTCCTGCTGCAACATGTAACTGAAACTCATGTTAAACTTATATAAATAGAGTACATCTGTAACTAAGCTTCTATATCAAAGTAGAGTTACAGGCTGTGGGCAGTACAGCAACCATTTAGTTTTTCTTAGCTTTCAAAATAAATACTAGAAAAGGTGTAGCTCTTTTCCCTAGCAGGCTTATTCCAACATGTGTGCCAGATTGCTGTGTTAACAAAGCATGTTAATGTGTATGCATGTGTGTCAAGATCTTAAAGAAATGGTTAAGAATAGCATAGAACTGAATTAATACAGCTGAGAATCATAGAATCAAGCAGGTTGGGAGAGACCTCCAAGATGATCCAGTCCAACCTAGCACCGAGCCCTATCCAGTCAACTAAACCATGGCACTAAATGTCTCATCCAGGCTTTTCTTGAACACCTCCAGGGATGGCAACTCCACCACCTCCCTGGGCAGCCCATTCCAATGGTAAATCACTCTCTAAAGAGAACAGATCGGTAACCTTGACATCTTTCCCTTTCATAATTATTCTGACTTAGATTTGGAGTATGAAGCAAGATACCTGTGTACATGATCTTCAGGCTCACAGCAAAGAGATATATACTATCAAATGGAGTCCTACAGGACCAGGCACCAGCAATCCGAACTCCAACATCATGTTAGCAAGGTAAAAAATAAACCTCTTTCTGTTGCCTGCCAAGCAGAAGGATCATTTTTCTGACATGTAACTGCTGTCATATTGCCATCAGTCTTTCTTTAGACAATCTCAGTGAAAGGTACACCTGTGTTCATAAATCAGGGGTATGGAAACAAAGGGTACTTGAAAAAGGAAGAAAAATAGAGTTATGTGATATTTAACTCTTCAGCTGCCTCAAAAAAATGGATTTTAAATTTGGCATTTCACCTTCACATCCAGCGTCCAGATGCTGTGAATGAAAGTACTTAATGAGGCAGATGGCAGCCTGTTCAGCCAGTTCTAACAAGGTTCATGCAACTCATCAGGGCAGATATTGACAATTTTTATGGCCCTGTTGGCTAACAGTGAAAAGCTTGGATAATCTTTAAAACTCCACTCAAAAATCTGTTCAAATTCTTCTTTGAAGTCAGGATATATGTTCACTTGTAGAATGGCAATTTATGGTAGCACCATGGGATTATCAAATCAGTTTGTAAGTATTCAGTTTGGAGAGGACTTGTGTGAAAGCAATTTTATTTATTTTACTCCTTACCCTGGAAGTTGACAGGGAAAAACTTCACTTTGAGCTGTTCTTTTAATACTATTTTTAATGCCAGTTATTTCCTTTGCTTTTCTCTAAGCCCACCATTTGGAATTCAGATGGAGTGTAGCAAAAATCAGCACTGAAACAAAGTGAAAAGGACACAGTCACAGGAAACTACAGAATGCTAGTTCATTAGATTATGCAAACCATTAGGATTAAGATCTCTCTGGAACTTCTTCTTCTGTTAGTGATTATATATATTTGACCTTCCTGAATAATGGATAGTAGAATCTCAAAAGGAGGGAGCTGGGCCTGGTGTTCTTACCCTATATACAGCAAACCTAGATAAACTCAAAGGGGCCTAATACAGGATTTGGTTCTGTAGATCTGAGTCTTGTTGCAAAACCCATAAAGGCTGTAGTGCACACTGGCTTTTCTGTTTGATACATTATTTCTTGCGTAACCAAGACAAAAAAAAACAACTTGTGGCATTCTCTTAAAGCATTTACAGTGTCAGGCTACAAATTTATTAACAGCCCGATTAAGGTGTGCTTGTTTGACTACTTCTTGCAGTGCTTCATTTGATTCCACTGTTCGGCTGTGGGACGTCGACCGAGGAGTCTGCATCCACACGTTAACAAAACATCAAGAGCCTGTCTACAGTGTAGCTTTTAGTCCTGATGGAAAGTATCTAGCCAGTGGGTCCTTTGACAAATGTGTCCATATATGGAATACTCAGGTACTGTTTTGCTTCATGTGAGATACATCTGGTGTAGATGGCATATTAATAGCTAAAGGTTAAATGGGAAATAGATGCACCTGCTAGTCAAGGTGAACCTAATTGTATTGGCTCAGCACAACAGTTGAGTCACTCATGTGGAGTAAGGGGACTGTCCAGAACATAGAACCTTTCTGTTCAGGCTCCTTCCTATGCTAAACCATGAAACTAGGTGTGTTGTGACATCATTTTGTTGAAGTAAAAGATGTGGATTAATTCTAAGAAATAAGAGATATTCTTATTTAATGGCAAACTGAGTTCACTTTTGAGTTTGCTGCATCTGGTTTATATTTTACAATAAAGGGTGTACAGGTTGGAGGAAAGGGACACCATAGTTCTATGGATTTCATTCTGGATACTGATGCCTCACAGCCTGAATTAACAACAAACTTTAGAGAAGACCATTCTTCAGGCCTCTGAGCTGACAAGAACAGATGCTTAAGACTTCTACTCTAATTTGCTCTCTGGAGGAGCCTATTTCTCTTCATTATCAAAGACCAGTTTCCTGACTTCACCACGCTATGGAGATGCCCATAGATGAGTGATGGGAATAGCTACCCCTTGCCACCACTCTCTGTAATGTGGTGCCACATGACAGAGAAAAAGAAGGGGAGCTTCTGTATCAGATATTTGTGTGCTCTTTTGCTTTGCAGAGTGGAACTCTAGTACATAGCTACCGAGGCACCGGGGGCATCTTTGAAGTCTGCTGGAATGCTAGAGGAGACAAAGTGGGAGCAAGCGCATCAGACGGATCGGTAAGGAGCTTTACACATTGTAAATGTTGAGTGGAGATGGCTCTTCTGGAGAGTGTCAACAAAAGCCATGCCATATCGCCTCCTGCGGACAGAGCTGAAGGTGTGGGCACCTCAAGACATAAAGAAGTAGCTCTGTGTAGTTAATTAAAAACAGTCCTGCTTTGAAAGGTTTAGAATGCTAGGAGGTGGTGTTCCTGTTGGAAACAAAGAGCACTTGTGGACTCGGTGTATGCTGTTGAGAATGGGAATGGCTTTTTTAATACATATTCGGTAAGTACATCAGTAGTGTTCTTTCTGTCATCATTTATATCATCTGTAGGTTTTTAATGAAGGTCAGATCACAGCAGTCAGCTCTCTTAACAAACAGTTGTCCCGGGGCTGAGTTTTAGCCCACAGAAGTTTACCCTTGTGTAGTGTACATAAGGGACGAACTTTTCAGCATGATGCCCAAAAATGTCATCATGTGGTAGAGAAGAAACATTGCCATAGACATACTGATTATTCATTACTATTTTTGCTGTTGATATAGCTGTTAAAAAAAATTGGTTGTAGCAGGACTGTGAAGGACAGAGATGTTATAACACACTCTACAGACTTTAAAGTAGCTCTTCTACGTGGCTGGCTGCATAACTTCTTCAGAGCAGTATTTTTCAACTGGTTTTAACAAAGAGGACACCTATGGCATGGTTCAGTCGTTTGAGCTTAGTTGTGCCGTTTGAGATGGTGCTGTGCTTGGCTTCCAACAGCTGCTCCAGATGGGCATATGTCTGCTGTAGGTCCCATGTCATGCCTGCCAAGCCTTCAACTACTTTGGATATGTTTCAGGAATGGAAGTGGACACTGTATGCAGACAACTAAATAGAGTCCACAATCTTATCTTGGATGTGCCACCAAAGCATTTGCTTGTAATCCAGTGAAAGCCCAGCAAAATATTAAGTGTCTGCTTTTCACCTGGGTTTGCTCCCTTATGGTTTTCACCTGGGTTTGCTCCCTTATTTATGCACACATAAGGAGGTACTTAGGACTGGCTGATTAGAAACTGGGGAGGGTCGCATACAGGTGGCTAATCAGCCTGTGGACAAACCTATGTGCAGGCAGGATTTCAACATTGCCTTCAGAAATGTTTCTTAATGCTGAGTCTTTTCTCACCAGGTTTGTGTCCTAGATCTGCGGAAGTAAAAGTGAAGTGTTTTAGAAGAAAATTCAAATGGACCAGCAGTGAATGTGTGGGGAGAAGCACTCTTCAAAACTATTCTTAACAGCTCCAGAACTGTACAAACTTGAACAAAGTTAGAGTGTACCACGAAACCAACTCTCCCTGGCCACAGGTGTCTAGTATTTTGTTCATAACCTTCATCAAGGAGTAAAAACACAGTCACTTCAGAGGGGGAGGGAATGGTTTCCACCTGAAACATTCAGTCTTGGAAGCATGAAGCCACCAGCTAGGCATTGCACTGTTTGGTTTGCATCTGAGAACTTGCTCTGATGGCTGGGGAAAAAAAGCTGTGCCAAAAAAAAAAGAATTAAAAAAAAAAAGGAAAGAAAGAAAAATGCTGTGATAAACCAAAAGGGAAAAAAAAAATCCTCCTCCATGTGGTGTTGTATTTTTTCCTTCCAATTTGGACACTACAGTTGCTCTCCCAAAGGACGTTCAAAGACCAGTTTGTACTGATGAAATGCTCAACTTTGTAATCACAACACTTTCTATTTTCTAGACTACTTTTTTTGTTCAGTGTTTTTTCTATCAGCTGGAATATTACAGTCTGGAGGATCCCAGGCTTAGGATGAAACTTCTATTTTCCTTTTATTTCTCCCTTCCACTCCCAACTTCTCCTTCCTGTTCTTTTCTCCTTCCTTCTTACCTTTTTTTTTCCCCTCTATGCCCATAGTAGATGCAGCCAGGTGGACATGACATGAAAATTTTTGACAGACTGCTTCTCCTCTCTCCTCTCTCTTCCTTTTCTTTTCTTTCTCTCCGTTTAAAAGAAAAAAAAATCCTCCATGCTTCAGATCTTAGCGTCTCAAGGGCACTTTCAGCAAATTATGTAATAAGTGCTTTATATAAGAGTGCAGTGCTGGGGAAGATTTTTACAGGAGAAAGATGACTTTTAACAGAAAGAACCCAGTGTATTTTTGGAAAAAAATATTTTTTATGTTAAACAGTTTTAAAAGCCTAAAATGGCCACCAAATGTAGATCAGTTGTGTAATTCAAGCAAAAAGTATGACACAGAGTGCAAGGAACATGAAAGGTGCAGTATCCTTTTTTCTCTTCTCTCTCAGAAAGTGCTGTAAGAAAAAATGCCATTTGATAAATAAATGCCAGTCACTTACTAAGAGTCCTCTTCCAGCAGCCAGCCATTTGTAGTGCCCTTTCATTTTTGTGACTGTTTGATGAGGTACACTTATTAAAAGGGGTTTGTAAGATTGAGACTATATATACGTATAGCATTAATTTTCTTAAGTCCTTATTTTTGTTTATCCTCAATAACCAGGGGAAAACATTGCTGTATCTTCTTTCCTCTAGAAATACTTCAGATTTCATGCAGAACATGGGTTTGGCTGCCCACAGCCTCACTGAGCAGTGCTCTGTCCTCTGCTATTCACTCCACTCAGCTGTTTCTATTCCATTAAGTCAGTGGGATTTCACTACTGACTTATTAAGAGCAGCTGAACCAAGATATATTGACTGCACATGTCACTGTTGAAGAGTGGACTCTTGTCAAGCACAGCACACTCCTGTAAGGAGGCTTTTCCACTGCGTCTGGCAAGTATGTCATGCTGCTGTCACCCTCAGCTCTGTGTGTGCTGCCTGCTGCAAAGAAAGATCTAAGTCTGCAGCTGGTGGCTCACTGTCAGCCCAGACTGGTTTAGCCTTATGGATATCCTCAGTGCAGTGCTCAAAAGATAATGTAGAACTCTCTGTTAGGTGGGGACTTGGTAAGGGATGTATAAATTATAACTCAGCATATATATATATATACCACTATACAACTGTATGGTGTGTGGAATGAGTGCTTCCAGAGGAGATTTCCTTAGTACAAACTAGACATCTGCCAGGATACCTACTGAAGATTCTATTATTCTAAGAGCAAAGGAAGGATGCAAAGGATGCATAGGCAGAGTTTACTGGAAGTGCTGTAAACTGTAAAGCAACGTTGGGATAGTGGCAGCTGTTACTTAGACAAATCCTTAGAACTGGCTGAGTCTTTTCTAGCCCAGAGGCTCAGCTAGACTGCTCTTTCTAAGAGAGAGAAAAGGCAGTGACAAGGGAATTCCCTCAACATCGTGTACCTTCCCACCCAAAGCTGCTATTTCTGCAACACAAGCTCATCCCTTTGATCTCAGCACAGCTGCTAAAATGGTGATTTGATCTGGCCAAAACTAAAAACAGAGCCCTAGCACTCAAGTGGCAATGTAAGGTCTGCCAAGCATTATGGCATCATCATGGCATTGTGGAATCTGTGCATCATTTTTTTTCTCCTGTATTTTCCTCTTTTTATGCTTGCCCTCCTGTACAGTATCTTAATCCTTCCAGCACAACTCACTACTGCCTGCTTCAGCTGCTTTCTTGAAGCTGAACATTTGAGAAGGATGAAAATGAATAACTGCTAAAAGAGCTACCCAGTCCTAAGGTAAAAACAGTTACGTGGCTTTGGGTTATTACTGACAGTTAGGCTTGTTTGGAATTTACACCAATATAGGGGATTATTTTTGGTGTCAACTGCTTTTATGTATTTGAGTTAGTGTTCTGCTCCAAGTGCATGGACTGCAGATAGCACATGGTAGTTTCGAACTGTTCCATAATAACCACGTGTACCTACTAGTTTAAAGTCACTACTTAAAAAAAGAGTACTTGTTCAAAAAGAGACTTGAATTTGAATGCAAAGCTCAGACCTTTAGTGTGGTTTTATAGAGCACAGTTGGGTCGATGATTTGATTCCAGTCATTGCATGTACACAGTTAACTTCTCAGGCTGCTTTTGGGTGGAGTTCCTGAGAATAACACAGGGAAGCTCCCTGGCTGCAGGCACTGGAGGGCAGCCTTAATGGGACCCGGGCCTTTCCTCTGTCCCTTGAGTGATCCCTGAACAGGCCAGATCTCAGGATTTGAAGAGCTCAGGTTGCTCAGGCCAGGTTCAGCAATGCCATGTGCCTGGCTGGCTACTTAGCCTGTGTTTTGTGGTTATTTCCAGGATAGCAGCTATAGGTAGCTCAACAGTGTCCGTGATGCCTGTTTGTTTTTCCTTTTCCCCTCTTTTTGGATTGTCAGAACACCATCCTTCCTCTGCCCATCTACATGGAGGTAGGAAGCCAAAAGAAACAAAATTTGAAAATCAGTTAGTTCCCAAAGCTTATGTGTGAAAGAGGTTGCTGGTCAGAGAGGCTTCTATACAGACCATCAGATTTGAAAGCAGTGCACGTGAGTAGCTAAGAAAATCCACCTTTACTCCCTTTCCCAAGACTCTTAATGACTTGGACAATCGTTAGAGATACTGTAGTAGACAGTCTTCAGCTATAATAAGGGCAGCTATTAAGGAAGGCAGAAGATGTAGTCATGAAGATTAATCCTAGCCTAAGGAGCTGGTTTCTTTAGAAAGTGGGCAGTGGGAAGAGAGATTCCCAGGCTGTAGTTCGACATGAACTACATGTCTAGCCTAGACCCACAGAGCTGCCCTCCTGGGAGCTCTCACTTTCCCACTGTGTTGCAGTGGCATTCCCTGGGTAGTGCTGCCTTTCTGCAGCTCCCCTGCAACAGAACAGTGTGAAGCAATGGGCTGGTGGACTTCATTTTTTCATACAATATTTTTTTTCTTGTTTTCATTACAATGCTCTGTAATAGGAGAGAAATTGAAAAGCCTAAGTGACCAAGCAGGATTGTGAAACCGTTGAGAGACTTACTGGATTTCTCTCATTGCTGGCTGCCTGGAAGTGTGTGTAGGGGGGGGTAAGTAGTTGCTGAAAAACCACTCGACTCTCTGGGTTAGAAGGATACTGAATCTTTTATGTAGGAAACACTGGGTCCCTTATGGGGCACTAAAAGGCCTGATTTACAGGGTTATACACACATTAACCCCATGCTACATCTTAGAAATTTCCTTTTAATTTGTTTAAAAAAAAAAAAAAGAAGAAAAAGAAAAAAAATAAAATAAAAAATAGGTAATTTTAGAGCCAAGTGAAGTGCACTTTGTCTAAGGGTCTGCTTTGTTTTTGGGTTTCTTTTTCTTTTCCCCTTTTCAATTTTTCCTCCTTTTTTTTTCCTTTTGCCTTTTCAAAAGATGTGGTTCTTTGTCTATTGCAGAAATATTCTTTCAGCCACTCACTGAAATTCTGAATTCTGGCTTCTGCAGTTTTTATTGTCTGTGTCAGACTTGCAGCCAGACTTGGTTCTCATTTCAGCATTTCCAAGGTTCTGTTGAAACAACATCAACCCTTATTTTGTTTCTCCTCAACCCACACTTTCTTCAGATTCACCTTGTGTATTGTAGCTCATTTGTTTTAAGGAGAGAATCAACAGATCATATTCAGTGTCTTGAATAAATTGCTATATTTTGATATTAGAGAATTCTGTGCGTGTTGTTTCTTCTTCTTTTATGGCTGTTTTGCATCCTGCATTTAAGAGCTGGGGTTGGGTGATTTCAGTTGTAATGTGGTGTGATGACCTAAAGGGTCACCTGGCCCACAAGTGTGTAAAGATCATGGCTGTAGGTTGATAAGATTTTGTACTACCTAAGGATACAGAGGCTCCCATAGGCATCATGAGGGGTGTTAGCTGTAATAGGATGAGTGTTGTGTGGCTTTTAGCTGGGGTTTATTCCACAACATGGTACCCGTGGTACTTAGTGGGAAATTCAACGTGAAATGCTGGATTTTTGCTTTGTGACCATGTCACAGGCTGACCACTCACCTAAGCCAAGGCTGCAAGGCTGCCAAAAGCCTTCAGAAGGAACTAGCACTCGGATCAAACACAGTCTTAGGTGTCACAGCATTTAGTTTTCAGTTGCTTAAGCACCTAGAGCATTAAGTTACGACATACACAGCATTTAGGATGACCTTACCATGTCATCACACACTCAAGAGAATGTAATATCCTTTCATGCCGCTTGTCTTAGTTCTTACTCTGAAATTTGCATAGCACTAATGTGCAATTAACTTCCTGTAACAGTACAAGCTGAAAGCAGTAGGAAAAATACATCTGTTCAGCTCCCCCGAAGGACCAGGAACCACCAGCAGTCTCTGTAACAGTTTCTCTAAATAAAGAAGGTGAGAGCTAAAGAGGGAGCGGCAGCGGGGCTGGAGCTGTAACAGGTAGCACTGTGTCAAAGCTCTCCCTTCAACAAGCGCTGTGTGATGGTCCTATTTTTAGTCACATCATTTCCAGGCATGTTTCAAGAAAATGAGTGGCTGTCAAACTAAAATTGTAGTTTACTTTTCCTTTATTTATCCTATAAATATTTACTCAGCCTGTAAACTATTTGACAACCAACACTGGAAGCACCGAGCAATCCTAAACACTTGCATCTCGCTTCTGTCAGTGTAACAAAGGGTATTTGTTACAGCCGCTCCGGGAAGATGCGATTGCAGCATCCAACTCAAACGCACTTCTTTCCCTGACATCTTTCTGTGTCTCATTTCCCAGCCAGGACAGATCAGCTTTGCCTGTTAAGAGTGCATGCAATTTCATATCCGAGCTCCACAGTACATAAAGTAATTTTTTAAGCTTTGAAGTCTCTTTAAGTGAAGAAATGGCTCATTTGGCAAGTAATTTATCATCCTTCCTGACTCCTTCCCAACAGGAAGATCTTTGCTTCCTTAGAGATATTTTATTCTATTTCCTTTTGAACATATTCACAAACTCAAAAGAATACAAACTCTAATAACCACAGGAAAGCAACTATATCCTCTTTTCCTGCTTCAAGGTCTAACATTTTCTACAGTCACAAAAGGAGTATATAAATCATTAATACCCATCTCAGTACAAAGGATCAAGAAAAGATTCCATTCATCTCTTTGCAAATCCTTCCCATTAGATACTGGGACAAAGTTGGCAACCTTGTTCATAGCTTGAGTAATTCGGTACAGTAACAGATGCACAAGCAAGGGGGGGTTTAGTTGTGAGGTGCTGCCATTTTGCAGTTCCTTAAACTGGGCCTTAGCTCTCTAGGCCATTGGAAGCCAGTGGTGTCAACTGAACATCATGGCCCAACAGGCCATGGTGCAGTTCCTGAAAAACACTATTTCCCTTGAGGGAAAGCCAGAAAGGTCAAACCCTTACAAGGGTTCTTAGGACTTTCTGCAATCCTACTGCCCTAGCATCCTGCCTGGACTGAAAGGTGTTGAATACCTGCAGAGAGCACCATCAGTGAGGATACCTAGGGTAGACAGGATCATAGACTCCTAAGAGCAGCAGAAATCTGATGAGAACAGCCCGTAGCACGATGTTGCTATCTTTTAAGTCCTGCACAACAGCCACTTGTCAGCTTCTTTACCAGCAGCTACTTTGAGGTAGATGGTAAGAAATTCCTGTGCAATGAGATGACCTTGTCTAATCTTTCACCAACCTCCCTCCACCAGGGATGGTGCTGGCAGAGTGCCTGCGGTTCAGGCAGCCTACACAGACGCACTTTCTCTTTCTGGTATCTGCATTAAAGGTCCAGGTCTCATGACTTGATCAAAGAAAACAGATCAAAGCAAATGAAAAAATAATTTTTAAAAATAGTTTTAAAAAATTTTAAACCCACTTTTCTAACTTACAGATTTTCAGCTTGGCGTTTCTACTTGAGCTGCCCCCAGGACAGAGGCGCTGCTGAAGACTGCAGTAAGATTTTAACAAGGCACACAGGGGCAAGACAAGGGGAAATAGCTTTGAACTAGAACCTAGATTTAGATTAGATGTTGGGAAAAGGTTGCAATGATGGGAGCAGTGAGGCACTGGAGCAGGTTGCCCAGAGAAACTGTGGAGGCCTCAACCCTGTAAGTGTTCGAAGCCAGGCTGGATGGCACCTTGAGCAACCTGGTCTAGTAGGAGGTGTCTCTGCCCATGGCAGGGGGGTTGAAACTAGATAACCTTTAAGGTCTTTTCCAACCCAAACCATTCTATGATTCTTCAATTAAAATCTCTTTAAAAAAAAAAAAACTTCTTGCAGAAAAGAAACATCAGCTTTTAACACATCTCCAAGGTAAAGAGGTTTTAAAATGTATTACCAAAAAAAAAAAAGGCAAAACCACTGTGGACTGTGCCAGAGTCTGAAAAAGATCAATAGGTTCGGGTATAGTTTTCCAGATGCAGAACTGGAAACTGGAAGGTGTTTGTATGGGAAAGTACAGTAGCCTCTTGGAGGTCAATGTAATAAATTATTGCTTAAGTTGGTGTCATGGGTTGAGGCTTATGGCTTTCAGAAAGCCATAAAGTTCCTTAAGGTCTTCCAGAAAGGGATAGCAAGAGTCCAGGAGCGGTGAGGGGCCTGGAGCATAAATCCTATGAGGAGAGGCTGAGGGAGCTGGGCCTGTTTAGCCTGGAGAAGAGGAGGCTCAGGGGTGATCTTATTACTGTCTACAACTACCTGAAGGGGCATTGTAGCCAGGTGGGGGGTGGCCTCTTCTCCCAGGCTACCAGCAATAGAACAAGGGGACACAGTCTCAAGTTGTGCCAGGGTAGGTATAGGCTGGATGTTAGGAAGAAGTTCTTCACAGAGAGAGTGATTTCCCATTGGAATGGGCTGCCCAGGGAGGTGGTGGTGTCACCGTCCCTGGGGGTCTTCAAGAAAAGCCTGGATGAGGCACTTAGTGCCATGGTCTAGTTGACTGGCTAGGGCTGGGTGCTAGGTTGGACTGGATGATCTTGGAGGTCTCTTCCAGCCTGGTTGATTCTGTGATTCTATGTTTGGGCGCAGCAGTGAGCTGAATGCTGCATTTTATTTCACTGGACACTTCAGTTATGGGTGAACAGAATGTTTGTTTCTCATTTCAGTAGTGTCTCCTGAGGAGCCTGCTGCTCGGGCAGAACCACACGAGAAGTTCTAAACAAGCAAGACAAAAGCAAACAAGCACCCAGAAGGTGTCAGGTTCTCTCCAGGGGTGGGTAAGGGGGTGCAAGTCGAGCGCCAATTAAGGGGCAGGCCAGCATGGGTGGTTCAGCTGTGGGCGTTTGTTCCAGGCCACCTGATCAGGAAGTTGATGAGGGCAGCTGCCGGCAGCCTCACACTCGCAGACCCTGCGTCTCACGGAGGGGTTTTATCTACCCAGATATTTGCTGGAAGGCTTCCTCAGCCAGCCACAGTCCAGGAGGTTCCCGCAGATGATCACAGAATTAACCAGGCTGGAAAAGACCACCTCGATCATCGAGTCCAACCTCTTACCTAACACCATCTAATCAGCCAAAACATGGCGCTAAGTGCCCCATCCAGTCTTCTTTTCAAACGCTTCTAGGGACGGTGACTCCACCACCTCCCTGGGCAGCACATTCCAATGCCAATCACTCTCTGTGAAGAAGTTTGGCATGTGTGATCTGGCACGGGTGATGCTGCTCTGGCAGGGGGCTTGGAATTTCGTGATGCCTTCCAGCCCCTAACGTTCTGTGAGCCTGTGAAACCAAAAAACATTTGTTTTTGTTTTCCCACCACCAGAAACTGTGAAGTTACAGTGTTAAAGAGTGTTTCTGCCTCTGTGTCTGTTGCTAAGGATGTGCACACGGACATACTGGTTGGTTGTGCCTGATAATTTATCAGTTCTCCTCACCAGAGTCTACAAGAGCAGGACAAGAGGCAGCCCCAGGGTGTAACAGGTCATGTTTGGAATCTCACGCGGCATAAAACGAACCCATTAACTGGATAGCTACAGAGTGTTATCTTCATGAACTAAACTACAACAATACACACAATTTTTGTCTCCCAGTAATGTATCAGTAAAACTAACACCTGGAACAGATGCCGTGAAAGCAAAATATATTCTTTTTTAAGAGGTTTTACAGCCCCATAGCCAACAGGGTGGTGCTCAGGCAGCTCTGCCGTCAGATACCAATAACGGGGCAGACGCAGCCAGGCTGCTCCTCACAGGCCCAGTGGGAGGCCCTGGGCTCCACAGGTGTGTGCTAGTTTGAAGCAAGCTGGAATGTTTTGGTAAAAGAACTAGATAACAGGCAGTGAAATGAAAAACAATTGTGTCTACTTCTCTCACAGTCACGCTGAGAACTCTGGGAAGAAGAAAGACTTTTTCTCCATTTTGTCTCACTCTTGCTTTTGCCTTGGACCTGGTCACATCTCATTAACCCTGCTCCTACTAACCTTGCTCCCTAACCTCTTGGCTGCACCTCTTTTCTTCCTGAGAACTGGGGTAAGGTTAAGAGGGCCGGGGGGAGGTGTTGGGGTGGTTTAAAAGCCCCTCCTGGGGACTTAGGTTTCTGGGAGGGGAGTTGTGCTTTTGTATTGTTTATCCTTTGTATATTTCTGTATATAATTGTATATAACTGTATATATTGTAAATAGCTGCTTGTAAATTCTGCTAGCTGTAAATAAATTGCTTCATCTATATTCCCAGGGTCCGTCTGAGTTAGCTGGGGCAAATTCAAAAGTGTGGGAGGGGCGGGGTAACCCCCAAACCATCACATTTTTTATTTCTGAGACACAGAATTTTTCCTAGCTCTTACAGAAGCTGGTTTTGAATTTTTTACCAATAATGCCAAAATTAATATGAAATTTAAAACTACAAGAGCCAGTATAATGCCCAGCATCCCTGCCATGCTCTGTTTCGAGTAGAAATCCTTGCAGGGATTTGGCATTTCAGTTTGGGGCTGGATGACCCTCATGAGAGCAGTAGATAAAGCAGACTCTCGATTGATTGTAACATTATTGACAAAAACTCTTGTAATATCACTAGTAATATTCTCAGTGACACTAAAACCAGCATAACCAAGAATAAAATCACCCCAGCTCCAGAACATGTTTGAAAGCTTAACTTTAGCCTTCTTAAAAACTACATGAAGCAAGAAATAACCAATTTGATCTTTGATCCAGTTGTACACAAAAAACCAGAAAACAGGCCACACAGCAATCCCCACCAAGTACAATAGCTGCTTGATTAGCTTCATCTTAATTCCCAGAGCTAATTTCCACTCACTGAAATATCTAGCCCCACGTTGGGAAAGCCAATAAAAAATGTGATGGTTTGGGGGTTACCCCGCCCCTCCCACACTTTTGAATTTGCCCCAGCTAACTCAGACGGACCCTGGGAATATAGATGAAGCAATTTATTTACAGCTAGCAGAATTTACAAGCAGCTATTTACAATATATACAGTTATATACAATTATATACAGAAATATACAAAGGATAAACAATACAAAAGCACAACTCCCCTCCCAGAAACCTAAGTCCCCAGGAGGGGCTTTTAAACCACCCCAACACCTCCCCCCGGCCCTCTTAACCTTACCCCAGTTCTCAGGAAGAAAAGAGGTGCAGCCAAGAGGTTAGGGAGCAAGGTTAGTAGGAGCAGGGTTAATGAGATGTGACCAGGTCCAAGGCAAAAGCAAGAGTGAGACAAAATGGAGAAAAAGTCTTTCTTCTTCCCAGAGTTCTCAGCGTGACTGTGAGAGAAGTAGACACAATTGTTTTTCATTTCACTGCCTGTTATCTAGTTCTTTTACCAAAACATTCCAGCTTGCTTCAAACTAGCACAAGGTGAAAACGAATGGTTAGGAACCGGAGCAAGCAGTCTCCTAAGCAAGGTCAGCACCACCTGCATTTCTTCCCTCCTCTTAGTCCGGTTAAGGACTAATTTAATGAACGCAGTGAAGAGGATCCGAGAGGCAGGAGCAAGACTAACACGGTGGCAGGGACAGCAGCAACAGTACAAGCGCTTGCACGTCCCACTACCCTGCTCCTGATGGAGGGGTAAAAGCATTTAGAAGAGAGAAACAATTCTCAGGCCCTTAAGGCTGTCTTTAGCTCACCCACTCATGACTTTCACAGGTTTCCAGTTACTTTAGATCAGCCTCGTTGCTGTAGAATCATAGAATCAAGCAGGTTGGAAGAGACCTCCAAGCTCATCCAGTCCAACCTAGCACCCAGCCCTAGCCAGTCAACTAGACCATGGCACTAAGTGCCTCATCCCCTCCAGGGATGGTGCCTCCACCACCTCCTAGAAGCTATGGAGCTCCCTAGTGTCAGACCTCATCAAGCAAGAGAGAAAGCCCTCTATGACATTTAAAGATATATATTATGAAGTCTTTTGTCTTCAGTTAAAATTATTTTCTTAATGGAGACACGATTTTTTAAAATTTGTTTAAAATTTCAACATTATTTTGAAGGAATCTGGCTATACCAGCTTCCAGACCAGAAAATTCCCTGTAACTAAGGAAAAAACCTCCCTATCGAGCCTTCGCTGGTCTGTTCTGGGAGTCACTGCATTCCTGGGGGATGACACCAGGCATGAGCAGCGCTGGGCTGTTAGCAGAGCGCTTAGCACAGTTGGGGGAATGCCTCTGATCCTTAGCAAGTTCTGTTTGGTGCCTTGGGGAAAGGGATGGTGAGGAGAATGCTGTGCTGCCTGTCACACGGAGGCACATGACCATGGGCAGGGTGGGAGGACAGGGTTTCATTGCCACATAAAATGCGGTGCTTGGTTCAGTGCTTTAGCTTAAGGAGAGAGTGGTGTGACTGCCTTTTTTTCCTATTTTTTTAGAGGAAATTCATAATCTGCTGGGAGCAGATGATACAAGAAGCTCCTGGCAAAGCTGGCAGCTCATGGCTTGGACAGATTCACCCTGATATGGGTCAGGAACTGGCTGGAGAACTGAGCCCAGAGAGTGGCAGTGAATGGTGCCACATCCTGTCGGCAGCCAGTCACTCGTGGTGTTCCCCAAGGATCAGGGCTGGGGCCAGTCCTGTTCAATATCTTTACTGATGATCTGAAGCAGGGGATTGAGTCCAGCACCAGTAAGTTTGCAGATGACTGCATCTGCTGGGCCTTTCTGTAGACTGAGCTGTGCAAGTTCACAGCCCAGTACCACACATTTAAATGCACTAAGCCAGAGCACACTCTAAACCGTAGCACTGTCAAAGATCTAAAGATAGGTGCAATGGTTCTCAGAATTTCTGAGTATTATGGTCTGATTTATTTTCTAAGACTACGAATTTTGTGGAATGTGAGCACACAGAAGCTGGGGAAAGCTTTGACCGTTGTCCTGGAGTCCTGTATACCCCTAAATTCCTCTCCCTCTGTGGCTTGAATGGGAGAGGAAAAGCCACCTGTTCCCCCACCCCACCCCCCCCGCCTTGCCCTGCAGGTGTGAAGGAGGAGAGCAAAGGGCCCTTCTGCACGAGGGGTGCCCCGTGCAGTGCCCGCGCTGCAATCAAGCTGGGATTGGCTGTGCCCTTCGCGCCCAGGTGTGGTAACTCTGCTCTTTGTCTAGGGAGGGTATAAATACTGGGGGGGTTCCGCCTTGGATTTGTTCCTGCCTGAGCGTTAGTGCCTGCCTGAGACTTCTTCCCACCTCTCACCTGGCCTGGATAGAGAAAGAGCCGAACTCCAAAGGACTGCTACACCCATTAAGGTCTTTTGTGCAGACCTTAACGACCCTTAACGACCCTCCTGCAGCTGCTGAAAGAGAGGAGAGCACAGGCCGCGGGACCCAGTCAGCCTGACCGTGAGTTATTTTTGCTCAGCTTTACTATTAAGTGGAATGGGCTGCCCGGGGAGGTGGTGGAGTCGCCGTCCCTGGGGCACTTCAAGGCAAGGTTGGACGTGGCACTTGGTGCCATGGTCTAGCCTTGAGCTCTGTGGTAAAGGGTTGGACTTGATGATCTGTGAGGTCTCTTCCAACCCTGATGATACTGTGATACTGTAAGTGGGAAATGCTATTCAATTAATAGCTAAAGCCTTTTCCAACTTCTGACTTGCAAAATAGTCAGATTAGCGATGGCATCCTGTAGATACTCTCAAAGGAACGGAATCTGGTAATTAAAACTGAATTAATTTCTGTATATAGTTTTGGGGGTGGGCTTTGGGGGAAAAAAAAACAACTCTATTTTTGTATAAAATTCCTGACTCGACCACATCAGTTCTCTGCCTCCACAACAGACGTGCTCTGGGATTTAGTTTTGTCTGTAAATTAGAATGCTACCATCACTTCCTGAATTTTCTCAGCCTCTTGAAAGCTATCACAAATCTACTAATGAGGTTTGCTCTCTAGATGTTTAAGAGTTTGCTTTGAGAGGTGCAATCGAAGAAGCAATTTTCCATATGCTCACAGTATATCCTAGGGGATACAAACTGCCTATGAGAATAGATCAGAATTAGTCCCTGGATTTGACAGTGCTGGCTATGGTTTCTCTCAGTAAGATTGCATCCTTTTCAGTTGCTGACTTTGGTGTCCTCACAGGTGCATCCCTGTTTCTTAAAGGATGAGTGACCCAGATATCATCTGACCCGTCTTGAAATGACGTTACTTATCATGTGGTTTAGTGATTTCCATCTGGGCTTACTGTAGACTTGAGGAATCCATGAAAGTTAAGGGAAATGTAGAATATCAGACCATTTTCCATCATGAATACACAAGGATAATTTCTGAAGTAGGGGGAAGATCACATTTAGCATTCCACGTTCTAGCTTTCTTCATGTGTTTGGTCTACAAGGCAAGAGGGTTTAATGAGCAATGTAGTTAGGATTTTGGTATTCAGGCATGTGGTGGGCCTCATAAATGCAGAGCTTTGGAATGCAAGAAGTCTGCCTGTTGCACTAGTTTATTGTTTTACTTGTGCTCATATTTCAGCTTTGCAATTGGCCTGAACATCTGGCCAAGAAAAACAGCCATTAAATGTACGAGACTGGCAGGTCAAGTACAGTTCCACCACCAGAAAGTAGCTTAGGAGTTGTTAAGAAAATATCACAGGATATGAGAAGACCTTTTCCTGAAAATTGTAATTTTATCTTTGAGGCCTTGAAAATAAGTTTTGGTGAATACAAAGAACACCTACTGTATATAGTTGGATTTGATAAGCTGCCTGGAGGGTGTTAAATAGAGGCTGTCTATTGCACTGCCCTATATGGGTAGATGCCTTTTTAATGAGGTTCTACTACGGCAACTTCATCTCAGTGTATGGATTCAACAGCTTTTTTTTTGCATTTATGTGGGGTTTTTTTCTATTTGATAAATTCAGAAACTTTTTGTTGTGCTTTCATATGCCCAGGATACAAGAAGCTAAAATGTACAATTGCTATACTCTCAAAATGGTAATTTAGCTACATACATTTTAGTAAATATTACCTGATCTCATTCCCTATTCACTTCTCCTCTGAGTCACATCTTTCTATCCCAGACGAATAGCTGCCTTCCCACTCTTGAAATGAACCATAGAATCATTAAGACCTTGAAGATCATTGAGTCCAACCATAACCCAATTACCATGACCACTAAACCATCTCACATGTACTTGCATCTTGAACACCTCCAGGGATGGTGACTCCACCACCTCCCTAGGCAGCCTGTTCCAATGCCTAACCACTCTTTAAGTAAAGGAATCTTTCCTAATATCCAATCTAACACACACACACACACCCCAGCAAGATTTAAGCCCATTTCTTCTCATCCTATCACTAGTTACATAGGAGCAAAGACCAGCACTAGCCTCACTACATAGGTAGCTGTAGAGAGCAATAAGATGTTCCCTCAGCCTCCTCTTCTCCAGACTAAACAACCTCAGTTCCCTCAGCTACTCCTCATAGGACATGCCCTCCAAAGCCCACACCAGCCTCGCTGCTGATCTCTGGACACACTCCAGGATCTCAATGTCTTTCTTATGGCCCCTGGAACTGAACACAGTACTCAAGCTATGACCTCACTGAAGAGCTGTGTTACTGTGGAAGAGAGCCTTTTTCACAGTGTAAAACTATAGAGTCTGACTGCATCTACAGACTGCTGTTTTGACAAGATCTCTCTCTTGTTAACCCAAACCATGTTTGAAGCACACCTTAGAAAAGAGACCAGAAACAAGCAATTCCCACATTCACCAGAGCAGGCTGCCAGCACAGTCCTGAAAATAAGTGTATTTGAGGTGATTATAGGCTGAAAATCCAGATGCTGGAATTAGCACTCTGTGATGACTATGCATATATGAACTGTCACCAAAATGAAACCCAGGATGTTTTTCTTGCTGATAAGCACAAGGTTCATTGCAGTAGATAGTGGCTGGCACATTTAAGAAGGCAATGTTTAGGTAGCTGTTACAGCTATCCTGTCCAGGACGTGGTGCCTATAGCCTGCCCTTGCTGACCATTGGAGCACACACTTAGTTTTCTCCAAAATGAAGCCAGCAGCCCAAGGTTGCCCCATGAAATGCATGCAGCAAGCATAGGCAATGGGGGCAACTGGGCGACACACCTCAGGAGCACACTCCTGGTGGGGAGAGATGGGCACCCCCTGCAATACCTGGAGTCAGCAATTATTTGCCTGAATTGCTGAATGGTGAGACAAGAACAAGGTATATGAGATGAAATCAAATGTGGCTATGGTTACACATGAGCAGGATCGATTATCACCCTATTTTAAGCTGTGGCGAGAAATCTCTCCTGTGCATCCACCAGAGGCTGGGAGCATCAGGAAACTCTCCTCATGCCTACTTCTTCTGTAAATTAGCAGCCACTGCCAGTTTGCTTTGCAGTGCCCCTTGTCATTTTCTCAGTGCAACAGAACTGGGTTAGTTGTTTTTCTTAAGATCCCAGACGAGGCCTGATTTTTTTTTTCTGATGACATTCCCAAACAGATTACTAATACACAGCCACACCACACACATCCCAAGGGCAATACCGAGAGAAAGAGGAGGGGGAATAAAAGAGGCTGTGCCGGCGCAGGGGTGCTGCAGCGCCTGCAGCCACTCAGCCGCGCTCAGAGGCTGCTCACAGCCGCAGAGGGGCGAGGTGGGGCACTGCCTCTGTCTCTGTTCCACATGCGAGGGATTAGCTGTTCAGTCCTCTCACAGGGCCTCTTGCTACAACCTGTTACCTCCCAAGTGCTTTCATGCCACATGATTGTTACTGTGAAGCCAGAGACTTGTTTATTTGGTTTTAAGGTTTTGCAGCTTGGCCTATGCCCTAGCAGCTGAAAAGGTTTACCAATGTTTACCACCGCCAGGGTTTTCTTGCTCTTTTGAACGCAGCTGTGATGAGTACCGCACCAAAAATAGGGTCTCCATTCGAAAATAATCAATATATCTGCTCCCAAGTCTCTGTGCTTGCTCTGCCTACTCAGCTAGGAAACAAATGACTGTGATGAAAGGGTCTGGTGATCTGCCAGTATTTCTGACAACCAGATGGGCACTAGAAAGCCATAAACCAACAAAGGTTTCTCCAGGGCACAGTGTAAAAGATTTGCTACCAGCACAGCTCTGTAATGATCTGCCTAAATAATTATCTGGTCGTTGTGTAACACTTACATCAAAAGATTAGTTCAAGAAGCCAATTTATTTCAATATCTTTGTCTCTGGTTTCTGCTGGCCCTGCATCTTTAACCACCCTGGTACTACCCAGCAGTTTAAGCTTCATGCCATTATTGCACTGACCTTAAAGCTGGTTTTGACAACAGTATTTTATTTAATTTTTTTTTCCCCCACAACTGCTGTAGGGACTGAGCTGTGTTGGAAAAGAAAGGTTTGAACACTCACAGAATAGTCAGGGCTGGTAGTGACCTCAAACATCATCCAGTTCCAACCCCCCTGCCATGCTCAGGGACACCTCGCACTGGATTGTGTTGCTCAGTCAGTGAAGTTCACTCAAAGTAGATGTGAATAGGATTTTAAAAATAGGTTTTGTCCTGTGCTTGGTCCTGGCCACATGCTGAAGAGAGGCTGCCTGGGCTCAAGGGGTTTCCACCATGCCATCAGTTAACTGCATTGTAAACAGCTTCCAGCACAGCCAAGCTGACATGAAGCAGAACTGTTTGGATATAAGGAGCACTGCTCCATAAGAGGTGCATATATGAGAAGATAAGGAGAATGGATTTAACAGCTCTTTGTTCAGCAGATGAAGACATAAGATAGAGCACACCTCAGAGAAACAACTATTGATTCTACTTATTCTGTTTTTTGATGGGCACTTGGATCATCTGGGTGGGTTTTTTTTGCAAACATTATCTCTTAATGCACCTGCCCCTAACAGTCATAATCCTGTTAGATGTGCACACGTAAAGATGAGTCTGAATCCATATCAAAAAATATTTTGAAGGATTATTTTTGCTTGAACCAGCAGTGAACTGGAACCGTTATTCTAAAATGTTTATGGAGCCTAGGGTAGACTTGAGATGTGTATATAGATATATAAATATAGATATTTAATAGCCTTTCAGCTGAAAATTCATATAAACAAGATTAAAACAGGACTATGGCAGTGAGATTCTACACAAACAAGTATGTATTTGTGCTTATGCCGAAGTTTGCTGTCGCTAATGTTTTACCAGTGTGTCAAAGCTGGAAATGGTGTCTCAGAAGTCCTGCAGTTGCAATTCTGGGTGAGAAATTTGATGCTGAGCAAGACAACACATTTAAAAACTCAAAATAGTAATAATTCATTTATTTCAGCAAAAGACTTTTCTATCGTGTATAGATTACAAGAGAGATTAAAACAAACTGGATGGAAACTAAGTAATAAAGATCTTTGTAGGGATACACTCCCGCTGAAAAAGGACCAGGTCTTTGTACCTGTTAGGGCATGTCCTACAAGGCAAATGAAGACACAAACCACAATATCTCTCTGTCTCACATGATCTCTCTCACACACAGAAGTTATAGGAAAGGACATCAAGCCATCGGGCAGAAACCTAATTCCAGAATATGCAAGGGTTCACACAGTGATGTGCTTTTATGAGTCTTGGAAACATGAGAAGTGGAATCCAGCTCTGTGCCTATGAACTACCAGCCCTGGTAGATGGGAGAGCTTCTGGTTAATCTATCCTCACTACTGGTGTTACCTTCAGATAACATGCTTATAGCATCATCAGTCTGCTGGCTGTCAGTTGTTGGTATCTTCTTTGAATCATGGGTGTTGCCTTGGTAATTCACTGGTGAGGGATAGGCATTTTCACCCGCAGTTGATGAGGACATCGATTCCCAGGGTATTTCTCTTTTTCGCCATTTCAGGTCCACTCTCCACCCTGTCCAGCCATAGAAAGCCAATGTGAACAGGAAGCCTTGCATTGGATTTAGAACCCCCTAGAAAAGAGAAGTGCAACAGCAATTACACCAGCAGGGCTCCATTTTCAACAACAGCAAAGCACTTTGCATGCATTCACAACTTGCCTTTCACTGAACAATTGCTGTCTTTAAAATATGCAATTCATAATGTAAACAAAAACGTATCTTGTTACCATTGTGAACCCAAACAAATCTGAGTGAAACACCACAACCTGGCATTGCAATATGATGAGGTCACCCCAGTGAAGAGTAAGCATGAAATGGCTTTCTAGCATGAATTTTAGTTGGTCAGCCCCCTAGTCTGTTCTTAACTTTCCCCACAGCCTCTAGACTTTCACATCTGAAAAGCAAATACTCTATTTTTCACTAGAAGTAAAGTCAAATATATGATGGTAGGTATTAGCACACAGAGCCAAGCTTTTAAAATAGCTTGTAATGACAATGTCCATCAAAGTGTGATGGAAAAACAGGGAGAGACACTGAAAAAGGAAATCCCAAGTGATTGCCTCTATTTCCAGTGCCATGGGATGCTTGGCAAATAAGTGGCTTTAGCTGCTTCAGTTTTTCTCATGAGAAAAGAGAAAATTATTTTTACAGTCAATTAAACAAAAAGTACTTCTTAGACCTGGCCTCCTGCTTTCCAGGTGAGCATGAACATGAGCAAGGTCCCTGTCACATCTTATCAGAGGAGCAGGTTGTATCAAATCAGTTACATCTCTTAATAGAAAACCGCTCAAGGGCTTAACTACTTAAAGTGTGCCCAGGACTTTCAGGTATTTAACAGCTCCAGAGCAAACTATCTCAGAAAAGGAACTTGCAACTGTGAAAAATACCTTGTCAAATATTCCAACAGGAGAAGAGAGAGTGTGGTACTGTAAGAGGCTATTCTTTTACAGCTTTTTTTTGGTGCATTATTTTCCAGATTTTACACTTATTTGCTCCCAGATAATTATCCAATTGTCATAAGATGCAGTAATGCTTTGTGATAAAGAAGACCCTAGCTACGAGGGTACCTGAAGGGGAACCTTCAGGAATCATGATCTAAAACTTTGTAGCTTGCATTGTGGCAGAGGTTAGCAATGTTAGACTATAAATCATTGTGGTGATCTGCTCTGGATCTTAAAATGGCTATCAGTCATTCATAGAGAGAATGTGTACTTCAGTAAATGGGAGAAAAAGTTGGCCTTGTGTACATTTTTTCCAGCTTATATGTGAAAAACACTCTCAGCAAGTGCTCCTCCTTCTCTCCTACTTTCTGCTTTTCTTCCCTGACTTTCAGAGTGTTTATATCCCTTGAAATCAATGAGGGCCCACCACACTGATGCAGTCCCACCACTCTTAAGAAGTGATTTCTGAGCCTGAGCAATGTCATGGCTGACCTTACCATGATAATCCATGTGATCAGTGCAGCACTTCTGATGTTTTTGAGGGGCATTTCATTGATATCTGGCTGTATTTCAAGATAGAACAAAAGGCTCTCGTTGATGATATTGCATGACCAGCTATTGCAGGAGCAAAGAAGAATGAGACAGTTACATATGTGTGTGTATGTAAAATATGCTTCACCTTCAAATTACAGAAATTAGGATCACTCATAAGGAGAGTGGGATATTTTTTTGAATGTGAAGTCTCAGTCTGAAGGAACTATGAGATCATGCTGAAAAAACAGACCCTTGCTTACTAGCCCAAGGCTAGACAGAGAAGTTGATACAATAAAACAAACAAAAAAGTATCATTTGAGCTTGCTGCAGAACAATAAATTGCAGGACAAATTTGAGATGATTAACTGTGACCCATAATGGGAACATCACTTATGCTGACTTCTGCTCCTGTCTGAAGAGGATAGAGCTCACAGATAAGGAACCCAAATATATGCATACATGTAAAAAGTTGCAGAAACTTCTGCTGAAGCTAGAGTTTTAGGTTTAGATTACATCAGACTTTCAATATGACCACAAAAGAATCTACAAAGCAGAATAGAAGTTGACTGTAAACTCAGTGAAAATGCCATTGACTTTTTTGGAATAAAGGCAATTTCTGTTTCCAAAGAAGGAGCTTCTGTGAAATAAAATGAGGATATTTGGCACAAAGTAAAGGTTATAGTAGTCAGACCAGTGTTTCTTTACAGTTCAACTGCAGCTTCAGAAAGGAAACCATCAGCATCCATGTCATACATTCTGAAGGGATTGATACATATGCTTCCTGCAATTATACTTTTATCATAGTGTAAAATCTATTGCCCCCCCCCCAAAAAAAAATACACAGGCATCTGTTGTACCCCATGTTGCCTTCACCTGCTATCTTTTACTAACCCATCTTATACTAGATTTCTGGATAGGAAGGGAATCTTCCCTAAGCTTCTGACATAGGGTTGCCTCAACCTTTCCCTTCAAGAACCTCTGAGATATTTTTTACACCCTAAAGCTTAGCTCTATTAGGAGGAAAAAAAATCCCAAACTAATGTTGTGGTTACCTTTTTTAACAGGAAAAGACAGAATGGCACAGAATGGAAATAAACAAATACCACCACTCTATCCATGAGTGCTTGCTCCCAGACCAGTAAACTGGCACCATTCCTTAGGTGGCAGTGTCCTTCCATGGTGCCTCTGGGCTTTCTTTCCACAGCAGTGGAAGCCTGACTGAATCTCTGCTCCTCATTATTGCAGCAATTTCCAGGAAGCCATTCTGCTAGATCCTTGACTGCTGTCTCTCACCTCCTGCCCTGCTGACTACCCCACACTTTGCTCTCTCCCAAGCCAAGAGGAGTCTGTTGTTCCCCAAGGAAAGCGTAATTTCTCTCTAGAGCACTCCAGCATGCAGCAGCCAGGAAAATATAAAAAGCCTTTTAAAGCAATGTAGCATGCATTAATGCACCTGCATACAAAAAAAAAGGTTAGATAGTTGTAGAGATCATTAAAGCTTGGTGCTTTTAGTGATTTGTGAGAATTGAGAGATTGAAGTGCAAACCATTTTCTCCAAAAGCAGGTCCTGCTTCAGCTCAGTTTTGCTGTGTGCATACAGTACTGCCAGTTCCTGTTACCACTGCAGAATTTTTCACACTGGGTGACAGGTTTGGGGATGAGGTGTGTACTCTCCCTCTTTCCTCACTTCTCTGGTTCACTTCCTTCTCTGTTCCCTAGCTCTTTCATGTTCTACCCCACCATACTATTTTTTGTAGAGGAGGATGGAATATTGAAAAAAACAGGTTAAATGATCACACAATTAATTTCACACACAATAATATGGAGATTTATTTTCTGGCATATAATCCTGTATTTCCACTTGATATCCATGGTTTTTTCACATATCTGGGGTCTGCAGACCATGGAGGTGGTTGCATTCCATATAATCATAGTCAGGGCCATGAAGACAGTCTTGGAAGCATATTTGTTGTAGATTTTCTGTGGTGCAAGAGGCTCTGAGAAAACTTCAGTACAGAAAGCTGTCTTTCAGCCACCAGTGCTAGGGAGCTGCTGTTCCAGACAGCTTTAGTCTAAGCCTAATCTTTCCCTTTTTGGCTATTGTTTCTTGGGCTTATTGTTTTCCTGTTGGTTAAACACTTTTATCATTTCCTTGCAGCCTTGTGATGCTGCATGAGTGATTCAGCTACTTTGTGAACTAGTTTAGAACTACTTCTTCCTTAGATCCCTTCCTTTCCAAGCACAATACCAAACAAATACAAGACCCTGTTCTTGTCCCAGCCCTCTCCAGCTAGGAAAAAAAAGGCAGTTTTAAATGAAGTGCTGCACCTCTTACCAAATTACAAATACCAGCATAATTTTGAAGAAGCGAATCTGGATCTCTGTCCCCAGACGTCTTTCATTCTCTGTGTAGATCCCTTGTCTCCCTTTCAGCAAGGAGGCAACTGGAAAGTATACAACCATCTCCATTAATATACGTGTCCCCTGTTACTTACAAGCAGAAGGATACAGGAGATACATGCCAGTGAAGAGGTAACAAAGGAACACATGGATTTGTCTGCAGCAGCAGCTCAGATGCTGCAAGGACCATGATCGAGGAATCTCACATACAGCCTAATACTGCAGAAAAAGTAGCATGTGCATCATGGATTCCTAAAATGAGTGAAAAACCACTGGCTGAGTTTCCTTTTCTCATTCCCACTGAAAATACAAAATAGTATAGTCAACTGTGTGATATATTAATTTAGTGAGGTTGAGACTAAAAGAGAATACATTCTGTCCAATTATTCACATTACATTTTGGTGTGCAATTGATGCAGCTTTGGCTACACCTCTAAAATTTGAAGGTGTAGTATCAACAAAAATAAAGGTATGTCACATGCTGTTCAGATACCACAAGGACTATGCATATGCACAAACACAGATGTACTTAGTTTGTATTTCCATAGAAAGAGCAAGTTTCTCTAGGAACAACTTTGTATAGGAACGGATGTTCTTTGAAAATCAGTGCCCTGGTTTTGCTGGGCAAGAAACCCAGGCCAGCTGGGACATGCTGTGTCCAGACATGAGCCATGAGGATGATCAGAGAGCTGGAGCACCTCTCCTATGAGGAGAGACTGAGGGAGTTTGGGCTGTTCAGTCTGGAGAGGAGAAGGCTTTGTAGTGACTTTCCTGTGGTCTTTCAGTATCTTAAGGGGGCCTACAAGAAAGCTGGGGAGGGACTCTTTAGGATGTCATGTAGCAATGGAACTAGGTGGAATGGAACAAAGCTAGAAATGGGTAGATTCAGACTGCATGTTAGGAAGAAGTTCTTCACCATGAGAGTGGTGAGACCCTGGAACGAGTTGCCCAGGGAGGTGGTTGAAGCCACATCCCTGGAGGTGTTTAAGGCCAGGCTGGATGAGGCTCTAGACAGCCTGATCTAGTGTGAGGTGTCCCTGCCATAGGGGGTTGGAACTTGTGGTCCTTTTCAACCTTGACTGATTCTATGATGCTATGATTCTAAATATCTAGTACCTGTCATGTTACATGTAAACAATGCATTCAATCTGTGCATTTTTTCAGTCTCATTTCCTCAAAGCACCGGGTAATAACTTAAATGGGAACTTGAAGATCCCAACTGAGTTATGAACAGCTCCTTTTGTTTCATAACCTTGGCATCAGGAATGACAAAATTCTGATATTATTTTTTTTTGTTTAGCTTTGGAGCTGCAAAGAATTTAAATCAACTATTACACCACACCAATGTTATTTAAAACAGAATAAATTATAATCCAAAGTTTAGGTTGGTAGCAGTACTACACTAAAGTATCCACTGTGTCCTGTCTCAAGTAATTTAAACTAAGGGTTATTTAATAACATAACACCTTTGCCAATCTGCAGTAGAGGTTTATAAAAGCACAGCTTGAGTGTGTCATCAGAGTGTGTCTCCAGGGCAAATTTCCCATCAAGATGGTATCTTCATTTCAATAGGCAAGTCCCTCCCACCCTTTGCTGTATCTTTATGATTTATTGAGAAGCTATGCCACATCACTGCCTATGCAGGCATGGCTTTTTACATTCTTTTTCTGTTACTGAATACCACATACTGATTCATGCTGGCTGATAGGAACATACCTGCTGATACTGTCCTCCTAAACAGGATTGGGTTGACCATCAGCACCAGCAGGAGTGGGGCATAGGTTGTGATGTAATGTGGGACTGCATGCTCCAAGCCATTTTCACAACTGAGAAGAAATCATTAACAGCTTATGCATTTTCCCCCATAGATCTGGCTATTCTATGTCCCCTTTAACTTAAGAGGAAGTAAACAAATGCTAAACTTCTAATTCAGACACCTTCAC